>NW_026068087.1:899806-1182820 GCF_014885135.2 Alexandromys fortis
CTCTCTCTCTCTCTCTCTCTCTCTCTCTCTCTCTCTCTCTCTCTCTCTCTCTCTCTGTGTGTGTGTGTGTGTGTAAAATTTTAAATTTAAGAGTGCCCAGGAAAATGAAGATGCCTTAAGTCTATAACCTGATAAATATTTCACAGATGAATAGATCCATTTAACGAGCATTCAGGTCAAGCTCCGGAGCATCCCCCAGCTCTCCAGACATCTCCCCTGTGCGCCCCCAAAAGGTAACAGCTATCATATGAATCAGTGTGTTTGTATTCATGGCCTTAATTCGCCAAGGTTACTTTGAATGCCAATTCATTAATTAAAATGTTAAACAATACCGGGCTCAGCGTGGGCCTGCAGGTGAGCTGGGGCTGGAGGCACCACTGTGGGTACATCCTGCAGCAGCCAGCCAGTTTTCTGCACAATGCTGTATTCCTGGGCTATACACAGTGGTCTCAGGGTATCAAGCTGGACCGAACCGAAAGCCTTGTAAAATTGGAAAAACACACGTCTCATTCTTTCCAGTAGAGAAGCCTGAGTGTTGGGGCTGGAGATGGAGCTCAGAGGCAGAACACTTGCCGAGTGTGCACACGTCCCTGCGTTCCATTCCCAGCTCCACAAATAAATGAAGATCCCAAGTCTCCATTGATTTCTTTCCCATGAGAGAGACTCTGCTTTGTCCTAGCCCAAGGATGTTCCAGAATTGTTACCCCCTCTCCCCACTCCCTGGGGCAGCATCTGGATTATTCAGAAACCTAGAAGATATGGGGAGGGCATGAATCTTTTAACGAAAAGATTGCTGGGAAATCAGCCAGGAAGTAGATGAGAGAAAATGAAATCTTATTCAAATGTGTGCACTCCACAGCAGTCTCCTCCACAGTGCTTCCTCGGGCTGCAGAGGAAGCAGGCGCTTTTGTGATGATAGTGTTGAACTTAAAACACAGTAAAATATTTGGAGGAGAAAGGAGAAACTCAGAGAGCTCCATAATTGTTTTAAATTAAGAGCACCTTCCCAATGTTAATGACCTCAGTTCAGATTTGCCTTTTGAGTTGTCTTGGTAACCTCGACACCTCCAAGCTTCTGGCAAATGTCCCAAGGCGATTTTGGAAAGATTTATACTTGCGTGGGACTAATTTGGTTTGGGGGCCTTCATTTCTTTCACATCTTCTCATTGACTCTTCTAGTTGAATGGAGGACAGCGAGTCAATGAACGGAAATTAAACATGAACGTTCTTCCCTGTGCAATTAGTTCAGGGCACGATTCATAAAAACTCAGACACAGGAACTGGAGTTCAGCCTGAAAGTCAGCAAAGCAAAATAGCCAGCCACCAGCTCTCACCTCAACCTCAGTCTGAAATGGCGATCCTGCCTCCAGGAGTCTCAGAAGGAACTGTGAGTGAGAGCTGTCTCCTCCCGTCCTATTCCTCTCTGGGGCAGGGATTAAGGGTGTGCCCCACTACCACCCGGTTTCTATGGCAACCTAGTGTGGCTACTGGATTAAAGGTGCCTGTCACCACTGCCTGGTCTGTAAAACTCACCAGCTGTTTTACTCTCTGAACTTTGGGCACGCTTTATTTATTAAAATATAAATGAAACATCAGCACACTGATCCCAGCAAAGCTGCTGCTGCCCTAGACTAAGCCCAACCAGAGCGAGAACACAAGAAACAACTCGTTAAGCAAGCAGCTATTGCCTCACGTGGAGTGCCAGGAGGGAGGAAAATATTTGAGCCAAGTGAACTGCAAAAGCCCGAGTAAAGCGGCCGCACGACACATCAAACTTCAACAAAAACACCGGTAGGAGCAGAAAGGCTCAGGAGAACTGTGGGGGGTAGAGGTGATTTCTCCAGGAAGTGCAATGTCAGGAACACAGAAGTTGAAGGGAACATACATGTGGCTGTCAGCAGTGAGCTGCAGGCTGGTGGGGCCTCACCCAACCTCCTCTGCTGCTCACTGGGACCATTCTGAATCAACCATCAGCTGGGCTTGTGAGATGGGGCAAGGGTACTCACCAAGCCTGGGGGCCTGAATCCAACCTTCAGAACTCACGTGGGGATGGGAGAAAACTAATGTCCGCAAGCTATCCTCTGACTTATAAATATAGCAAATAAATAAATGCTATAAATAAGAAAAAAAGTGGAAACGGTAAGTCATGTGATCTGGAGGTGCCTGCTTCTAGAGTGCTTGCCTATCACGAACAAAGCCCTGGATTCCATCCCCAGCATTGTGTAAACCTGGTCATACACTGTTAATCCCAGCATTTCACCCCAGCTACAGAGAGTCCCAGACCAGTCTGGGACACATGGGATCCCGTCAGGCAAATAAAATAAAAAAGAACCAATCAATTAACAGGGCATCATATGGGAAGACCAGAGTGGATAGGCCTTCTTAAGTGTGAGACATCACTGTGCTAGTGAGGGCACAAGGAACCTGTGTCAGGCTTGCAGGCCCAGCGAGCGGTAGAGGTGACCAGGCCCAGTTGTCACGCATGCTCCCTCGTGCCGTGGCAGATGCCATGATCTAAAGACAGAGCAACTTGGGGAAGAAAGGTTGATTTCAGCTTACAGGTGAAGTCCACCAGGAAGGGAGGGCGAGGCAGGAATCATGTGGGAGCTGGCGCAGAGGCCACGGAGGAGGGCTGTTTACTGGCTTGCTTTTCCTCGCTGGCTTGGCTTGCTCCTTTCTATTGCAGGACCATCTGCCCAGGGGTGGTACCACTCAGAGTGGACTAGGTCCCTATTCATCCATCATCAGTCGAGAAAATGCCTCCCAGACCGATGCCCGCAGGCCCATCCGATGAAGGCATTTTCTCAACTGAGGTTCTTCTCCCCAGATGACCCTACTTTATGGTAAATTGACAAAAACAAAACCAAACAAAACCAAAAACCTACCCGTCTGTGTTTACTCCTACTGTGTGCTAAGCTTCAGATCTGTTTCTCGTGGTCTTTTCTGAACAATCAGTGAATATGTCTGCTTGGACCTGTGACAAAATGACAAGATGTCTTCCTGGGTTTACCCAAGAGAGCCTTGGCTCTAAGGGATCTTTTTCCGCTCCTGGTTACTCGGACCCCTAGACCAGGCTATCTTCTGAGTTAGGATCTTTTGCAGATGGCAAATGTGCTCCCAAGCACTGTCTGTCAGTCCAGTTTCTTCAGCAACTATTTTGTTCTTTCTTCACTTTTCCCAGATTCCTCTCAGGCTCTCAGGCACACTCTGCTTGCCCTGCGGTCGCTGAAGACATGGAAGCCATCAGACAGGAATTCTCTCGGCTTCCCATCCCCACCCTTTTCTGGCAAAGGCCAGGAACCGCTCTTGCTTCCTAGGGGTCTCATTCTCTCACTCATCTTAGTAAAACATTTCACTACTAACCAAAGCAATGACACTAATTAAGCCAACACTTTGAAATGCTTGTGTATAAAATGAAGATTATTGAACCTGCAATGAAAAACAAAACCCAGGGGAGGCAGCAGTATTAATATTTGTTATTTGCTTGTGAAACTTAGATTATTCATTCCTATAGCTGATTCCTGTCTAGGGTGACCATGGAAGTTTGTCTTATGTGTGCGGCTCTTTTGCCTGTGTGTGTGTGTGTGTGTGTGTGTGTGTGTGTATGTCTATGTGAGTGCGGTGTCCAAGGACACCCGAAGAGTTCATGAGATTCCCCTGGGACTAGAGTGACAGACAGCTGTGAGCTGCCATGTGGGTGCTGGGAATTGAACCCAAGTCCTCTGGAGGAGCAGCCAGTGCTCTTAAGTGCTGAGCCATCTCCCCAGCCCCTGGAAGTTTTGATTCTACTTTTCTAGTTGACACTGTTTGGGACACACTCCACCACTGCTGTGGCAGCTCTCTGTTCCCTCGTCATTGTACTTTTCTTCCTAGGCCACGGTTGAGAACCCGCACGCCATGTCTAATGCCAAAGTCTGCCTGTCATCAGCTGAACTCGAACTTCCTTCCAGCAAACAAAAAAGTTGGGCTGTTTCCAAAAGGCTCTGTCTCCATGGCAATCATGTTCGCCTCACAAGGGTGACACAGTCTAGGTGTCCTCTTTCCCCTCTTATTAAGAACCAGTTCAGCCACTGACTTTACTCTGTGCTCATCTAAGCCTGGCCTGTTGTGCACCCGGCACCTTATCTCCTCCAGCTGCGCCACAGGGGTTGTGGTGGAGGCCATGGGTGGCGGCGCCATCTTCTCTGCCTCGGCAACATCTCTCTCTCCCGTTCCCACTCCCTTGCCTGCTTAAGATTCTAGTGGCATCTCCTTCCCTGAAAAACAAACACTCCCATCTTTTCTGCCCAGGCCTCAAACTGCCTTTGTGCCTTCCAACCTCGCTAGGATATTTGTGCTCCTATAGAACACCCTTGCTTGGAGCTGGGCACAGTGGCGTACGCCTTTAATCCCAGCACTAGGGAAGCAGAGACAGGTAGATCTCTAAGCTTGAGGCCAGCCTGGTCAACAGAGCGAGATCCAGGACAGCCAGGGCTACACAGAGAAACCCTGTCTCAAAAGCAAAACATAACGAAAACAGTGTTGGGAGCAGTGAGACCCCAGATCCTGAATTTCTTGTAATCCCCTGATCTGAGTGCCTACAGCTGCTCTGAGCACGAGACCTTCAGGAGTTCCTGATGGCAGGAGAGTGGTTTCTGGTGGGTTTGGCTGGGGCGTGGCTATCTCTATATAATCTGCCCTGAACGCAATAAAGGGGCATTCTTGGGGAATTCAAGGATGCCCCTGTCGCTGTCTATCTGTCTGTGTGTGTCTGTGTATTTTAACCTCCAGCCTCCTTGCCCGAAGCTCATGAATTGGGTGCCAACGCACAGAGCGGAGACATGGGGTCACGGTGTGCGACAGACAAAATCGAACCATGGTCCGGCATCCGGGCTTTCCTCTTCTCCGCTTCTACCGAGTTTGCTTCTTCTCTGCTTCGTCTTCACATCCTTTCCAGGTTTGAGATTCTCAGTCTCCAGTGTCGGCTTTCTCTCCTTATATTCTGTCAGCTCTTTCAAGTACCCACAACCACACCTACATAACACTGACCTCCCAAGCCAATGCCTTCAGCTTAGACTGGCTGAGAGCCTCGGCGGTGTGGACTCCATGCTGCGTGTGTGTGTGTGTGTGTGTGTGTGTGTGTGTGTGTGTGTGTGTGTGTGGTATGGTGTGTGGTGTGGAGAGGTGTGTGGGGCCGTGTGTGTGTGTGTGTGTGTGTGTTTGTGTAAAAAGAAGCATAGTTCAGGGGCAGACACAGAGGTGTTCCTGCAAAGATTTGTTCAGTGAGTTCACCGTCTTCCACCACATCCTCTCCCGCCATCAATGTCCTCCCGCAAGGGCTGTTCTAAAGAGAATACCTCCATTCACAAGGAAAACAAAACAGAGTCTCATAAAATTTATAAAAGCCAGGAGACTTTGTTTTTACAAACATATAAATTATTTTATTTACAAAGCCATGTTACAAAAAAAAAAAAAGCAAAAAAAAAAAAAATACAATCGTTCAGTGGAAAAAAGCTTCCAGACCTGGTGCAGACTACAGCAGGATCACAGATACAGTTTCGTTCTCTCTTTGAAAACCTGTAAGCCATAGAGTTTACTATTTACACCTACTTCGGACACGTATTTGCTTACAACGTCACAGGCATGGAATGGATTCTATCTGATAGTGCTAATCCGTAAAGGTGCGGGATGACGGAGGGAAATGCTTAGTGTTACAAAACGCGGATCATAGAAAAGAAACCCACGCCACGAGTGTAGCCTTGGTTGAGTAGGATCAGACATGCTCTCTTCAAAATTCTTCTGGAAAAGCTTCTAAAATTGGTTAGTAGGAAAGGACAAATGGACAGGTGCAAATTCTAGTCTGTGCAACAATGGTTATTTAATTCACCCCATGACTGACCAGCTACATAAAACCCACAGAGTTTCGTTAAAGTGCCATGGGCTGACGGCATAACAAAATATAAGGTGTAAATAGAAAATTTCCTTTTTTCCTTTTTTTTTTTAACAAGAGTTCACTGAGAATCAGCAATAATAGAATACGCTGTATAAACTATTTCCTACAAAGGCTGATCAGCGTTATTTACAGTTGGTACATTGATACAAAAGAAGGCATACAAGTTATCCAACTCGATTTTTTGATTTTTAAATTTTATATGGCTGACAGGTCTATGTGGAGGCTGAGACGAGTCAGGAGCTCCTCAGGCAGACAGGGGTGTGAGCAGCCAAGGGGCCGAGACGGAAGGCTGAGTGGGGTGTGGGGAACAGAAAGACCGGAAGGGACGACTCTCCTGATGCGGTAGGTGTTGGTCCAGTGGAATCCATGAGAACAAACACAGGAAATCTTTTCTTTGCATTCCATTAGTTTTTTTCCTAGCTACAAGCGTTTATTAAAATACATCAAAACGTAAACTCGGGGCTAATTGTGAACGAAGAGATACCGGGGTTTTTCCCTTTTTGCTCAGTTTTCTGGAATCGTCCTCACCTTTTGGTCAAAGCGGTCTCTCAAGAAAGTAAGCAGCATTAGGTGGAGAGCCTCTTTATTGCGGCTTCCGGTGCAAGACCCAGGGCGGACCTTGCTGAAGCCTGCTTGCTCCCTCCGCCTCTGTGAAGTCGCGGTTCCTTGGAAGCAGCATGTCACCTCACAACCTTCGGTTTCCCTCTCTGAATAGAAGAGTTTAGGGGCCAGAGGCTTATTTTGTTGCTGAGACTTGTTTTGTTTTTAATCCCGCAAGTTTTACAACTCAAAATAAATTATGTATTTATATTTATATTATTTATATATATATAAAACAAGACATCTAAAACCGAACAAGACAAAAATTGTGCAAAAATAACAAAGATATATACACACTTTTGAGTCTGAAGAAATGTACAATAAAAACATAATTCAAAGAACATTTTAAAAATATAAACATTGCTCAAACTTTCCGAAGTTTCATATTGTTTCTGAAACTATTCTGGTCAGTTAGCTCTGTAATATAGTAAAACATAAATTATTACAAAATTAACACTATAAAAATTTACTTTAAGAATATCTTCTAAACTTTTTTTCAATGGATCTAACCTTGTTTATAATTTCTTAAACATTTATAAGTCTTAAAATCTGCCTTAACCTTAAAAAACAACAAATACCCCCCCCAAACAAAAACGTAACAATCACCCCTTAAATTTGCAGCCCCCACCCCCACCCCGACGTAAATTGACCAGCATATAAGTGCACTTTTAACACTGGAGAAAGAAAAACAAAATAACCCAACCAATGTCCTGGTGCTTAACGTCAACTCCCGACTTAAAAAAAAAAAATCTTCATTTTCTATTTAAAAATTTAAGAATCCTGTAAGAAACACTGTCAGTGCAAGTCCAATGACGGACATCACTCCTTTCTCCTCCCATCTTTGCAGATTCCAACTCTGTGGTGAGACTTAACAGTAGTCTGATCTTTGGGTTGGGAGAAGAGGAATGGGAATGGCGTCTTTGGGGAGGGACGGGGGTGTGCCCAGCTGCGAAACTAGCGTTCACTTCTGATTTCAGGATGGCGCGGGTGGGCGGGCGTCTGGCAGATCAAAGCCGGAGTACCTGTTCCGTGTACCAAACTCTCTTTCTCATTCCCCATTGGAGCTGCTGTTTCTTTCAAGACTCCAACGTGAAGGGCTTAATAGCCGTGGTGCTCCGGTGCCTCCCTGCCCACACCTCTTCTCTATCTCTGGCTGGTCTGTCTGAGTTGGAGTGCCTGAGGATGGAGGGCAAGCTTATCTAGGGTGTGGGTTTGTAACCAATAATAGTTCTTATTCCCACAAGGAGTTTGGCACAAAACCTCCACGCAACCAGACTTGTCTCTGGAGGACCCTTCCTGGCCCCAGAACCTTCCCGATATCTCAAGCATTTTCAGGAGCTATGGCCACAGTGTCACCTTATGAAGTGACTTCCCTAGGTCCTGTGGGCTTTCTGTCTCTGGCTGACCCAGCTTTAGGAAACTGTGCACTGTGCCCTGCTTGGAACGAACTCTCCAGAGTATATTCCAGACAAGCTCTGACCATCACAATCATGGGGTTCTCACCATCTCAGGTCCCTTCTACCCTTTTACCCTTCTACCTGACCCGGTGAATCTTTTCTGCACAGCTGGGCCTTGGCATTGAGGAAGCCACACCATGAAAGGGCCACTGACCTCACTCTAGTGGCTGGCATTTGGCTCTGGACAAGGAGCGCTGGGGAAGGTCCACTCCCACCCCACAGTGCACCTCCAAGCACAGGCTCCTCCCCAGCGTGTGGTCCAGAGCTGCCGGTGGGTGGGAGCTAGCAGCTTCCGATGGCCTCCGGAGCACAGTGACCCAGAGGTGGAGAGGAAGGGCAGGGTGGGAGAGGACTCGGGAGAGCGTGAGCTCTGCAAGCGCTAAAAGTTCAAGAGCTTCCGTGGGTGCCAACCTGGAACCGGAACCCGGAACCGGAACCGACAGTTTGCACCTCTGTGCTCAGGAGCAAAATGACGGTGCACTAGCAGCATCAGGAGGAAGGGGGGTAACCCCGAATATGGAAGAATGTATAAGACATGACAAGTGAAAACAGAGAAAACACTTTCAGTAAATCTCCCATTCAGGCTCTTTTGCCTTGTCTTTCATTTCTTTCTTTCTTTCTTTCTTTCTTTCTTTCTTTCTTTCTTTCTTTCTATTAAATATCCATGTTAAAAAAAAAAAAGAATTAGAAGAAGAAATGCCAGAGCCACAAGCAGCGTCCAGGAATCACTCCCCCCACAGACCTCCCTTCTCCCGACTTAGTCTCCTGGGGAGGATGTCCACCGGGACTGGTTCGAAGTGGCTTCACCATCTTGTTAGGGAAGAGCCCTTATCCTGCCCATTCTGCTTGTGTTCTTCTAGGAAAGAAAAAGAAAAAAAAAATGTGTCTCATTCAGGGTGATCCATGAAAATCCAGGAGGGCACCTCCGTTTTCTTGTGTGTCACAGAACGGAGAAGAATCCACTGCCTGGATGTGGCTAAGAGTAGCCACACTTTGTAACTAAGAGGACAGCTATAAAGACGTCCATGGTTAGTGAAGGTAGCTCCGAGGCTGGAAACGTGGGGACAAGAGCGTGGCTTTCATGAGCTCTCTCCTGGATAAAGGGCTGGGATAACTGCATGTTTTCTCTGCGCCTTCCTTTTTATTGGTTCATTTTTTTCAATATATTATGAATGACACAGTTAGTTAGCTAATGAAGGTAGAGCCCTGGGTTAAACAGGTTTTGGAGATTTGGGGTGGGTGTGGCTAATTTCGGTGTGACTCAGCTTCAGCTGAGTACAACCTTGTTCTTCCAGTCACTACCTGCTGCTTGTGTTTGCTACTCCTTCTGTGAGGCGTAACTGCCTCCCTCGCCTTTTCCCCAGGCCTGAGCACATAGCCCTTTGGAGAAAGTCACTGATCTCTGGGTTTACACATTGATCACTCTTACTTCTCCTAAGTGAATCAAAACATAATGGTCATTACAGCTAACACTTGACTTTGCTACGTGCCAGAGTGTTTTAGCTATTTTTCAGAGACTTTACATCAATAAGCTGGTTTAACCTCACATAGGTCATAGAACCTTGGGGACCATCATGATCCTCACTTTATAGAGGAGGAAATGGGGGAAGCAGATTGCTCAAGGACCCACAGCTAATCACAAGAAGGTCCATGTTTGGAAGCCAGGTTATCTGCTCTGCTGGAGGTGAGACTTGAACTTCCGACACCAGCGCCCGCTCTTACTGGTCTGACGCTGGCCCTGTGTGGCTTCCCCCACCCCTAGAAACTTACCTGACGGCTGTGTCCTGGGCTGGATAGGCTTGCAGGGCTGGATTGGGACAAAGCTAGGCTGCTATTTTTTCCAACCTGAAAGACACCGTGAACTCCCATTCAGACACGGAGGCAAACTCAAGAAGACCCTCTGACGCCATATGTTGTCAGGACAGGCAGGGGAGGAGGGCAGTACTACAGGTGTTACTCCCTCGATTACTCAGAGTGGATGATTCCCACTTAAATGTCAGAAAAAGGGACAGCAGTTTATGAGCACTTTTAAGAAGTCCCTCTCCCAGAGTTCTTAATTTCACCCCTCGGATGTGCACACTGCAGGAGGCAGGGCTTATCCCTCTGCAGCTCAAGAGACCACAAACTCATGCATCTCTGAGCACAGTGCAGGCCCACCATGCTTCTAGCCCTGGCTCCTCAGGTCTGTTTGGCTAGGGGGTCCAGGATTCAGCCTCTGGTTCTTCAGAAAACCAGTTATGCTGGGCTGCTGTTGCATGTGCAGGGAAGGAGGGGAAAGGGTACTTTGTCCTGCCTGGCAGGGTCCCTGGGATGGCAGGCCTGGGGTCATAGATGACCTCTCTTTGGGTCTGTCCTTGTCCCCTGGTGCAGTGGGCTCTGAGAAGAGCTGGTGCCAGGGTCCAGTCCCATGGTTCCAGCTCATTTGCAAAGGGGGCTCTTGCCCCCAGCCTCCAAACAGCCCCTCCACTATCTTTGCTCCCCCTTTGAACACAGGCACCCACCTTTCGCTCCGAGTACTGCTCTGTGTCCTGTTTAATACCCTGGTGGAAGTTTGGGGCCTTTTACTTCCCAGACACAGTTAGGAGAACCTGAGAGTTCTCTGCGAGGCACAGAGTCTCATTTTGGATTTCTTTTTGAGTCAGGATCTCGTGTAGTCCTGGCTGGCCTGGAATTCACTGTGTAGCTAAGGACGACCTTGAACTCCTGATCCTCCATCTTCCCATTGTTGGGCTGCCGTACCTGGCTCTCATCTTGGGTTTCTGGAGCTTTCCTCTCTGAGTCCTAACAGAACCAACACAGCTGCCAGAGGCCTTTTCCTTTTCCTAAGACATGGAAATAAATGCCCAGGGGTGACTCCAGCCAAAGCCTTCTTTCAGTTGCCCGGTGACAAACATCGCTGTCACCGTGTTGAGGGTTGGTGCAGCGTGGCTCCTGGGGCACATTCTCAGGGAGGCTCATGGGCTCTTCTGCTGCTAGCTGGACTGACTCACCGTGCCGACTGAGCGTTTCAGACAGTCTGGGAGCCAAACAGCCAGCACTCAATACCCAGGCCCTTCAGGCTTGACAGGAAGACCCAAGAGCCCAGAGTCAACTCCCAGGTTTAGGTCTCTGCTCCACTGTTCGCTTGCTGTGTGACTTTGGGAAGCTCGAGTAAATTCTCTACGCCTTGCTTGGCTCATGTATATAAAAATGGGTTAATAGCAGGTTAGGTACTGAGTTCCTGGACCTCAAGGGTTTGGTACAGGGAGCATCAGTGACGTGTAGTCGGCCAATAGAACTTTATCTAAAATGAGGAAAGCAAGGCAGCTTTGCAGCAGCAGGTAAGATCCACAGGCAGGGGAAGTGGCTTCACCTGTTGGCTTCCCCACGGACTCTGCTCTTACTCCCAGCCTGTTCACCCTCAGCCTGCCTTTTCACAAGACCCCAGTGTATCTGTGCACATGCATTCCAGTATAAGAAGCTGTGTGCCTCCTTCTGAGTCTATAGAAGACCCCGGTTAGCAATCCAGTCTCCGGGTAGGATCTGGAGGGTGCCAGCTAGACATGACATTAAGTGACCCATGTCTCACCATGGCCAAGGCTGCAGCTGTCTGGCCCTTGCTCATGCGTGCTTGTGAATCCCTCCCAGAAGGTGCTCTTCTTGGGGCTTTGCTGAATGTCTTACTTGGTGACACAAAACAGTGGTTCTCAACCTGTGGGTTGAGGCCTTTTGAGGGGGCGGGGTCGCAGATCAGACACCGAAAAGTAGCAAAATTACAGTCATGAAGTAGCAAGACAAATAATTTTATGGCTGGGGGTCACCACAACATGAGGAACTGTATGAAAGGGTCGTGGCATTAGGAAGGTGGTGACCCAGCACATTAATGCATCTCTTCTCCTCTCTCTCTCTCTCTCTCTCTCTCTCTCTTTCTCTCTCTCTGAAATTCCCATTTCTAAGCAGGGCTGGTCTTAAGGTCTATTAGTTCCCTGGTGAAGGGTGGTTCTCAAAGCCCACTTGGAGGAGGCCAAGGAACCTGGGGTCCTTCCCTCCAGCTCTGAGCTCCCATCAGGTAGAGGGGTGTTATCAGCAGCTCTCCCAGGCTGCATAGGTAGCCCGAATTTGGGGAACAGGAGTAGAGTTCAAGGAAAGATACAGCTATTCTTTGGCCAGCCACACCTCCCAGCTTCCCTACCGTACACACTCTTGTGGGTATCCTGGCACTGAGTGCTTCTTTTGCTAGCTCTGCCTTGCTGGGTGCAAGGGGCACTTTTGCTTTAGGAAGGGAGGGAGGTTGAGGCAGCCTGAGGTGAGGACAATCACCTGGAAGCTGGGAGATCAGGCTGCCACTCTCCAGGGACGTGGGGGGGGGGGGCTGACATCATTTAACCAGTCTGGGTCTCAGGCTCGTCCTGAGGGGATCCAACAGATCAGATCAAATTTCTTAGCAACAAAACGCTTTAATGAAGTTGTCCTCGGAACCTCAGGATATGAAACAGACAAAAGGAATGGGGGAACTCAGAGCCTCTTTGGGTCCCAGTTTACCCATCTGTAAAGTGACGACCGTTTTTTGTGCCCCGTGCTGGGCTGGCGTGAGGACTAAAGGAAGTGAATACTGTAAAGTCCTGCGCACAGGGACCAGCAAAGTGAGGGTCTGACTGTCAAGTCCTGCACACAGGGACCAGCAAAGTGAGGGTCTCACTGACTGTAAAGGGCTGCGCACAGGGACCGGCAAAGTGAGGGTCTCACTGAGAACCCTCAGAGCAGAGGACGCGCATTGCCTATGGGGAACCTGGGGAAAGGAGCCATGCTTTTGTTGCTTGCCTGAGCCACCTGGCCAAGCAGGGGCACTGCCCAGCTCCCCCTGCCCCCCAGAGCTGATGAAGGCAGTGCCAGGATCTCCCTTACCTGCCGAGAGGAGGTGCTGTTAACGGGATCGGGCACCGGTGCAAGAAGGCTGGGTGGGTTCTTTTTGTGGACACTATTCATACCAGGCATTTTAGTGATCTTACAGGCTTTGCTACTAGGGCTTGAATTCTTACGCTTTTTTCCTTCTGATTTGTCAAAAGAGAGGGGCAGAGAAGACACGGCGTTGTGTGAGGCCAGAGAGAGGTCCCCCGCGTGGAGCGCAAGGGAGGGCACAGAGAGGGGACAGGGGCCACTGCTGCCACCCACAGCGCCCACCTGTCTCACTATGTCCATGGGGCTGCTGGGCAGTGAGGTCCGTCCTGAGGGCTCCAGCTTGGCACTGAGTGGGCTCACCCCGTTGTTTGTGTGCACAGACAGACTGTTGTAGGGAGGGGCTGCCTGATAGGAGTTCAAGGAGGAACTGGCGTTCAAAACGCAGTTCTTTCTGTGGGGCCCTGGCAATGGGGATGAGAAGGAAGCCTGCAAGGACAAGGAGGAGGAGGAGGAGGAAGTTGAAGACTGCGGCTTCCTCTTTCTGTTACTTGGAGATTCCTCGCTACTACGAGCTGACAGGTCTTTGACTTTTGAGGATTTGCTGGTTTTGGTTTTGGATGGCTTGTGGGACGGGGAAGGAATGACAGCTGGTATCGGGGACACGGCGGAGGGGGCCTTGAAGGTTGAGTCCATGATGCTGAGGGTTGCAGCCACATGGGGAAAAGCTGTGGTGTGGGACATGAGGACGCGTGGGTCCGGCGATGCCACAAAAGCCGCGTCTGAGAGCATGGCGGATGTCATGATGTAAGAAGAGGTGAGTCTCGAGCTGATGGGAGCTGAAGGAAGATACACAGCACCGGGGTTGCTGAAAGGCTGCAAAACGGATGCTGGAACAGGGGTGGTGATGTGGGCTGCTGGCGAGGGCATGGGGCTATCTGCCGCAGGAGGGATCTTCCTAAACACGAGAGAAGAGCCAAAGAGAAACAGTGAGACGTCGGGTGGGCATCGCCTGGGTGGGGGGGCCGGGTGAGCTTTGGTCGGCAGGGCTACAGAGGACACCCGGTAGGACCAGACTATGGAGAATGAAGCCTTGACTGATGGTGAGAACTGGAGGATGGCTCTTTCCTACGCTGGCCACTAACGCAGCATCAGCACCTGTCTCCACGCCTCAGACCCTGCTCTCTCTGCTCAGCGACTTAAGATCTGGGTTCACGAGGAAACGGCAAATGCTGTCAAGACTATAAATGTCCTGAGCAGTCTCCCCGCCCTCACACACCACTAGCAGTGATGAAAGTGGTTTTCAGAGAGGAGAAAAGGCCTTGGCCACCTGGGCATGCCCCTCTCTCCTCACTGCAACCTCTTCCATTCCTCTTTCCCATGCTATGTTTGGCTGGAGATATTTTGAAAAGAAACCATCTCCTAACTTGCCAGCATTCTTTTCTGCTGGTTGCCCAATGCCTCTGGCTACTCCATAGAGAGGCATTTCTCTTTTTAGCTCATGGCCACTGGATTGTGGTGGCCACGGAAAGTCAAGAACTTGGAAAATGATATCAAGTTGCCCATCTCTCTCTCCCTCACTCTACTTCAGTGGGGTTGACACACAGATGCCCTACAAGTCCTCCTGCTCCTGGGCTGGGACAAGGCGAAAGTTCTGAACCAGTGTGCCCAGAAGGGATCAGGACTTTGGATACTGGCAGAAGGCCAGCCTGTGAACAGGGGCTCAGAGAGCCACTGCTTTCTTAGAACTGATGGGGGATTGAGCCTGAGTGCGAAGCCCATGGACTAATGCCAGCACCAGGCAGGCAGAGTATCATTCTTAAGGCCTCTGCATGTATTTCTGCTTTTCAGACAGAACCCCACTATGTAGACCCTTGAATTTGTGGTCTTCCTGCCTCTACGTGTGGGATTACAGTTACAGGTATGTGAAAGCACCTAGCCATAAAACTCTCTGCCTTCTGGCATGTGCTGTAAATGGCTCCATGTGTATCTTATGACTTAGGTTCATGCTGCTGCTACTCTTGGGACCTGGAGATGATAGCTACGGCAGCTATGGGATCACAGCTGATTCTGAAAGAAGTAAGTGGTGTGAGGAGCCAGAGAATGCTTTGTTATTTTCTGCAGAGCTCTCTGCTTGCTCCCCAGTGTGTGTCTTCAGGAGATTTCCTTCTCTGAGGTAAGTTCCTTTTCTCAGGAGGTAAACTTGAGGCATAGGGCAGAGGGGCATCACACTGTCCCTTCTCCTCTGCAGGCCACCTCCAGCTGAGAAGAGGCCCTCTCCTGATTCCCCTCTGAGGATCATTTGTCTGTCCCTTGTCGTAGAGCCTGCAGCTTGGCTTCCATCTCTAGGGTGGAACCCAGCAGCATCCTTCAGTGCGGAAGCACAGTGTCTCTGAAACTGGCAGACCAAGGAGATCGAATACAAAAGTGTTGCCAAACCCCAGGCAGTCGTGATGGCGTCTGAGAGCTTCCTTCTTCTCCAGCCCCTGGGGACCTCAGAGCTCCTGCCATCCCTAAGTAAGATGCTGCACAGATAGATCCCGGCTGTGATGGATGAATGAGGGTATGGACAGATGGATGAGGGGGCGGAGGATGGGAAAGCAGGTGATCTGAGCAGCAACACAACTGTATTGTCAGGGACTATGCATGCTGGGCAGGGATTCCCATGGAGTCAGGCCCTGAGGGTCGGCACACATCCTCACAACTGTCTGGCCCTGCACAGCCCTTCCCTGAGAGGGTGGGGACACTAACAACTCCTCTGCTGTTTCTGTGACCCTACTGTAATACTGCAGGTGCCCCCGCTGCTGCAATGTGCTCCCTAGGGGAATTTACAAGTCCCAGGTCATTAATTTACTTAAGGGGGTGGGGCTTCACTTCGGGACCTTCAATGTCACGTCCCGAATGTTGGGAATCTTAATGTCCCAATTTATATTTTGCTCATTAAACAGTATACATACTTCATATTCTGCAGACAGGCAGAATTGAAGTCCTAAATCTTACTTGGCCCCTGCTCTCAAGACTGGAATGGCTACAACTCCTCTCCTCTTCAAACCTCATTGGTAGAGGAGAAGTGGGAGGCGGGGCAGTCCCTGAGAGCTTTCTCCCCAATGCTAAACAGTTTCAGTGTTCCCTGGGTGCTCAATGGGAGGGGGTTTCACCTCAATGTGGGGGCCGCTGACTTAGGCTTTGCACCCTGGCCTACAGGAAGTCCCATATAAAAGCCCAGAGATGTAAATACACTCCTGACAGCTCCCGTCCGTCCTCCCCTCGCCAGCTGCCGTGGAGATCCAGATGCTGACCTGGCTGAAAGAGAATACTGTGTTGGCGGCTCCTGACGCAGAGTTAAGTGCTTGTTAAAGAAAAAAGAGTCTTGGCCGTTCCTTTTCTTCCTAATGTCTTCCATGCCCCCATCGGCTGCCATCCCTCCAGGTTCGGGCCCATCAGGGCCTGGAGTTTGGGCCCCGAGGCCGAGAGGGCAGCGGGGTGCTACGCTCTCCAGGGTTGACACCCAGGCAGCCCCAATGTTGCTCAGTGACAGCAGATTGGTTAGGCAAGTCCTGAACAGAGGGGAGGGACCTGATGCCCGGTGGCTCGGGCTTCTGTGCCTGAGGAGGAAAGGAACATGGAGCTTGAGCTGACAGTATACCAGCGCGCGAAATACAGACCAACACATTCCTTCCACGTGCCAGGGATTCACACTTCTATAACACAGGGGGCCCGCAGCGCTGGGAGAATCACCAGGGCTGGCTGCCGTGTTTGGAAGCTAAGGCAGAGGGCCAGGTCATCTGATAACCAAGAACTACATGATCCCTGGGCGGGACTTTCTGAGATCTTCTATGCATACAAACAGGAGCTAATGATGCCCTATAGACAGGCAGGGCAGTCGCCCGCGTGGGAAGACATAAGCTTCTCTTTTGGCCCTTTCCTAGTTGGTATAACAACATCTATACTAAGTCCCCTGTGAGTCCCCTGTGAGAAACAAGGCTCTGCTCAGGCGTGCAAAGGGGCTAAGGTGACAGAGCTGCCTTGGGAGAGAAGAAGGCTGTGGGCTCTGTTTCCTGTTTCTCAGGGTGTCCTGTGGCCTCTCTTGGGCCTCACTGGGCAGGCTCAGGGTCTCAAATGCTTTGGGGCCTTAGTCTGACATGATCCATCCTTTTAGCGGAGTACGCCAAAGCTCCCTTAGGAGGAACGCGGGGCAGGGACACTCGGAGCTCGGCTAATAGGGACAAAGCGTAGCTTCTTGTCTGCCATGGTTGAGAGGGTCCTAGGTGTCTCCCCTTTCTGTAAGTCCCTGTAGAGTGTAAGTGTGTTAGGAAACGGTGTAGACACCGGATAATAAACTGCAGGTTAGAGAAAGAGAAGGAGAGGTGAGGAGAGGGCCCTAGGGAGATGGGAAGGGCCAAAGACAAACTTAACCCACTTCACAGCACCGTTCAGAACCTGCCCTTTTAGACAACTGGACACAGTTTTTAACGAGAACAGCAACTAGCTAGAAATTTGTAACCATTATGAAGATTTTACTATATCTCCTGAACCCTTAACATCACAAACAGAAGCATATTCTTGACATCTTTAGATAATCTGAAAATAATTTAAAAAAACAAAACAAAACAGCAAAAGCCTATAATCCCATGGAATAGACAAGATCTTACCTAAGATCCTTTTCAACTGTTTGAGAAGCTTACCAACCCAACCATCCCAAGAAGACAACCCAAACAGCACATTATAGGTACCCTAGAAAGCTGTTCATTAGCACTGACATTTAGAACCGGTCAGGAGCCCTGACAAGCCAAGTGTTGGGACTTGTTCACAGAGTTTAGGCTTAGATAATAGCAAGGCAATTGTCAACTTAGACCACAAAGAAACGGCTCACTTACTTCCACATCTGTGAATTCAAGTGTTTCTCTACCATGGAGTTTAGTGCGAACCGAAACCGGTCCCATCTTCTATCAAAGACATAGTACCCTCGTCCCATGAGGCGACTCCCGAAAGAGCAGAACTGTGAGGGGGAAAAGAAAAACATTTTAATTGTGATTACAGGTTAATAAGCTAATATGAAGCAC
This sequence comes from Alexandromys fortis, assembly GCF_014885135.2. Classification (NCBI taxonomy): domain Eukaryota; kingdom Metazoa; phylum Chordata; class Mammalia; order Rodentia; family Cricetidae; genus Alexandromys; species Alexandromys fortis. The sequence goes on from NW_026068087.1 coordinate 917,734, forward strand.
ACAGAGAAAAATAACATTTGCATAAAAACACACAGGGGTACAATTTTGCTCAGAATAAAATAAGCGACTGGTACTGAAGCCAAAAATATTTCTGTGGCGCGGTCGGTGGAGCTGTGGATCCCGGCAGAACCTCGCATTTAAGCCAGCGATTGTGCCACTTGGAGAGTCTCACGCGTTACCTCTAAGATGGAGCCAGTATTTTAGGATAGAAAACAAGAGGACAGCTACGTCCAGAGAGACTTTGCAGCTCCAGCTCTTCATCACACGACCCATTATCTCCAGGAACACGGGGTTCCCTGCCCGCCTCCCTTTCTTCCGGGAAAGAGGATGGATGACTCCTCCTGTCTGAGGTCACAGAGCCAACCACTTCCTTCCTCTGGGAGCTGCCCTTCCATGCCAGTCCCAACTGTATCTGCACCATTTCATTTATTTTTATGTGCTTTGGTGCTTTGCCTGCATGAAGGTCTGCGTGAGGCTGTCAGAGCTTGGCGTTACAGACTGAGCTGCCATGTGAGTTCTGGGAAGTGAACTTCCTCTGTGAGAGCAGCCGGTGCTCTTAACCGCTGAGCTATCTCTCCAGCCCTTAAAACACGTCTGTTGTTATTGTTGTTTTGTTTCGTTTTTTTGAGACAAGGTCTCGATATGTAGCTCTGGCTGTCCTGAAACTCACTATGTAGACCAGGCTAGCCTCTAACTTACAGAGAACTGCCGGCTTCTGCCACATCTGCCCTCTTTATCTGCTCTCCGAAGATGCCCGGGGTGCACCACCCCTCTGAGCCCTTACCCAGTACCCTCTGCCTGATGTTTCCCTCTTTGGCAATTACGGTCCTACCCTTTGATGCTCATCTTATAATTCTCATTGCTAATGGCCTCGTCTGGCTGATCCTCCCACTGTGGACACTGACGACACATCTACAGTACATTACACTACATTTCACTTGGACTCGTTATAGCGTAGATGTAATTACATATGTGGTGGCTATCAATCTATAACGTGTAGGGACTTCGTTCTCTTCCTCCTCAGTCTAAGGATCATTGAGATTAGGAATTAGGAAAAAAAAAGAATTTTAGGATTTAGGAAGCTGAGGAGGGGAGCATTAATAGTTCAAAGCCAGCCTGAGCTACACAGTGAGAGCATCTAAAACATTTTTTTTAAAAAAAAAAAAAAAAAAAAGTGGACTGGGAGGAAAGGTTCCAAAGAAATGTCTAAAATAAACCACTGCATTTAACTTACAACTGAAATATCAGGAATGTAGTAAGCACTGGCTATAAGGCAGGACACCTGAGGGCTAGTAGACAGAAATGTAAGAAGCAGCCTCTGGGAAGGTGACATTTGCTGGGTCTAGAGCTCAGGGAAGCCTTCAAATGACTCTATAATTCAAATGGCACCTTCACATACCTCCCACCCCCAGGCCTCCAGCAGCTCCCTGGACGCAAGCCCAGACTCAGTGCTGGACTGGCACCCATTCCACAAATGCATCCTGGACCCGGCCTTTGAGCAGCTCTCAGAAGAATCTGACTGCAAGGTCTTCCATTTGTTCTGCTTCTGCTTGAGTTGGGGGGGGGGGTTGATATTAAAACCTTGCTACCCACAAAATCTGATACTGCAAATTATTTACTACAGCAAGTTCTTACTGACCAAGGAGGAAAACATACAGAGGAAGTCTTCAGCTCAGAAGCTGGCCTCCACCTGTCTGAGGGAGCTGCTCCTGGGGTAGCCATCACCTTATCTCTTGTCCCAATTGCTAAGGACACATTGAGCAAGAGTTTATTACAAATATATATGACTTAACGTGTCAATTGGCCATGAGAATTGGCCACAGGTTTTTCCATTTTAATCAGCAGAACATTAAGGACCTATGAATGCCTTGTGGATGTGGCTAATTTTCTATAACAGCTTGCCCTGTGGACAGACGTCTTGATGCTCTCCAGAGCCTGGCCTTTTGGGAGGGGCCAGTATCTCTTTCAGACTCGGAAGCTGGAGGCCCCTTTGGTTTTGGCTTCCAGTGTATCTAATAGCACTTAGATGTGAAGCCAGACAGCGAGAGAAGCTGGCACCGTGGGTCTCTGGCAGAGCGGCAGACCTCTCTGCTGTGCCCCCATCCCCAGCATCCTGACTTACGTGGCCCTGTCTTCCTGCTAACACCAGCGCACTTCTGACTTGATAACTTGTGTGCAGCAGTAACAGAGAAGATGTGTCTCCTCTCAGACCTCGGGGTGAGGTGCAGCTGGGTCACCACACTCTGCCCTTTCTCTGCCACCTGCCAGTGCAGCAGTAAATGTGTAACAGACATCTGCGTACACGGAGATGTCTGCTGGGGTTTCATGGAAAGCTCTTGTTTTGTGATGAAGAAAGCATAGCATCTCGGAAGACCCCTTTTTCCCTATGTCCCCTCTCTTCCCGTTTAGAATGCCACTAGGTGACAATGGAGCTGCAGGGGATGTGTTAACATGCGAACAGCCAAGGTATTCACAGATCGCAGAGAGGCTGAACCAAGATCGCAAGGGCACCCACTTCTAGACTTCCTACCATGTGAGATAATCTTGTGTGAATATGGAGGAGCCGGGTTTTCTACAACTGTAGGCAAAACCATTACAGCGAGTCCCCCACTATTTCTGTTCTGGCACAATCTCGGGTTATAGGTGAGCCATAGGTTGACATCATCTCCAGAAAGGGGAAGTAACTTACACAGAGGAGAAGGGGCCAGCCTTGTCTTCCAACAGGATTGGTTTCATTGATAAAGCCCCTGAGGTCTGAGTCAACCAGAGTTAATCCTGCAGACTCAGGCAAGCACCAGAATGAACCACCGTGGAGACCATATATTCCCAGGCCCCAGCACTGGGATATGTGGCTGTGGATCCCACCAACCACTTCCTTTCTCAGGGGGTTTGTGAGGCAAACGTGAAGAAGCTTCCAACCAATGCCTTAGTTTCCCCTCTGGCATGGATGACCATCTGAACTGTTGGAGCGTGCTCCTTCAGACAGCTTTTGTTAGCAAGCCACTAACAAAACTAACGTGAAACACTGCCCTTGCCACCCGCTCTGCTGCCGTGTGGTCATACTGCTTACTAACAACAATCACACAGAGCCGCCCGGGAGACTGAGCCTGAGCTGCTGCTCAGACAGCTTCAAGAGCAGGTGTGTCTGGCCAACTCTTGCCCAGAGGCTCTGTTTTCAGATGTGCAATGTCCGGTTGGCTACCAAGCAGTTTTAAAAGATGACAGCCATCTTCCCCCTCCCTTTCCTTCCGTGGTCAAGAACGTCTCTAATCCCATTCAGCCTTTGGGATGGCACGCTACTATGGAATTTCCTTAGGAATTCAGGCCTCTGTGGCCATTATCAGGTTGCCTTTGAAGCACAAGGGCCAACAGGGACGGGACAGAGGAGGCCTACCGCGAGAGGTCTGGGGTGGTGCGCGGAGAACTGACAGTCTAACTTCTCGGACTCCTCGGCTCCGTCCATCTCCCCTTCATCACTGGACAGTCGGCTGGCGAGGTCGCCTCCAGCTGGGGGCGGAGGGGGCTCCGGGGTGCAGGCGCTCTGATTCGAAGATGCACTGCTACTTAAGCTGTTTGCAGATGGCGGTCTAAGGGCGGGAGGGAAGAAGACATGGGTTTTCTTGAGGAAATCAGAGCCACCGATTCCATGCCACCAAGAAGCGGTCCTCCCACGATGCCGGGAAGGGTGGGCCAACGGCAGTTTCCTACAAAGGAAAGAGTAAGCCTCAGGGGTTGGCAGCTTCCTATGATGGCCCACGAGGGTTTGGTGCTTGTCCTCTGGCTGGCTGCCTCTGGGTACAGTACAAGCCCAAGGGAAAAACTCAAGTGTGAGCCCGAGACGTGAGCTCACCCAGAGCCTGTCTTATGTGAGTTCAGCGACAAATACCCACCCACGACCAAGTGTCGCCATCGCTTGGCTTACATCCTTCCAGACTTCCTTAGTGTACAACACATGATTTAAAAAAAAAAAAAAAACCTATGCCACTTTTTCAGCAGGAACAGGATTTGAGACAGGATCTCATGTACCCCAGGCTCTGAACTCCTGACCCTCATGTCTTTGCCTCCTGAGTGTTGGGGTCATAAACGTGTGCCACCCCATGCCCAGTTGACGCAGTTCTGGGGACCAAAGTCAGGGCTTCAAGCATATTAGGCAAGTATTCTACCAACCGAGCCACACCCTACTAGCCTCAGCCCTCGGGACAGATTTATTTTAAAAATTATTATTTTACGTGTATGAGAATCTTGTCTGTAAGTATGTCCGTCTGTCACTTGTGTGCGCCTGTGTCTGAGAGAAAGCAGAATCCTCTGGGACTTGAGTTATAGGTAGTTGTGAACTGGGAATTGTACTCAGGACCTCTGGAAGAGAAGCCATGGCTTTTAACCACTGAGCCATCTCTCTAGTCTGAACACATTTTTTAAAACTTAGTGATGTAGAACTCCTCTTGGATATTATAATTTTTTTTAATATCCTCCAGTAACATTTAATATCGATGCCACAATTTATATAGCTAAATCCTAAATATTTATTTCTAAATGTTTTGGAAGGCTTTTGGGTAGTAGTTCAGCCCAACTTAACAGGACCACCTTGTCCTGCAGGATAAACGTGACCTGGAATTTGTTAATTGCATCTTGGTCATACAGAAAAATAGCTTTATTTATTTATTTACTTACTTATCTGTTATTTAGAGACAGGGTCTCTATACAGCCCTGGTTGACTTAGAACTCTCTGCATAGACTAAGCTGGCCTCAGACTCACAGAGAAGTGACAGAGGAGGCCTCCTGCAAGGGGTCTGAGTGCTGGGATTAAAGACACACACCACCACGCCTGGCAAAACGTGTGCCACAAGCTGGCCTTGAGCTCGGGCCCCCTGCTGCCCCCGCCTCTTGAGCACGTCCCACTGCTTGTGCCAGCACTTTCCACTTTCCCTTTTCAAAGAAATCTTTACCAGGGAAATGTCATCATCTGTGCTATTCAAAAGACACTAACAAAAATGCATTATAATAACATCTCAAAATGTCAAAATCAGGATAGGTAAGTTTTCATTAATATGTCGCTATTTTCCAGTATGTAGGGGAGTTTTTATAAAAAAATGAAAATGGACACAAAAAGAGAGCGAGCAGCGCCACCCTGTAAGTAAGAAAGGGACTGAAGGATGTCCTGTTTTCTTCTTTTTATTTTTTCTCAGTTTTATAGAGGTGTATTAAGGTAACAAGGTCTTGTGTAACCCAGGATGGACTTGAACTTGCTGTGTAGTGGAGATCCCTGATCGTTCTTTACTGCCCAACATGTGATAGGAAGACAGGCATGGGCTCTACGTGCATCTTGTGAAATTATTATTTCAATCAAGTTAGTTAAAAAATTAACATACCCATCGTTTCTTAGAGTTACCACCTCCCACAGTCTACTGCGGATTGATCCAGGCTCTACGCGAGCTAGAGAAGGGTCTACCACTGAGCTCTAACTCCAGCCTTCTTTTTCAGTTTTATTCTGAGGCCGTTTCGCTAAGGTTGGTCTTGAACCCACTGGGTAGCTTAAGCCAGTCTTGAGCCTATGGTTTTCCTGCTGGGGAAGACCTTGAACTCCTGATTCTCCCGCCTCTACCTTTAAAGTGCTGGGATTACAGATGTGTGCTAAGTACCCTTCCTCCAGCATTGTGCTGTTTTTCTTTTACGTAAATTAGCCCAAGCTATCCTTGAAGCCACAAACCTCCTGGCACAGCCTGTGGAGTGCTGGGATTACAGGCATGCATGGCTATACCTGGGCCCACATTTCTTTACATATTCACCCACAAGCAGACACTTAGCTTGTTTTCATATCTTGGCGATAGTGAATGATTCTACAATAAACACCAGAGTGCAAAGCTTCCGTTAAATGAAGTGTAGGAATCACAGTCCCTCATCAGCTCCTCTCCCCAAATCCCACAACTAAAGGTACTTAAGGGGTTTTTAAAGAGGCAAGAAAGTCAAAGAACACAGAGCAGCAGAAAGACAGTGATTGTGACCCTGAATCCACGTGGGTCTTTTTAATTGTGTCTGCTAGTGATTGGCTTAGGAGAGTTGCAGAAAATCAAAGAACATTTATCGTGTGTGTGTGTGAAGGAACACAGGAAATCTCTGTCACATGTGTGTGAAGGCAGGAGGAAGTCTGTCTCTCTTCAACTCAGTTTTCCTATCAACCTAAAACTGCTTGGAATATAAATGATATCCAAGCGAATGGCTGAAGCACACAGATGGAATGGTCTCAGCTTCATCTGGACCTGGGACAGCTGTGGCCATCTTGCTGCAAGATTTGAAGGATAATTCAAAGGATAATTTTTTTTTTCTTTTTTAAGCTGTGTGGGGGTAAAACAGGGCCATTGAGATCCGCAGTGGTCAAAAGCACTGGCTGCTGGTGACCTGAGTTTAATATTCGGGAGCTACATAAAGGTAGGAGAGAACAGACTCCATGGGGTACCGCTCCCCCAACACACACATGGAGAGGGAGAAAAGAAGAAACCCATCTCTGGGGATTGGCACCCCCTCACCTGTGGATTCCTTGTCATACTCGGGACACATCATAAGGACACAAGTGTCCATAGCTCAGGGTTCTGCTATTCCCACCTGAACTGATACACATCTGAGCAGGTTTTCATAGACATTTAGATAATGTGGCTGGGGATAGGAAGCCCAGTACCTACACCTACTGAGGGGCTGCAAACTCTCCTGTTTAAGGCAGTAGGATCAGGAGTTCAAGAACAGCCTGGGCTATATATTGAATTCAAGGCCAGCCTGGGCTATATAGTGTAACCCTACCTCAATAAAGAAAAAAAGTAAACTATAAACGAAGATGAAACATAGCTAAATACGTAGTTGGTTTCCGTGCAGGTCATCTCCACATCTACCAAATACCACCCTGCCTGGCAGGACCCAACATTCTCAGGAGAAACAAAGGTCAGAGAAGGTGAACTGGAGAGGCCACAGACACAGGCTTCCAAGCACGTCAGAAAGCAGGAGTGAGGTGCAGGCTGCAGACAGAAGCCAGGGGCTGTCCTTAAGGACAGGCGCCTAAGCAGGCCAGACATCGAGCCGCATTCCAGCTGCAGGGAATCTTCCTGACCTTGGGCCTGGTGACCAGACGCTCTCTTGGGTTGCAGCTCCATATGGAGGCTTCCTGCCAACTTGCTGGGACCTCTCTTCCAGGTGTGTATTGTCAGCAATAGCCTGGCATCTCTAGAGCTCCAAGGCTCAAAGGGGGACCCTCCCTCAAAGGAACAAGGTGGGTAGCAAGAGGAGGCCACTAGTGCCCTCTCTGGCCTCCAAGTACACACACACACACACACACACAATCAATCAATCAATTAAAAATAAACTAAAAGACAATCTTTCACAAAGTACAACAAGGAATTTAAAGGAAAAAAAAATAAACTAAAAGATAAAAAAAAAATGCCCAGCATTCAACTAAGAAGAAGACAAGAAATGGAAAATACAGACAAGAGTGGGGCAAAAGGCATCTAAGATGCAACAGGAAAACAAGTACCCACTTCAGCCAACTGAAAAGGAGCTGCAGCCAGGGAGCTGTCTGTTGCCTGAGGTATGATGGTGTTCTCCCTACTGCATGTACTGGCTTTGTGGAAGCCTAGTCTGTTTGGATGCTCACCTTCCTACACCTGGATGGAGGGCAGGGACCTTAGACTTCCTATAGGGCAGGGAACCCTGACTGCTCTTTAGACTGGAGAGGGAGGGGGAGGGGCGGGGAGAGGGAGGGAAATGGGAGGAGGTGGAAATTTTTAATTAAAAATAAATTTAAAAAATTTAAAAAAAGAAAGGCAGAGGCAGGAGGATCTCGAGTTCAAAGCCAGCCTGGGCTGTCCAGTGAGCCTCGCTTTCCAAGAAGTGAAAGTAAATGATGAAAATTAGATACATTAGAGACAGCCCTGAAAACTTTCAGCGCCCCAGGCTATGGAGGTATAAGTTTGTCAGGACAAAGAGATAGGAGTCAGGATGTTAGACTTCGTGGCAAAGACTCCCTGTGCCAGCCATCGATGGGAAAATGGCTTCGAAATTCTGCAGAGAAGTGATTTCCAATCTAGTTGTATACTCAAAGAGATCATCTATTCAGTGTTAACGCAGAATGAAAATGTGCTTGCTGGGTAAGGACTCTAAAACTGATCTCCCACGAACCTCTTCACGAGCAGCCATCGAAGGAACTACTCCATCAAAGCAGAGAAGCAAGGCAGAGACAGGAACGCGGCAGGAGCCAGGAGCCGGCACAGCTGAAATACACCCACCCCACTGGCAGGAGCGGCTGTTTTTTCTTCAGAGCTTTCTGGCACTATTTGATTTTTGAACTATGAACCCATATATAACTTTGATAAAAATGAAGTTTAATTAAAGAAAAGATGGTTGAAACACTCGATAGTAAGTTCTAGTTGCCAGATAAAAGAGGGAAGGAGGTGGACAGAGGAAATTAGCGAGGAGAGCGGAACAAGACCCAGAACTGACCGAGTGGGCTCTGAGGTGGAGCGCCGATGAGACTTCTCTCTGTATGTCTGTCTGCATCCTCCTGGGGATGACGGGGTGGGGGACATTACTAGGGCCTCCAACTGAGTGCAGAACTCCGGGTGGAACCAGGGGGTGGGGGGCTTTTACCCGAAGCAGCCACACCTCAGAAGAAACAAGGCTTAGGAAGTGGTGGGAAGAAGTCACCAGGGTCTAGTGAGCAGAGTACCAACGCACATTCAAGATCGTACACTTGCTGTTCACTCTTTGCCCTCAGCACTCACATCATCTGCCCTTCTCCACCTGCCCGTCCGGCTGAAAGACAAAGTCCTGCGGCACTCAGGGAGCTACACACGACATCTCAGCCTGCCTGTCTGCAGGAGCCTGGCGTCCATCTGTCTAAGTATTCGGTGTGAGAGCCATCTTCACCGAGTCATTCTAAGGGTGAGGAGGACCACACGCGTTCTTATCCTTGCCACTAAGTGAGGACTCAAATGACAAAGGGAAGGACACTGCCTAAGCCTCGGACTCCGAGATCCACCTGCCCCTACCTCCCGCATCCTGGGATGAAAGGCATGCATCGCCATGCCCCGCCAAGAATTGCAGTTTTGAGGTCTAGACTATATAGTAAATTTGAGGCTCAGCGGGGCTATATAGAACGATCCTGTCTCCTCCCCACAAAACAAAAACAAATGGAGCCGGAGAGATGGCTCAGCAATTAACAGCGCACTTGTTCTTTCAGAGGACCTGAGTTCAATTCCCAGGGCCCACATTGGACCAATCACAACTCTCTCTCTCTCTCTCTCTCTCTCTCTCTCTCTCTCTCTCACACACACACACACACACACACACACATACACACACACGAAATAAACAAGTAAATAAATAAATACAAGTCATTAAAAAACACACAAACAAAAACAAAAAAAAATAATACCATCTGCATCTGTTGGCTTCCAAGTCTCCAGACTGAGACGTCACAGATGCAGAAGTCGAGGACAACAAAAGTGTGCCATGTGGCAAGAAGGCCCTCCCGATGCACTCCATCCATACCCCTGTCCTCACTCGGCAATCCACAGACCTCCTACCCATCTCCACACTACTCCTGACGATGTAAAACAGGCTGGGATTGACCACCTTGTACACCCAGGGCAACACCCATTACTGACACTGGTTTCCACAGTCTGTCTCCCTTCCCTCCTACTCAGAGAGATAGCCTGGGCCATCACAGTCCAGGTGGGCTCTGTGGTCCTCTACTTTCCGACAGAGTGTGGATGCATTTGGCTGGGCTACGACCCATAAGGCTTGGGCTTTCTGGGGGCAAGCAATGTGTTCCCTTAGAGGAAAGGACAAAGAAATGGAATCAGGGGTTATTATAATTTAAATAATTTGGATAAGGGCTTTCCCCGAAAGGCTCCTATCTTGTAAGCTTGGTTCTCAGGGTGGTGTTGTTAAAATACCAAGCAAGATAACTAGGTTATAAGGGCACCAACTTCCATACACAAGAGGAAGCCTGACCTCTCTCTGTCCGGTTTCTTAGCGCATATGCGTGTTCACTCTGCAGACAGTAGTTTCTTTTCTGGGGCTCCATCAAACACAACACAGCTAGAGAGGACCTTAGCAAGGCTGGAGCCTGGACCAGCTGCTTGGACTTCCTAATCACCAGAACTGTGAGCCAGATGAACCTCTTTTCTTTATACACTGCCTAGAGTCAGGTGATTTATTTTAACAGCAACACAAAATGACCACGTGACCACAGCTGGGGTATACTTGCTTATGCACACCACACATGTGGCTGCACCAGAGCCCCTGAAACTGGAGTTACAGTAGCTGTGTGCTGCCAGGTGGGTACTGAAAACTGAATCCTCGTCCTCTGCAAGAGCAGTAAATGCCAACAGGTGTGGAAGCACTGGCCTTTCATCCCAGCACTCAGGAGCCGGTGGAGGGCGAAGCTCTGTGAGGTCAAGGCAGACATGGTGTAGTGGAGGTTCAGGAACAGCCAGAGATACAGAGAGATTGTGTGACACACTAACTGAGAGAGAGAGAGAGAGAGAGAGAGAGAGAGAGAGAGAGAGAGAGAGAGAGAGAGAGAGAGAGAGAGAGGGGAGAGCACTGCTAGCCACCAAGTCATCTCTCCAGGCCCATCGTTAAATTTCTATTAGCTCCATTTTATACCCGGGCAACCTGAGGCTGGAAGGAATCTGGGCCGCACCTGATCTTATCTAGCTAGAAAACACGGGGGTGAGGGTCCCCGCTTCAATCCTGTTGCAACTCTTGTTATCTAATTTATGCTGTAACTCATAATGTAGTTCAGGCTGGTGTTAAATTCTTGATACCCTTCTGGTTATGGAGACTGCAAGTGTGTGCCATCGAGCCCAACGAAAGTTATGATTCCCGAACTCAAAGACCCAAGTCTCTTTGTTAGCAATCCTTGACAAGAATGGGTTGCAGTGAAGGATATCAAAAAGTGGAGTAATAGCTGAGCAGTGGTGGTGCACGCCTTTAATCCCAGTGCGCTGGAGGCAGAGGCAGGTGGAACTCTGTGGGTTTAAGGTCAGAGTGAGTTTCAGGACAGCCAAGGGTGTTACACAGAGAAACCCTGTCTAAAAAAAAAAAATCCCACTCATGTGCGATATCTATCTTTACTTGTTAAACTTGTTAATATGGGTGGAGTATCTATTGTATATATCATCTCTAGGAGTAAACATCTGCTCCTGGAGGTTTTGTGTGATTTTCATGTTAAATTCTGATCATGCCTTTTCCACCTGACCCCACAGGATTTGTTAGCCTGAGGACTCTGTTCCCATACATTCATTCACTTTGGAAGAGTCCAGCTCTGTCCTAAAGGATGATCCTGATCCCCTCATTAACATTTGTCATGACGGTTTGTTTCTTTTTCCTTGTAAGACATTCATTTCAAAATGAAACTTATCCAGGTCTTCTGCTTCCTGATGAAAACATAAGTGGACATTCTCCTAAAACGCAAGGGACAAACCTGAGAGGGCCCTTAAGGCTTCCTCCCTGTGCTGTTTTCAGCAGCTACTCTCTTACTCCTCTGTTAACTCAGGACACCACTGATAAAGCGAGCCTCCATCAGCTAAAAATTGCTGGAGCAGTGTTTAACGAAAGAGTTCACGGGACCTGTGTGTGGTCCGCACTCAGGTCAAAGCAGGACAATTGTAGAGATTCCGAGGTGAGCCTGGGCTACATGGGACCCCTTCTCATCTCCCAAAAGAGCTATCAAACTTGTGCTGCTTGAGGAATCATTGGAGAATCCCCCATGATCCCTGGGGGGGCGCGGAGATAATGGCTCTAGGTACACGTGGTTTCAGGTAGAGGCCAGTCTACCAGTATCAGGTACTGTGGAAGGATGAGTTGTGAGGAAGAAAAGGTTCCCGAGCTACAAAAAAATGGAAAGTCACTCAACATAGCCTGCCCTTACCAGTCTCAGTCACTCATGGTCAAATGAGGTCTAAAAATATTAAATAGAAAATTGTATGCACCAATAGTTCATAAATTCCTAGCACGTGCAGTGCTCAGGAGTACAAGGAAATGGTGGGTGGTCCTACTCTGTGCCCTCCTGGATGTAAGTCAGCCATTGTTAATGTATCCAGCCATTGTTAATGTACCCATGCTTTATAGTTGCCCCCTTAGTCAGTGGCCATTTTCAGATCAACTGCAACAGTGTAGCAGTATATGAATTCAAGTAACCCTTACTTTATTTAATCAGGGTCCCATAGTGCAGGGTTAGTAATGCTGATGGTTTTATTACAATATATTTTATAACTGTTTTATTTTATTTTATTATTAGTTTCAGTGCCCAATTTATACATTAGGTTTTATCATAGGAATGCATGTATAGAAAGAAACATAGACTGTGCAGGGTTTGTTTTTAACTGCAGTTTCAAGCATGGACAAGGGATCTTGGAGACTGGGGCACCTCTGCTTATACAGTCAAAGCCCAGACTTCTGGAATGGAGTTGTCTCCTCAACTCTAAAATAGGGGTAACACTTTGACCAATACCTGGCTTCCTAGTGACAAGTAATTATAAAACGATCTTGCAAAGAAAGGGGCTGCAACAATATAAATGTCTACAGTGACAGAAGCCCTGGCAGTTTATTTAGGAGTTTAAGTTAACTGGTAAAACTGTCTGCTCCTCAGTGCCTGGGGCTGGACTGGACCATACTACAGAGGCACGGTGGAAAGACAGGGTCCAGGTTCCCTCAAACTGAAGAGGCAGAAGATTGTGAACAACTGCTGCCAAATAGATTTTCACTTTTTGTTGTTGCTGTTGCTTGGCTTTCTGAAGCAGGGTTTCCCTGTGTAGCCCTGGATGACTTGGAACTTAGACCAAGTTGACCTGGAAGTCACAGAGACTGGCCTGTCTCTGCCTCCTGCGTGCTGGGATTAAATGTGTACTCCACCAGCTCTGACCCAGCCCAGATAGATTGCTGCTTTAAAAGCCAACTCCCTGCTCTTTTCTAATGATGTTCTCTCAAAGCTTACTTGGTGTTGAACAATGACCTTTTGGGACACATTCATACATCTAATTATAAAAAAAATAGATAATACCGCTATTCATACTTCTTGCTGAATGAATAGCATTATTTCCTTTTTAAGTCAAGCATGAACATTTGGGTCTTCTCTTGCTTGCTGAACTCTATGTTTTTGGAAAGTAGGGTTGGGTTGCATTTTTCTCTCTCCCCTTGCCAGACAACACTTTGGTTCTGGAGTGAGTCCTCTGTAAACACTTTTGAATGCATGCTGTTAGTTCTGGTCCTGTTACCTGGAAATTGGCTGGTCTCCTGCCCATCAAAACAAACATTCACAGATCTTAAATTGCTTTTTAATCCAAATGGATTGTAATTCTGTTTCCTGTTCTTGCCCACCTGTTCAGTGCCACCGAACAGGTGGCTCACCCTCCACGTGGCCGACCTCCCCTTCATCCCAACCATGGGGGCGTTGTGAAAATAAGTCATCAGGAATTGTGATATGTACGCAAGAAGGAGCTTAGAAGTTGTTCTAGCTACTTCTCTACCCAGGCTTCCTCAGACTGCCCCAGGAGTCTTCAAAGAACATAAAAACCCAGGCAGACAGGAAGCTGCTGGGTGGTTGATGTGCCAATCTCCCAGCGTTTATTTCCAGCTCACTCTTGCTCTGTAAAAACACACACTGTCTGATAAAAGGTCTGTGAGGAAGGCTGATGACCCTGGCTGCAGCAGGAAAATCTGTTGAGTGCTGTGTGGCCAGCTCGGGGATGAGCCCCTTAGGCTCACAGAGCCATGGACAGTCGGACTAAAAGCTCTCATTAAAACACAAAGCCCCGAGCACGGGAGAGTGCCTTGACTGAGGCTGCTTCAACGCCCATACCGACTTACCTAGGAAGTACAGAGTTGAGCGGCCTGGCTTTTGGTGGGGATGGTACTTTGGGCTCTGCCACCGCGTTTCCGGAAGACCCTTGCAGAGTGTCGGGCACTGGTCCCGGCGGCGGGTTTGGAAGTATTTCCCTAGCGGAAGTCAGGAGGTGCTCTTTCACTTCTTTCTCCCGCGACTTGGCTTTGTGTTCCGCCAAGAGGAGGTCAAATTGCTTTCTCCGGCCTGGGACTGCTCTGCGGTGGCTCAGCGAGTGGGTCTACGGAGAAGAGAGAGGAGAAGCACAGCCTCTTTGATCAGCACATAAACCTGCTTCCCCGCGGCCCGCATTTCCGAAATTGCAACCACAGGCAATGAAAGGTGCTTGGCAAAGTCAACTTCAAGGCAACAGCTCCTGTTCTGTGGCCGGGAAGAGGCAGAGACCGCTCGGACGGACACAACCATGTCCTACACTCCAGGTGTTAAGAAGCCAAGGCTTCCTCCAGACAGCTTCAGCGCGGAACCCAGGACCACCTCAGATGAATGACACCCGCAAGGGCCAAGCTAGAGTCAACGCATGTGCGGGTGGGAAGCTCCAGTTGGCCCAGGCAAACAGGGCCATACCCTGGACCCCTCGGGGCACTAGAAGGACAAGAGGAAATCTGGGGCTTGAGGCTGCCCAGTGGCGGACGCCAGGGGTCTGCCTGTCCCCTGGCCACCCTGAGGGGCTAGATCAGGGAGTAGCATCTCATCCTCCCCTCCGGGGCTGCCTTTCTGGGCGCTGCCGCCGCCGCCACCGCCGCCGTTCCTGCATACATTAAAACGTAGCAGGCTTTAGAACCGCCTGTGAGTGCCTATAAATACAATTTACTGTCTGGCCTCCCAAGTAACACGGGAAGCTTAGGGTGGATTTTTTTTTCTTTCCTTCTTCCCCTTAAAAAGCCAGCCAGCTTGAGGCAGGCACTATGCTACCGTGGACAGAGAAGAAAGCATTTCCCTTACAAAGAACAGCTGGAGGTCATGTCGAGGTTCCACACCCTGCCGCGTGCGGAGAGCGGCGCCAAACACTTCGACAAAGGCCCCAGCAAGAGCAGGAAGTATTTTCTTTTTTATGGAAAGAGAAATACCTTGCAGGTGAGGGATCTTGTGCAAGGTTTCTTTGTCTCGGGATCCAATACTCCACAGTGTTTATTTGGGTCAAATTCTCTCTCTGGTTTAAGAAACAAACAAAAAATATAAGAAAAAAGGAGACTAGATAGGATTTGGCATTAAGACTACATTTTTTTTTAAAAAAATGCACATTTGCACCAACAAGTGAGACATTGTCAGGCAATCTGTTTTGTTTTGATTTTCTTCCCCCCAACCAGCTGCTAAAATGCTTCAAGAATCACTCAGGGGAAATGGAGCTCCACTGTGAACCCAGACATTCCGAGCCTGCTACAGGGCAGCACGGGGAACAGGGCAGGAGCAGTTGGCAGAAGGGAAGGACCATGTGCTTGCAATACTTTATTTAACTTAAAATAGTCCCACAGGCCCTTGGCACTTTGGGCACCACGGCTGCAGAGCAGGGAGGTCCACCTGAAACCCAAAAATGCCCCCTTTCTTCTGGAGAACCCACGGGGGCCTCTGTTTGCCTTCCTGGTTTATGCATTGCCGTGGGAGCGTGTCCACTGACGTGCCTCACAAAGGCCCTTGGAGAAGGCCTTCCACACAGTCTCGCAGATCAGGAATATTCCACTCTGGCGTGCCACAGGCAGAGGCAGGAGAAAGTGTGGCAGGAGAAAGTGTGACAGGGTGCCTCTGTGGGGCTGAACTTGAAGGCACAGGAAAAGCAGCCCGCTAACCCTATAGCTTGTGCTGTCTGTACATAGTCCTCGCCCAGATGCTAGCCGGGAGGAGAAACAGGACACAGGGGCCTGGGGGGTGAAGGATGACTGAGGAGCGACTGCTTTCCCGGTGTCCTCCTTTCTGTCCCGACCGTTGAGAGCCTCCATGGAAGTAACTGCTAACTGTTCTTTTGATGCCTCTTGCGATCCTTCACCTCTTTGGGGCTTACAAAACCGCTTACCACACCTGCAAAATGTGGGGATGTGTGGCAATCTCTCCAGGACCCTCAGGCTTTAGGAAAATCTGTGCTGTTTCTGGAAGGTACCAGCAAACACCTCAGTCCTGCAGAGCAGGAAGGCCACAGCTCTCTGGGTGCGAAGGGTGGAGAGGGGGCCCGTTAAGGAGGTGCCAGGTCTCTAGAAAAGGGAGGTGTCTGTGAGGGCCTTGAAGGCTGCAAACTGAAGAGAGTTCCTTAGCCAGACACTGGGTGCATTTACTGGTGTAAAGTTGGAGCATAATAAATGAATGTTCTATTTTCAAAGGTCTGGGGGTCGGGAAGGGGCCGCAAAAGGGCTTGTGGGGCTGCAGAATCTGTTTCCCCCCTCCCCGCCCACGGCCATGAAAATGTCTCCCTCCCTTTCCACACAGAGAGCTCTGTCCAGCAGGCAGCGGGCGAGCAGGTGCTAGGTGCCAGGCTGCCTGCTGCTGAGGTCTTTCACTTCGGTCTGCCAGAGTCGGGCCTGTGCCCAGACCCACACAGCACCTCATGTGGAAACTGAACAGGGTTTTGGCTAAGGATAGGATCTGGCTGTTGAATCTGTGAGAGAGGTAGAGACAAGCAAAGGACCCATTGGGACAAGACAACCCACAAAACACAAAATTCCACCACAGGCTGGAAGATGCCAAGGTAGTGTTAATGCAGCAATAAGGGACCCGCAGCCTCTGGACACTGAGCAGGCCAACAAAGACACACACACACACTAGGGTGTGGCCACCCACCTCTGCCCAGTTAACTGGCACTTTCCATTTGGGAAGAGAGCTAGCAATGGGGGCTGAGTCCGTGCAATGAAGTCCTACGATGCACTCCCTTTATCTTGATTGTGGGTTAGCAGAACATGGGGAGAGGGGAGGAGTTGTCTCTCAATGTTTTTGGTAGGCCCGAGTACTTTTAAAACACAATTTTTAGATACAGATATAAGATAGAAAACCCAATTAAATATGAAGTAGTATTTAAAAGCTGCTCACACTTCCCTGGGTGCTGAAAATCCATGCCTGCACCAGAAGCCACATCCTCAAGGGTGGCTGTCTCTGTATTTTGTTTTTCCTAGCTACCCTTAGACAGGGCCCATGGTGTGTGCAAAACTATGAAGTGCGTGGCTTCTTCCAGTCACTCGGAGACGTCAGAACAAGTCATGCTCAGTCGACAACAGATCCAAAGCAAACGTCGTCCCGTAAAGTGGCAGCTGTCGCCTCTGAGTGGCCACGTGTCTCTTCAGAGGACTGACCTGAGAGACATCCCGACACCCCCATCCGCTCTGCTGGTCTGTATACCCCCCCTTGAGAACTCCAGCCTGACCATAGGGCAGAAGGCAGCCACAGCCCCAACTGCAGAATCAGCCCAGAAAAGCGGGAGACCAAGAACAGAGGTTACAATTCCCTCTGCAGCACAGTCGCTGAGTGGGCTGTCCTACCCACCCCGTCATGGGTTCTGAGATAGCCCACGAACAACAGCAAGGCGTCAGCTGGAATCATGCCAGTGTGGCGTGTCTGTGCTGGGCCACCAGGCTAACAAGACCATCAGAGTCTACGCCTGTTGGTTGAGGCAGTCTCCTGCTTCCTGGGCTTGTAGGATAAATAACGCCGAAACTCGGCCGGGGAGACCTCATCTGCACTGGGGTGCATGAGAGAAAGCACCAGTCCTGCCTGGAGTTTCCAGATGCCAGAGCGGGTACGCTCCAAGTCACCCTTAAAAGGAAAGAGCCGTTCGGCTACATGAACACATCACTGGTTACAGGGGGGACTCGGTTTTAGTCCTAGCACGAGCCAGACTCTAACCACAGCGACGTACCTGAGAGTCTCCGGTAAGGCTTGTTGCTGGTTTTGGCGCCGTTTGGGTGCTTCTTGTCTAGAGCGGCCGAGAGAACCGCCTTGCCGTTTAAGATCTTCTCTGGTGACGGTGGCACCGGCTTGGACATCAAGGCAGGCTTAATTAACGGTGGGGTGGAGACAGCAGAGGAGGAAGTGGCTGCAGTCGTGGTCGTAGGGTTCATTTTGACATTGGCACCATCTGCCTTCACTAGGTTAGGAATTTTCTCTAAACTGACTACCGGAACTGGAACGCTGAAAAAAAAAATAAGGGAACACACATGCAAGGCTGCCTTCTTTGCTCCATCGGGTCCACCGGGGAGCTACACACGATTATCGTTATCAGAGCGCTTCCTTACCACTTGTTTATGCTCCTCCTGGACCTGAGCAGCGTGATTCCCATTTTGATGGGTGGGAGATTTGTGTTGTGAAAAGGATCGACGGGGGGGGGGGGGCTGGCACAGTGCCCGGGATAGATAAGAGCAGACTGATCACCTCCCAGGATGACTGTCCCTATGGGTCCTCTGATTCCCCCACTTCTCAGGCCCTACATGTGGTCCTCTCTGACACAGCACCTTGGGCCAAAACAAGGCCACTGCTGTGAAGCCCAGGAAGGCAGGTAGCCTGTGCCCTGGAGACAACCTGCTGCCTTGGAATCAGGTCCCCTCCCCGTCCTCCGGCTTGTGGGTTGTCTCCCACCCAGGCCCCATCCAGGCCTGACATCTGCTTCAGCTGCCAGAGTGCTGACAGGCTCACACCCCACGGAGCATGGCTACAGGCCAGTGTGGGGCACGCTGCTGTTGGAGAGCTGCTGGATCATGCTCGCATCCCGAGGATGGGCTCAAATTGAGTGAGGCGCCATGCACCATTATCTGATATTCCATTTTAGGCAGCTAGTTATGTAAATAGGCAATTCTCCAGACTGGCAGGTGAGAGGATGAATTTTAAGAAGGCGAGAACACAAAGGTGTGCGCTCCCTCTGCACAGCCTGTCACCTTCGCCCCACGCCCCTGCTACTTCTCCAGGAAGGCGCGTGCGTTTGATTTCTGCTGCTCTTTAATGTAAGAGGACCCTGTGTCCGGGGGGGGGGGGGGGGGCGTGGGGGGGATGTGTCTCGGGGTCTTGAAAGATGAGATGAATAAGTTTTGCTTTGGTCTCTGAACCAGATTCCCTTTTCTCCTGGCAGGAGGATAGACTGCTAACACTTCGGCTCCACAATCATCTCCGAGCGGAGAGAGTGGAGCTGCTTAGCGACAATGCCAAATGTCGGGGAATATGTGGCTCTCGAATGCGGGCAGACAATGTAGGGCATGAAAGAGAGGCTGGTTTTGGCAGGCAGGAATCCTGCCTGTCCACATGTCTGTCCACATGGCTGGCTGGCTCTTACTTCTCTAAGCCGTGTTCACAGATCATTTCTCTGATCGAGTTGTTCATGAAATTATTTTAGCAACTCGTCATCCTCTGCCATCGTTCTGATTTGGAAACAGAACCACAGATGTTAGTTGTAGGTCTTGGTGGAACAGATCGGAGCTGGACATTTTAGACTTTCCCACGGGACATGCATCTTCTCGGCCTGCAGAAAGGTAGTTTGGGGACGTAAAGCCCAGGAGAAGGGAAATGGGAAGAGTGTTTTCTGTGATGCTCCGTGTTGCGGTCACTGAGATGGGGCTAACCTGTTTTTTTTTTTTTTTTTTTAATCTGTTTAGGGGGGATTCTCTAAGTACTCACATGCTACTTACTGAAGAACAGCTCCAGAAACTCTCTTGGATGGGAGGATGCTGAGAAGCCACAGAGACATTCCCTGGTGAAATTAGCACCCCTCAAAGTTCATGTGTTAGGACCTTAAACCTCCAGACACACAGGTTGACAGTGTTTGGGAGTGGGGGAGGGGGGCTTTGGGAAGTAATTGGGATTAGATGACGTCATATGGGTGGGGTTCTACAATGGGGCTAATGGCTTTATAGGAAGAGGAGAAGAGGTCTGAGCTCTCAGCCTTCCTGCTCCATCTGGTGATAACTCTCCACCGTACTGTGCTCCAGAAGAAGATCCTCAGCAGATGACGGCATCTTGGCCTTGGACCTTATAGCTGTCTCACTGTATGGTGCAGACTTATTTCCATTATAAATCAAAAAGTTTGTGATATTATCACAGAAGCAGAAAACAGACTAAGAATATAAAAAGATGCCATGACAAAAATGCAAACTATGAGACAGTATGAAATATAATTCTTCTTGACTCATCTCCTCATCCAACTTAAAAAAGCATAAGTTACAGGAATCAGGGCCCCTTTTTTTTTCTCCCTTTGAGACATTGTCTCAAGCAGCCCAGGCTGGCTTTGAACTTGCTATGTAGCCAACACTGGCCTTGAACCCTCGTTGTCCTGCCTCGCGTCCCGAGTCTGGGATGACAGCTGTTTCATACTCGCCCCTCCCAGTTTAGATATGAGCATCTTGAAGGGATGTCTTTACATCCTTGGACCTGGCAGTGGTAGCCACAGGGCGGAAGCCGACCAAATGCCGTTGACACAGCACACGGATGCTACTATCCAGCTTTACAAAGGAAGGAAATCCTGACCCATGGCTGGACCCCGAGGACAGTATGCTGAGTAAAGCAAGCCAG
Organism: Alexandromys fortis; assembly: GCF_014885135.2. Classification (NCBI taxonomy): domain Eukaryota; kingdom Metazoa; phylum Chordata; class Mammalia; order Rodentia; family Cricetidae; genus Alexandromys; species Alexandromys fortis. The sequence goes on from NW_026068087.1 coordinate 938,096, forward strand.
TAACTAAGGACAAGCTGACCCCACTGACATGAGGCACCCACAGTAGCTAGAGCCATGCAGACAGAAAGCAGAACAGTGGTGGGGGCAGGGGGACCCCATGGGCTCAGTGTAGAGTTTCAGCTGTGTAAGGTGAAAAGAACACCAGAAGTGAAGATGGTAGTGTTTTATGTTATACATTGTATCATCACTTAGAGTACCAAGTGATAACTCCATAAATCACAGGATTCATGCAACCTAAACTCTGCTTCAGCAAGTCTGCGCATGTATGTATACGTACATTTTATATCTGTGTGGATATAGATCTTTAGGTGTATATATACACACACATATGCATGCCATGTTACTTCACAAAAGGAAATGAGGACTTTCAAATTGCAGCTCTGATTCTTGTTGAGAAAGCAGGGTTGAGTACACAGAAGGGTCTCCTATTTCTGTGTCAAGTGTCCTTGACTTCAGCAGAATGATGCCTGGGATGGCATGGCCCGGAGCAATTGCCCGGCACCCCCCCCCCCCCATGCTCACAGTGCAGACTGGGTTTCTCCTCTGGAGTTAACGATCGCTGTCAAATGTATTATGCAAGGCAGCCACGTGCATATGGGGGCACTGGGCTGATGTCATAGTCAACATGGCAGCTAAGCAATGATGTCACAGCCAGCATGGCAGCTAACCTATGGCTGGCGCCTTCTAACTCTGCCTGGTTGCCTACTGGCCCCCTTATTTGATGTCTTACTGTGGGATTTCCTCTACTGTCTATTATTTTCTGTATCATCCCTGCTTCTAGGATGTCAGCTGGACTTTAATATCTACTTTTTGGTACCCGGGACCCACAGGCAGGGAGTAGAGATGGAATCCACCAGAAACAGGAAAGGAAGTGACAGGCAGACCTGTGGACTAAGAATGGCAAATTGCTGGTCAGGAGAACCTGATGGAGAATTCTAAAGCCCTTGTGGGTCAGAAAGCAGATAGCCACCAAGTAGGTATCCCCGGATGTTAGGTGAGCAGGTAGCGAGTCATCAGACGTAAGAAAAGGGGGATACAATCTCTCCAGCAGGAATTCTGAGGGGACTCACCCACCTATGGAAATGAGTGCGTTGCAATGGGGAGCTGTCCCTGGTACTACTCTCCCGGGTTGCTTTCTCTCCAGCAAAGGACCTGGGCTTTTCGCAGGTCACCTGACTTCCGGCTGCGTCTGAGAAGGGGAGGTGAGGGAAGGCGGGAAAGGAGGCAGCTCTATGACACTGGGATGGTGGGAAGGATCTTGCCCTCCTTACCCTGTTCCCAGCACAAATTCTAGCCAGTCTCCCTTCTTCAGTAGTGCTGGCCCAAGGCCCTAAAGTGATGAACAGAGGACATGAATGGGCACAAGATGGCGCACACAGTCATGGGCACCTGGCCCCAAGCAGATCTCTAGAGCTGAGAGATCAGGTGGGTGTTGGAAGATCCACCCGCAGCCCACCCGCACCCCATGCAGCCACCTGCACCTGTCTCTATCCCAGGGCTGGGTTAGTGCAGCCACAGCAAGCCACTAGCTCAGAACTGCCTGCTGTTCTTCTCTTTCTGGTCCCCACACCTCTGCCCTCACTTCCCCGCATCAGCCTCGGGCTCCTTCAGACGACAGTGAACCCTTAAGTACAGGTTTAATTCCCCCCACCCCCTGGCCTGGAAAGAAGCCACATATTCTGACCCTGCTTTCACGGGGTGGTCATCTCTCGTCGTCTCTGCAACCACCACACCAAGGAAAAAGTTTCCACATATGGGGGGGGGGCTGCGGGGAGTTGGTCAGGTGACAGAACCCAGAGCACTGACTAGGCAAGGAACTTCTCTGTGTGGAGGTGATAAGTGAGTCTGGGAAGGGGCCCAAAGCCCCCCAAAGCCCTTTCCCCTTCCACCTAGAGGAATGCCTTCACTTCATTCTCAACACTCATGGCATGGATCAACTCACTACTGTCTTTCCCTTGAAAGGCTGTGTTTGAAAATGAGAGGATCCCCGTGAAGTTCCTACTGCTTTCACAATGTCTGTTCTGTAGGTCTGGCACAAAATCTTTTGGGGGAGCCCAGGGCTGCAGGTTGTTTCCGGCTGCATCTAGTACCCTAAGAGCACACACATCTCTGTGCCTCCTCCACTTGGTCCTGGGAAAGTGCCCAGGGGCATGGGCCCTCTCTCAACCCCTGGACCACCGAGGTGACTACCTTCTGCCTTGGCTCCCCTTGTCTTCCTCCTGCGTGCTTGGCCTGTCTGAATCGATCTTTCTACCCCTCTACCAAGGCAGGTCTTCTGGCTTTAAGAAAAAAAAATGGTTCTCTTGGCATCAAGTAGATTCCCCTCCCCGCCCAGTGATGTCTGCAAAAGAGCAGAGGTGGAGAATCATGATGGTGTCACTGTGAGAGTCACTGCCGGGCTGCAGGGCCAGCTGCCCCCTGCCAGCCATGCCTTCCTTCGTGGTGAGCATGGTCTATTCTGTCATCGACAGACAGGCCTTAATAGGATAGTTCAGAAAGTCTCTAGGTTTGCAGAAATTATTGCCAGCCTTTCTCTACTCAACAGAATGGGGGAAAGATGGATTTGACAGGCAGGAGTGTGAGGACATATGGTATTTGTGCTGTGGGTTATGCATCTGATGTGAATTCGCGGCTGTCTGGTTTGCTCCACTGCTTCATCCGACAAAGATCCGCACGCCTGTGCGATTGCCCGGGCAGAATTTTCAGAGTCTCTGGTTTATTGGCAGACCCTTGGTAGGCTGTCTCACCCAGCCTCCTGCCTTCCAAGTGGTAGGTAGCAGCATTGGATCATCCAATAAAGAGAAACGTAAGCTTCTTTTAACATGCTCCCAGAGTAGGAATTCTACCTGGTACTCATAGATGCACTGAGGGGTTAGGGAGAAGGCTGACACTGGGAAATTATTTCTAATCACAATTCTTTAAGTTGAAGAAATATTAGGGACAGTTTGGAAGGTTTGGGAGTCAGGTGGTCCCACTAAGAAGCAATGTAAAGAACAGCCATAGGATCCTACCATGCTAGGATGACATACATCCTGATGAATGGGTAAGTCCCCCTCGCCCTGCTTTTGAGGTATCTAGAAATGATTTGTAAATGCCTTTATCAAACAAAAGAGAAGACCAGTAAATAAGAAGCCTGCAGGGCTAATGTAATGCCATGGTGTGGTGGCGTGTGCACTCGCCGCCGCGTGGTTTGGACTCTCTCCCACACAGCACACACTCAGTGAACTGGGGGATGTGGTCAGACCACACAGCTGCTGAGGAGGGGGACGTCCTGGCAGTAGGGTTGGAATATATGGGGATCTCTACATCTTCACCAGTAGTGGGGCATGGGAGCAAGGCTTAGCTTCCTAGCTCCATTGTTGAGGGGACTAATGTCCCCCTGAGACAAGTTAGAAGTGTGTGGGTGGGCACAGGCATCTGAATAACCTCATTCTGATGTACGGTAGAAAGGGGTCAGAAGCAGAGACTAGGGAAGAAGGGGCCGGGGAGACAGCGTCCTGGGGAAAGGGCTTCTAGGTCAGCAGGAGGACTGGAGGCTGCCAGCCAGCAGGCATATAGCATATAAAAGGCTGCACCTGGTGGAGCAGGCCTGTGATGCTAGTGCTGGGGAATTGGGAACAGGAGGATCATCTGGCTCAAGGGCAGACAGCCTAGCCTGCTTGGTGAGTCTCAGAGAAAAAACAACAACAACAACAACAACAACAAAAGGAAGATGCCACCTGTTAACACCTGAAGCTGACCTCCACATGTACACACGCACACACAGACACACACAATCACGCACACACACGCTCACTAATCACAAGCACTGAACTGAGGGTCTGTGCCTTGTCAATGTTCTGACAAATCTGGGAGTACAGTGGAGAGGAAAAACAGAAGTGGGGAACAATTCATTCCATACCCCTTGTCCAGGACTCTTTGTCCTGCTTCTCAACCCCTAGGCACTCCCAAGCCGGGGCTAATCACCGGAGCTTGCATCTGGATAGAGCTTTCTGGGAGGAGGGTAGACAGGAAACTCATCCTCCTCTACCTAGGCCAATTCTTGCACCAGCAGCATTGGTGTGTGTGTGTGTGTGTGTGTGTGTGTGTGTGTGTGTGTGTGTGTGTGAGGTGGAGTTACGCTCCAGGGGCACCTTCCATTTTCTGGAGAGGCTATGTGCCCACCTCTAGGCTGTTCCAGAGGATGAAGCAGACACCTAGTTCCAGTCCCCTTGGTAGTCTGTTATTCTGGGCTCCTGGCGTGTGGAGCTCAGAAAGAGGTCTCTAGCCCCACCTGGAGACCAAGGATTGCTAGGTAACCTAAGACTGTGGAAGAATCAGCAAGCTGGAGTAGAGAACGGAGCGAAACAGTCTGGATGTAGCAGGGCACCTGTTGCTGCATAGGCTGCCCTGGGACCAGCTATGTGTGCAATGGGCCTTGAGCCATGCCCTCCAGAGCCTACCAGGTGTTCGGTGAGTTACCCCGTAACTAAGAACCACAGACACACAATTCAGACGGCTAATCATCAAGATTCATGTCATTGCAGAAATAGCATGAGGGCCACAGAGAGTGGACAGGGGACTGTGGCTTAGGCTGACTCTGGAAGAATCTAAGCAATGGCTTAGAGCTGAGCTGGCTCTACTCTGGGAACAGCAAGTGCGAACACTTCCCTTTGTGGCCACCAGAGGTCATTGGCTCCCACTACTGGAGCTGTAAGAAAACCTTACTGAGAGTGGGAGGGGACACCTGAGCTGACCCTGGAACCCCATCCCTAGCCTCTCCCTTTAAGGAATCACTCTGAACACAAGAAAATGGCCAGGAACTCTGAGACCAGCTGCTCCCATTTACCTCAGAGAAGAACAACGGGAAACATTCTCGTTCGTTCATTTTCATTCATATTCTCTCTCTCTCTCTCTCTCCCTCTCTCTCTCTCTCTGTTTTTCTGTCTGTCTGTCTGTCTCTCTGTTTTTCTGTCTGTCTGTCTGTCTCTCTCTGTTTTTCTATATGTCTGTCTCTGGCTGTCTCACATATTTCTAGCTGGTATGGAAATGGAACTCACTAGTAGACCAGACTGGCTTTGAACTTGCAGTGATTATTTTGCGTCTGCTGGTATAGATGTGGGTCATCACAGCTACCTTTGCTTTTTCACATGTATGTATATGTGTGTGCATGTGCATGTGTGTATTTCATGTGAGGGTGTGGGTATTGGTGGGTGCTAGCTTCCACGTGTGGATGTCTGAGGACAACCTCACCTTCTATCTTGTTTGAAGCAGAGTCTCTTATTCATGGCTGCATATCCCAGGCTAGCGGGCTTCCAAGCTCCCCATGTTGCTGAGGAATATAGCCCAGGCTAGCAGGGTCCCAAGTCACTCATGTTGCTGGAGGTGTACTGGAATTACAGTGCATACATACAGCTTTACATGAATTCTGGGGATTCAAGCTTCAATCCTTATATTTGTGTGGCAAGCACTTTATTTACTGAGTCATCTTTTGGTTTTGTTGCTGTAGGGTTTTTATTTTTATTCCATTTGAGACAAGATCTTGCTCTGTTGCTCGGGCTAGGCTCAAACTCATAGTGATCCTCCTGCACCAAGACTCCCAAGTGCTTGGATTACAGGAGTCCACCATCATGCCCAGTTCTTACTCATTCTCATTCTCCATTTTCTGTATTGCAAGCCAATCCTGGACAGGAGAGTTTTGTACCTAAACCACCTCTATTCAGAAAGTCGAGCCCATAGTAAAAACCTTTCAAGAGTCTGGTCTTAGTCTTTACACCAACACACAGGAAACCGCACTGTACCCTAAACAACTCTACTCTTACCACAAGGCTAGCCACTTAGAGACCTTGGTTCTTCCCTGAATTCCAGCTTGGTCACACTGTGTGCCCTAAAGAATGGGCTCCTTCTGCACAATTAGTGCAGGCCTTAGCATCACCCACCAAACCTGGGTGAAAATCCCTACAGGTGATAGGGTGTCCCCAATAGCTTGGGGCTTTCATGTGCATGCTACACACATACACACACACACACACACAGAGAGAGAGAGAGAGAGAGAGAGAGAGAGAGAGAGAGAGAGAGAGACTGTGCAACCTCACAGACTAACTTAGTACCCTAGCCCTCTGACATCAGTGGATCAGGCACTTTCCCCTACAGCCCTGATGGGTTCCCCCTACATCACCATATACTCAAGGCTCTGGCCTTTCTGTGTGCTGGGTTGTTCTGCTGGCACACCCTCCCTATTTTTCCCCCTGTACTTCCCAGACTCCCACCCCAGCACCGGGGACTAAACACAAGACTTTTACACTGAGGTAAATCCTTCACCACGCACGCCTCTTTCTCTTGTGACACTTCCCTGTCTTTCCCCAGCTTCCCCGGCTCATTCAGCAAAGTGAATGAGGCTTAAAACTTCAGGCCACCCTGAGCATGGTCCTCTGGAAGCCAGAGACTAGTCTGCCACTGTCCAGCTGCGCACGGAGTCTGGGCCAATCACTGTATCTCTGTATCCTAGTCTCACATGTGACCAGGGCGGTGAAGGCACCCTAAAATCGTGACATGCTGACCAACCACGAAAGACACGGACACCAAGCCTCAGGTCTCACACTTTTTTCCACCACGACTTTTGCCCCTTTCCCACGGGTGGATGGTAGCGCTGTTTTTCTCTCTGGAGTTGGCTTCCAGGGAGCTGTCCGTTGTCCTAGCCTTCACTCATCTGGAAACCAGAACGATGAGGGACTTCGTGTGTATATTCTTGGTGCCTCCTAGTCCAGGAAGGGACCTTATTTTCCTGCCTAGAGTTTGAATATCCTGGCCTATCTATCTTCCCTCATCTGCTCATCTGCCCGCCCCTTTTACCTCCTCCTGCTGCAGTTCAGCATCAGTGGGTTTGATTTTTCACTCAAGGCGAATAACCGCAAGTCACTGATGAGTTCTGAGCAGAGCAGGGACACACCCCTTCCTCTGGCAGCGTGTGTATGTGTGCGTGCGTGTGTATGCATGTGTGTGGAGGGTGGGTGTGCATTGAAAGTGGAAGATTTCACAGCCTGCATGGAAGCCCTGATAATGACTCCCCGTTGCTTCTGGGAATCATCCATCCTGCCCCCAATTCACGGCAGCACCACGCAAGATGAGCTAAGCCCCAGGTCTCTCCCACAGGCATCTGGCTGGGCCCTCTACATAAAGCACTGGCAAGACTTCCAGGACACATGAAAGCCCACACACCCCTTCTCTCCCAGAAGAATCACCTCCCGTTTCAAAAAAAAAAAAAAAACCCCACCAAAAATATCTGGGAGGAGCCCCTCCCCTACTATGCCATAGGGCGTATACAGGGAGGCCCAGAGCCTGCCGCTTTTTCTTTGCTTTGGTTTCATCTTCCTTCTGGAGCAGAAGGCTCATCTCCTGTGTTTTTAATGGCGGAGCATATTTAGCATTCAACACACACGCGCAGGTTGATAAGGCTCAGGGAGAAGGCAACAAGCCACCCAGGGCAGGAAAACCTCTTCCCAAGTCTTCCCTGCTGCTGGGCACATCCAGCCAACATCAGTGGATTCAAGTTCTCTATCTGTGTGCCAGGGCCGGCTGGGGTTGTGGGGGGGGGCAGCGGCTGGGAAAGTCACTCTGCTGGGGCCTGGTACCTGGCTGAGCCAGGACTTGTAACAAAGGATGAAAGGTTCACCGTGATGCTAAAGACCAAACAACCAGAATTTCCCCTCCCTGTCTCTCTCTGTCTCTGTCTCTCTCTGTCTCTGTCTCTCTCTGTCTCTGTCTCTCTGTCTCTGTCTCTGTCTATCTCTGTCTCTCTGTCTCTGTCTCTCTCTGTCTCTCTCTCGGTCTTCTTCAGGCTCACATTGTCTTCCCACCTCAGCGCCCTGAGTGCTGGGGCTACGGTTATATTCCCAGTGACTTTAGGAACTAAATCATCTTGCCCACCTCACTCTGTCACTGTGGACTACAGGGACACTAGCCAGGCATTCAGAGGGAGCTGCTGACCCCCTCAGGGGTGATCCTGTAGCAGGCAGGCAAACTGGAGGAGAGAGTTCAGAGAGCTGCAGGTCAAAGACCAACGGACTGCTATGCGCATTCTCAAGAAGTTCGCAAGGGATGGATTTAGTAACATGAGGATGTCCTCCTCCTCTTTCTCCTCCTCCTTTTTAGCAGTGCTGAGCTGAACTCCTGTACTTAGGCAAGTGCGTCACCACTGAGCCTCGCCTAACCCTCTTTGGAGGTGGAGTCTTGCCAAATTGTCCAGTCTAGCTTTGAACTTATTCTGGAGCCCAGGCAGGCCTTGAACTTTGAATCCCCCTGCCTCAGGCTCCCAAGTAGCTGAGTTTACAAGCCTGCGCTAATAGCCTGGATGCCCTCCCTTCCCCTTCTCTCTTTCTCATTGTGCAGGGGGTGGGAGAGGGCACACACATGGCACAAAGCCTGCACAGGTGTCAGGGGACTAGCTCGTGGAGTTTGTTCTGAGGACGGAACTCAAGCGCTTTGCCTGTGAAGCCATCTCGCCACCTTCCACCTTCTTCTTCTAAATGTTTGATTCATTCATTACTTAATTATTTGTTTAGTTTTGAGACAGGGTCTCACTATGGAGCCCTGAAACTCTCCACACAGACACGGATGGGCAAGAACTCTGGAGCACTGGGACTAAGGGCATGAATTACCATGTCCAACCTCCCCTTCTTCCTATTTAAAGTGGTTTTTCCCCCTCCCTACTAAACCGCAGAAAGGACAAAGTCTCATAGCTGCAGACTATTCCATCTTGTGTGAAAACACCAAGGGATCAGCCTGCCTTGGGGGCGCTGTTTATACCCATGCCTTCGAATCTGAGACACTTGCGAAAGGATGTACCCCTACCTGCTACCAAAGAGCAGGGCAAGGCTGCCCAGTCAAACAGGCAGGAGATGCTGTGTGCTTCTGTGGCCTTAGGAGTCAATTTGGAACTCAGTCGGAAAGGGCCTCTGGTTGGGTATCCTCTGGGTGTCTCCCTGCTCTTCCCACTACAGGTCTAGAACGCCAGGCTAACACACGAGAAGAGGCATTGTCCCCTCCACTCCACAAGAGACCGATCAATGCACTTGCAAGTCCAAGACCCAGAGGTCTCCATGCAGGGTCACTCGGAAAGACATGGAGGCCTGAGCTCTTTCTGGTAGTAGCCACTGGCGACTACTTAGTTCTCTCTGATAGCAGCCACTGCTGACTACTTGGCCACTGTGGAGTAGCAGCTGCCCTCTGACTCAGGAACGGAATTCTAAAAGTTCAAATTCACAACACCTTACAAAGAAAAACTGGGTTTAGTCATGACAGAGTTTTAAGTGTGTTTGGGACGACTTGCACACACCACTCTCCTAGACAGTTTCTAGTTTTTAATACTATCTGACAATGGATTAAATAGTCCTGTAAACTCAGACTTGCCCTCGAGGTAAAAGACCCACAGGGTTGCCAAGACTGGGGAAGGGAGGGCAGGATCAGAACCAAGAGAACATGGACAACTCACTAATCACGTGTTGAAATGATGACATGTGGCAGATCAGAACCAAGAGAACATGGACTAACTTACTAATCACGTGTTGAAATGATGACACTGAGGCGGATCAGAACCAAGAGAACATGGACTAACTCACTAATCACGTGTTGAAATGATGACATGTGGTGGTATTGGGTTAAAGAAAATATACTGCTGAAAATTAATTCCATGTTGCTTTTCGCTTTTTTTCAAGGTGGCTGTGAGTTTAGAGTGGGACGTGTGGACACACACGGTTTTTACACTGGACACTGCTAGTCCAAATGCTTTATACAGAAGGCTACTGCCTCCAGGAGCTCATACCGTCCCCTTCAACAGACCTCTTTGGTTCTGTCTGACATTCAGTTCAACAAGTGCTAGTGATGGCAGTTCCTGGATTGCACAACTGCCAACGAGCCACTGTGCTGGGGACACCATGCTGGGGCCACCATGCTGGGGCCACCGTGCCACCCCTGAGCAGGAGGAACAAAGGAAACAGAATGTATCGTGGACCAGACACAGAGAGCATCGTGGGGAGAGGACATCACAGGCAAAGACGAGATGCCACAGGCTGAGAGCAGGGTGCCAGGGTATCGGGTTGTTGGCTAGGAGGAAGTAAATGAGGAAGAACTGAGAACAAGGTGACCAGTGAAATGGGGCGTTAAGAATGGTGACGATTTGGACCAGGAAGATGGGGGGGGATGCGGGATGCAGACAAGGAACAGCGGGATGAGCAGTCCCTGTTCCCAGGGCTCCTCTTCCTGTCCCGTTCTAAAGGGCCCGCCTTTGCCCTTTGTTCTTCGCATGCCACACTCCTTTCCGGGAGGTTCCATCTATACCATGATGTCAATGTCCTGTCTTCAAGAACGAATCTCAACTTCTGTTCCACCCCAACCTCTCTCCTGAACGCCAGGATGATACTTCTTTGCAGGTATGTCTCAGACCTCTCCAAAGGCACCCATGCTAAGCCTTCAGGGTGCCACCACTCCTTCCTGGAGTCTAGGCCCTCTCCATACCTCACCTGGACTGTGTAAAAATACCCTCACTTCTCTCAATGCTTCGAGAATACTCCTCTAGTCTTCCTTGATGCTGCCAGGGAGACTATGCAGCTGAAGACTATTCTTTTCATTCTCCAGGTCATCTCTACATGGTCTGCTCCACCTGGGCCCCTACGCATGGGAGGCACGAGCTCTACCATGGAGCCGCACCGCCAGCCTAGAAACCAAACTTGGAATTTGGAGCATTCCCCGGGCTATGCATATGTGGTACACTATTCCCTTAGGGTGCTGGGCCTCGGCACTGGGCTGCTGCAACGAATCAGACCCACCACTGACCATACATAAAGTAGGCTCCTTCTTTTAGAGACTTTGCCCAAATTAAACTGATTGACATGATCTGAGAAGGTCATTTTTTTCTTGTGTATGTGTGCATGTGTGTGGTATGTTTGTGTGTTTGTGTGAATGTGTACATGTGTTTGCGAGTGTACACAGACACAGAGCGCGGAGCTGAGTGTCTTCCTTGACTGACTTCCAATGTAGTTTTTGAGATGGGCTTCTTAGAGAAACAGACGCTCATTGGTTTGACTAGATTGGCTGGTCAGCGGGTTTCAGGGGTCTGCCTGTCCATCCCGTCAGCCCGTCGCCAGAAACACACTGCTGTCCCTGACTTGCATGTGAGCTCTGGGAATGTGAACTCGGGTCCTCGTGTTTGTGGGTCAGGCCTTTTACAATAGAGTCACCCCCAGGCCCCTGCTACCACCCTTTTCTTTTTATTTTATTTTATTTTATTTATTTTTTATTTAATTATTAAAGATTTCTGTCTCTTTCCTACCACTGCCTCCCCTTTCCCTCCCCCTGCCCCAATCAAGTCCCCCTCCCTCGTCAGCCCAAAGAGCAATCAGGGTTCCCTGCCCTGTGGGAAGTCCAAGGACCACCCACCTCCATCCAGGTCTAGTGAGGTGAGCATCCAAACTGCCTAGGCTCCCACAAAGACGTGCAGTAGGATCAAAAACCCATTGTTCTTGAGGTCTCAGTAGTCCTCATTGTCCGCTATGTTCAGCGAGACCGGTTTTAACCCAGGCTTTTTCAGACCCAGGCCAGCTGGCCTCGGTGAGTTCCCGATAGAACATCCCCATTGTCTCAGTGTGTGGGTGCCCCCCTCGCGGTCCTGAGTTCCTTGCTTGTGCTCTCTCTCCTTCTGCTCCTGATTTGGACCTTGAGATTTCAGTCCGGTACCACCGTTTTCTTATGTGGGTGAGGGGAATCTGAACTCAGCTCTCCAGAAAGAAAAGCAAGTTCAAAGCCAGACTCTGCACGGATCGTGTGTGTGACTTTGAGCTAGTCACTCAGCAGGTATGATCTCATTTTCAAGGTTAAATAGTTGGTGAAGTTTGTGATTCTAAACCACACCCTTCTCAGAATTTCTCAACTTCCTTATTGCCTACTAAATTAAGAGTGAGCCCTACCACCAACACAGAGACCCTCTGTAAGCTGGACCCAAACTCCCTCTTTCAGTTCTGATGACCCCGGTTCCCCCTGCTCTCTCTTCCCCTGGCACTAGAGCATGTCTCTCTCTTTACGCAATTTTTAATGGGCACCTAGAATAAAAACTATGTAGCCACTATAAGAAGAACTGGGGGTGCACAGGTCCCACTAATGTTACATATAGAGCTTCATACATGCTGGGAACAAAGTTCAGGGTCCCAACAGACTGACAATCTTCACCCCTAGCCATGCTGATGCAGGTTCACAACCTGGACAACTGTGTGAGGTAGCCTTTCGGGACCCAGTGCTAAATATGAACAGAAAAGGAGGGCTGAGGACTCAAAAGAGGCCACCAGATGAAGCCACGCCTCAGCCTTTCCCCAGCATACCAGGGCTAAGGCAACTTTCAGCTGCTATGTAAGAAAAAAGGTTCGAAAGCCACCATACATGTTTAAATTTTACTTTATGTGGGTGGGTGTCTCTGTGTACCATGTGCCGGCCTAGTGCCCGCAGAAGCCAGGAGAGGGCATCAGATCCGCTGATTGTTAGCTGATACATGGTTGCTGGGAATTAAATTTGGCTCCTTTGGAAAGCAACCAGTGCTTTTAGCTGCTGAGCCATCTCTCCAGTCCCAACGTGCATTTAATATACCTACTTAGGGGGCTGGGAGAAGCCTCAGTGAGTTACTGCCCGTTTTGTGCTCACTCAGACTTAGCAGGCAATGGGGAGCTTGAGAGGGCTGTGATTTAGAATTCGGGCTTCAAATGAGACACAGGGATGTCAACTGACTTCCTTGAGGACACACAGAAAGTCCAGGGTAGAGCCTGGCTTCGAACTCACTTTTCTTGCCTCTAGTTCAGGGCTGGGTTCCTTCCAGGCCATACCTGGCAACGTCGCTCATTACCTGTTGTTTTCAGCCCGCTCACCTTTGCCCCTTCTGGTGGGTGTGTCTTCTCTGCCCCTGTCAACTATGGCTGTCATCTTCCACCAACATGGGAACCCAGTTTCTCCCGCCTTCCCATGTCTCCTGAAGACTGGTGGCTCTCTCCGTGAACTCCCCAGGCCTCCGGTGCGAGGCTGGGGCTGCTGAGGCCTCCAGCCTTTCAGACTGAGAAGCTGCTGGATTTGCAGCCTCTGCAGGGTGTAGGACGGCTGTCATTGAACCACACAGCTCATGCTAGTGGAGCAACTCTGTGGCGCACACCCTTGCTGCCAGTTCTGCTCCCTTGACTGACACCTTCGGCCAGTTCCTTCACAGCACTTCCTGCCCCTAGCTGAAGGTGCCCAACGCCCTGGCAGGTCCCGGTGTGTTGAGAGGGTCGACTATGCTGGACGGGGAAACTGAGCTAACTCAGCAGTCTCAGCGGTCCCTTCGAAAGGTGGGCTCACTTATCTCACGGAGGAGGTGGGGAGCCTTGCCTTCCTTACGTTTGTCCGTAGGGCATCCCCAGACCCAGAAACTCTTCTCTATTTGCTTCTGCAGTGCCTGGGGACCCCACTTGTGCTAGGTCAATGCTTTACAACCAAGTAACACCCCCTCAGCCCAAATAAATTATTTTACCATTTTCATGTTTCCCTTGGATCTCTGTCTTTTTGTTTTTTTCCATAGGGTCTCACTACATAATCTAGGATAGCCCCTGAACACCCCCCCCAACAGTCCTCTAGCCTCGGCCCACAAATGCTGGGATCATACACGACCACTGCTGTGCCTGACTCTGAAGAGCCATTTCTCCGATTCTGCAGCTGGATGAACTCCACGATCTTAATCCCAGGTGAGGAGACTTAGGCAGGAATGAAATAACATTGTGTTTGCTGCTGTGTACAAAGACGCTCACTGGGTCCTCGCACGGGGCAGAGCTGCCTATAACTAAACTCATGCTACAGCACCAGAAACTGAGGCACCAGACGTTGAAAGGACACTCAAGGTCACTCAGCAGAGACACCTGCTCGGTACTCCCTCAGCAGAGGAGCCCACTGCTCTCTGGGGGCGTTGGGAGGAGGGCCTGGGAGGGGGGGACATGGCCACAAGCTGGTCAGAGGCCACCAACTGTCACTCTCCGACCAGGTCTCTCCTAAGCAACTGTCCCCTACCCAGGACAGATCTAAGTTCGCTCCCTCCAGCAGCCTGCAGAGAACACAGCCAGTTCCTGAGACAGGGTGGCATGCAGCCAGGCTCCCCTTCCCATCTCCCCTCCCCCATCACCTGAGGCTCCTTCACTGATGTGGCATAATTAGCTCCTTACAAGTTTCAAAATTTCCAGCGCACAGCCACCACCCGATTGATGGATGACTGTTCCACAGCTTTGCTGGGTAGGACGCTAAGTGCAATTAACCACTGTTAATTAACGAACACCGTTTCTCTTTAAATATATAAATGAGACACACTCCACACTTGTCCCTTCTCCGTCTTCAGGATGAAGATAAAGTGGATGGCCCTGTGACAAGCCAGGCCAAGGGTTCTGTGTCCATCCTTCATATTTTCAGGACGGTTTCCAACTTGTCTAGTCCAGGGGGAACCTTTCGTGGCTTTTTGGTAAAGGCTCCCCATCAGAAGCACAATTTTCTCTCTATTTTTCCTTCCCCCCCCTCCTCCCTTTCTAAGATTCGCACTGTCCTTGGGGGGCTGGGAACAGAGGCCCTGTGGGGGTGGGGATTCTGCTTCCAGGGCTGGGGCACCATCAGCCTCCCTCTTTCCCCATGACAGCTTGTGCACGGGTGGTTTACACCGGCGGTTCTCTTCACTGGGGCAGAAAATCGAGAGGCAACCATGTAACTGAGGAATCTTTCCCTCTTTCCTTTGCCTTAGACACAGTACAGCTCAGCTCTCAAGTGTACAAATATTCCTCTGTCCAAGCAGACAACACTTTCAAGGTCCCATGCTCCCTCTCTAGTTACTACAGTCTAGTCTAGCTTCCGTGCGTCACCGTTCTGAGTTCCTTCCTCGGTCCCCAGGGCCCAGAGCGTGGGCCAGACAGTCTCGGCACCCGACACCCCGACTCACCATGGTTTATCCCTTGGCCCCTTTGCAGAGAAGACTGTGTGCTGTTTGCTGCTGGAGGTAAGTAGATTGTCTTTGGGCGTTTTAAATGGCTTAGAGGTGCTGCTGACAGCGTTATGGCCGCTGAGACAGGCTTTCGTCTTTGCCTGTGCTAACGATGTCCGGGCATTGGAGGCTGGAGACGCCGGAGAGGGAGAAGGCCTGCACATTGAACTGTGTCTTCTCTCTGCGGGAGGGGGAGAAAGAACAGAATTCAGCACAGCATCTGGGGCCAGGGGATCCCACGGTCACACACGCTCGTGGACGCAGCAGGCACAGAGCAGGCCTCTCCTGGCAGGGTTAGCAGCTCCACCGCCTCTCCTGGCATTTGCTCCGATGTTGGCGTCAATGCCAACTAACAATGACTACAGTCGGACTTCTGTATCAAGTGTCATGCTAAGCTAACCCTGGGGTTCTCACGGGAGGTATTTCTATCCGTCCGCAAAACCACTTCCACGGGAGTAGCAGGTGTTACCTGATCAACCGCAAAACCAACGTGATCCCCTGACAGCAACCTGGATCTCCAGGGCCATGGACAGGGCAAAACTGTTAGGATGAATTCCCCAGGACAGGAGCAGTATGGAAGTCAGTGGTGACAGTGTAAAAAGGGTGAATCTGAGAGCCTTTGAGGGCCAGGAGAGACTCAGTATCTGCCTCTTCCTGGGACTGTGGGGTGAGTCTGCGGACACATCCCAAAGGTAGCCTCTTTAAGCTCACAGAAGTTTGAGAACACAATGCACAGAAGGACGCAAAGGCCTGACGCAGAACCCACAGTGGCAGTGCACGGATTTGGGAGCTTCCTGTGGTTCTACAGGAAATTCTAAAGGTCGGGGCAGAGACAGACAGGAAGCAGACCCCGAGCAGGACAGATGCAAGAAGCTGGATTCTGAGACACAGCTGTAACAGGTTGGATCAAAGTAAGCATCTCTGGAAAAGTGCTTTTCCACGTCCCCGACAGCTTTGTAGACAGTTCCGGGAAAGAAATCTCAAACTCACACAAGTTGTTCCTGAAATCCTAAGTCCCCTCTGGCCCTCCTGTGCCTTAATTTGGGTAATTAGTTGATTAATCTTTGCTGAAGAATTAAACGAATTGGCAATAAAAGTCCTGGAGGGAAGAACCCGAGCTCAGAAATCTGTTAAGACTGCACGGCTGCGGCAAAGGTGGGAAGAAGAGAAATGTGGTGGATCACAGCACCCTCTGTCCAGCCAAGACCTGTCTCGGGGTTCCTCCACCACCTCTCACGCCAGTGGGCTCTCAGGGTCTCTCAAATTGACCATTTGGAGTCAGGGGCTGCAGTTTTTGAGGATCATCTGGTTTGGGCATGTTCATCTGCATACCCTGGGTCCCGACTGATACCCTTGTGGTGGGTTTGGGTGTGTTCACTGACATGGACACTCTTGGTGTCCATGTCTTCACCTCTAAATGAAGTGGGTCCCTAGACAGTTCTCATGCCTCTTTCCACTCCTTGAGTTTGAATACAGTGTACACTAAGATCCGTTCCTCATCTTTCCTGATTCCTGGATGCCACAGCAATAATAACAGATTGCGTATTGAAATACCTCGTGTGGATAGGCTCGTCCTTGAAAGAACTCGCTCTCTGTAAAACGGACTGGCCTGTAAAACCCCTCTGTGACAGGCAGGACGCAGCCAGGCATGCCCACACCCCCACAGCTGACTGGCTGTAGGAGACTCAGAGAGGAATAGGGCCTTGGCCATGGGCCCAGCTACTTCTCAGGAAGGAAATGGTGTGTACTGTGAACAAGGCTGGAGACCATGAAGGTTCTCCACACACTTACGTAACACTATAGGTTACAAGTAGGCAGTACGAGTGGACTAGTCCCATCTGTGAGGCTCGCAGGGAGGACTTGGTTTGAGGCCATGGTGGGAGCAATTTCTTTCTTCTTCTTCTTCTTCTTCTTCTTCTTCTTCTTCTTCTTCTTCTTCTTCTTCTTCTTCTTCTTTTACACGGGATTTTGATTCTAAAATAAGATTTTTATTTCTATCACAGATCTTTCCTATTTTTCTCTAGTCTTCACTCACTGACTTGTTCAAAGCTGGTGAGGACTGGGGTATACAGAAATGTCATTTATTAGCCTTTGGTGACTGAGTGACAAAATCCTTATTTTTCTAAATTAGTGGTTAGAAACTGTTGAAGTAGTGGGTGAGGGAATTAATTAGGAACAACGTATAAAGACACACACGCGCGGCCGGCCATGGTAGGACACATGCTTGACCCCAGCACTCGGGTGGCAGAGGCAGGCAGATCTGTAAGTTTGAGCCCAGCCGGTCTACAGAGTTAGCTCGAGGCCAGCCTGGTCTACAAAGCTAGTTCCAGAATAGCCATAGCTACACAAAGAAATCCTGTCTCAAAAAAAAAAAAAAAACCAACATATAAATAAAAAAATAAACACACACATTCATGAAAAACGCCATATGATACTCATTGCACTTTGTACAATCTAAAAAAATTAATTAAAAATTGAAGTTTAAAAAAATGATGGAAGTAAGCAAAGATGAACCACAAGAAACTGTCATTAATGTACAAGAGTGGCGAGGAGAGGAAGACGGGCGATTCTGAAATCCCCTTCGGAGAGAAGTTGTGGTCATGGTCTTGACCCGTACATCATACCGTTAAACTGGTATAAACATTAAATCAATGATTTTTCTTGGTTTTATGTTTTTCTTCCTCCACAAGCCCCCTCCCCTTTCTGGTTTGTTGCGACGGTGTCTCATAGCCTCGATTCACCAGGTACTTGTGGCTGCAGTGACCTTGATTCCTGATCTTCCACCTAGACCTCCCAAGTGCTGAAATTATAGACCTGAGCCACAACACCCAGCTTACAGGGTGCTGGGAATTACACCCAGGACTTCGTACCTGCTAGGCAAGGTGCCCCAGAAATCCTTAAATACCCATTTGAAAGAACAAGTTGCACATAAGAGATATTTGTCAAAACCTGATGAATAATCAACGGAGTACGTAGGCAACGGTAGCCCATGCGAAGCCAGCTTTTCAGTCCTCTGAGCTTATTCCTATGGGGGCAGGTGAGAAAAACTACAGAAGCGTGTAAAATGGAGAACCTGAACTTGGGGCTGCACGGTATTGGCGATCTGCGAGCACACTTTTGAACATGTGTGGAATGTGTGCTAGGCAGGGCAGGACGAACACACTGGCAGGAAGACCCTCACTGGCATCCATCTGTGGGTCTCTAGCATGTGAAGACCTGCCTATAGAAGCCTGACACAGCTGTATCTCTGGGTGCAGAGATGAGGGTTGTGACCAAAGATAGCAAGTCTTGCACTTGCGCGCGCGCACGCACACACATACACACACACACACACACACACACACACACACACACACACACACACACACCAAAGTGACGCACAGGTAGCCTTCTATGGGCAAAGCTTTCTATATGTTTTGGTCAGGGGCCTTGACCTTAGTTAGGCCCCCATCATGATTCTATTTCCACTTGCCCTGCTTGGAAAGGGTTGGTGGGACATTATATTCTTCATTCACTATGAAAATATTTAACAGACCTGAGCAATGTTAGAGAGAAGGATCCTGTCCCTCAAAATTTCTGTCTCTGCGGATGTCCAGCTGTATTAACAAAACTGTAATCAACTGATATTTTCGACTGTTCTTCCACTAACATTGTTTTATGTATATATGCATATCCAATTCCCATGCGCTTCCATATGCAGTCATTAGCATTGCAGAATATTTAGCTACTCTCTTCCTGTCTGCCATTCTAAAAACAAAGTGATTTCGGACTTCTTCTGAGGTAACAGAACATTCCCACTGAGAAAGCTTGTGTGAATTTACATCTCTTGCTACATACATATTTCCAGGCCAGACTCTATTGGGTTCTCAGTTGGTGGAAGTGCTTGGGATGGAATAGGAGGCGTGGCCTTGTCGAAGAGGTGTGTGGCTGGGGGTGGAATTCAAAATTCTAAAAGACTCCCATCATTCCCAGTCTCTCTCTCTCTCTCTCTCTCTCTCTCTCTCTCTCCCTCCCTCCCTCCCTCCCTCCCTCCCTCCCTCCCTCCCTCCCTCCCTCCCTCCCTCTTATTTACAGATCAAGATGTGAGCTCTCAGCTGTTCTTGCTCTGCCACTGTGGACTCTAGCCCACTGAAGCTATAGACCCAAATGAAACATTTTCTTTTTAAGTTGTCTTGGATCTTATCATGATAGAAAAGTAACTATTTTGTGAAAAGTAACTAGTTTGTGACTAGACATGAAGTCACAAACCCGGGCAATGTACATTGGATCTGAGGATACCTATAGGACCTAAGCCTTTTCTTTCTTTCTAACGGATTAAGTTAAGGGGGGGTGGGGGGTGGAGTGCAGAGAGATGGCTCAACAGCTAAGAGCATTTATCCTTTTACAAAGACACTTCAGTTCCTGGGAATCGGATGTCCTATTCTGACCACTGAAGGCACTAAGCATGCATGTGAAGCAATACATGCATGCAGGCAAAACACGTAATATAAAATGAATAAATCTAATAAAAAATTATATAAAAAAGAACAGGGGTGCTAGAGATATAACTCAAGATATGCTCGGCACAGTGCAGGAGGGAAGAGCTTGGAAGGGGGCACTGTGGAGCAAACGTTCACTGATGCTACCTGGGCCTCCGGCTACCGTCACCACTGCCATTGTTAATTGCAGCCATGCACTGCCTCTCCACTGCGCCCCTTCCTGCGCACCACCTCATTCATCAGTGAGGCTAGTTCTCCACGTTCTCCCGGAATGGATGCCTTCCCCAGACGGCCTTTCCTCTCGGGGATGACTACCTTACGTTTAGGGTTCCTTTAAGCCCATATCTCAATTCTGTTTTCTTCCACTGATCTGGAAGAGGTGGCTGTGGGGTGGGGATGCCTCTCTCCCACTTCCGAGGGACATTTCAGAGAGAGGCTAACTCCCCTAGAGCTGGAGGCCCTAGGACCCTTTCACTTTTTCTCATTTTATTCCCCAGGAAGCCAAGCACTCAGCAGCTGCTCTTCTCCAGCCCCTCTACCCCCCAAAACAGTGCTTAAATATCCAGGTAGTAGCCTGGGGAGCAATCCTGGGAACAAGCAGGCTGGGGACTTGCAGCCACTAACTGAGGAATGAGAGCCCTATTGTCATCCTCCTTAGCTTGTTTCTTCTCTGAGTAGTTCCACTTCAGTCAAAACTCAAAATCCTCCCTTCCACAGTCTTTCTGTCTAGGGGATATTTTCGTGTGCACGGCATCAACACCCTGCACTGAGTCCTCCACAAAGATGTCCTAGGAACGGCTGAGCTGGCTGCAGGCATCCAGTGTGCTGCTTTTAGGAAGAAGTTGGGAGTTTTCAACACTGTTTTTAAGGAGCCAACCCCATCCTAATAAACCTGGAACGCCACAGATGCCAGTGGCCTTCCACAGCTGTGCGAGCAAGTGCGGGCAGAAGCTGGAGTCTAACAACACAGTCTCCACCAGCTTTAGCCCTGCAGGGCAGCCAGTGAGGACCACCAGCTTCAGCCCCACAGGACAGTCATGAGGGCCAACAGTTTCAGCCCCAGAGGACAGCCAGTGGGGGCCAGCAGCTTTAGCCCCGGAGGGCAGCCAGTGAGGGGGAGCCACCAGCTTCAGCCCTGCAGGGCAGCCAATGAGGTCCATCAGTTTCAGCCCCACAGGGCAGCCAGTGAGAGGGCCAACAGCTTCAGCCCCCAGAAGCAGACAGTGAGGGCCACCAGCTTCAGCCCCACAGGACAGCCAGTGAGGGAGCCACTAGCTTCAGCCCTGGAGGCAGCCAGTGAGGGGGGCCACCAGCTTCAGCCCTGCAGGGTAGCCAGTGGGGGCCACCAGCTTCAGCCCAGCAGGGCAGCCAGCGAGAGGGCCATTCTCTACATTCCGTTTCATCCCTGGATTCTATCTGCTTTGGCCTCTGAGGTGAGGATATATCTCATTAGGAACACTCTTGAGTTCCGAAAGGAACTCCATCCACAAGGAAACTGGACGGGTTGGTGAGAAGGCTCGGTGGTAAGGGTGCCTCCAGTCCTGAGTTTGAGCTCTAGGACCCACACAGGGCAGAGAGATCTGACTCCAGCCACATGTCAGGCATGGTGCGTGTTACCACCCACGCGGCAGCAAGTGTATTCTCTTGAACAGTCACACAATTGTTAGCTTCTAGGCAATGGATGGAATGGGAGCTTCACTCAATTATGAACGGCGACCACGGTTGTGCAGGCTTCGAAGCTGGGAGGAGACACCAGCATTGCCTGCCTGGTCCCAGAGATGGCGTCCTCTCCCCATGCCATGGGCCGGGATATTCTTTTCCCTCCACACTTTAGAAAGACAACTTCTCCAGTGGGTCCGGAGGATGCATTTCCTGTCTCAGAGCCACCCCAGGGTTCCTGTGTGCAGTTTGATGACAAAGCCGCTCCTTATCTCTGCTCCCTTTCGAAGCCTTCTCCCCCACCCCCAAACCTGCTCTTCAGCTCAGCATTTATACGGTAACACATGCTCCTGGCACCAGACACTGCTGGGTAGGACCTGGGGAGTCCCAGGGATTTTCCGGGACCTCAAATAAATTCCATCCGCTCTCGGGATGCTCTCATGAGATACTCAACCTGGCTACAGGGGAAACTCACGAGAAACAAGCGTGAGGATAATCCTTTAAAGGGATTACACTTTTCTGGAGGTGCCCCCGTGATAACAACAGGAAGTAAAGAGCATGTACAGTCTTTGATCTGGTAATCTGGCAATGCTAGCTTGAAAAAGAGACCTCAAGGAAATATCTCAAAAGGGGCAGGGGATCAGGGGGCGGAGGGGTAGTTCAAAAAACATTCTCAGTAGTGTTGTTTACAGTGATGATAATAATAATAATAACAATAATAAAGGCTACAAACGAGAGACTCGAAAGTGACCAGTAGGAGGGCTAGCTCAAGCTGAGCAACGTGCAGTGAAACGAAACACAAACCCTCAAGCAGTGGAATGCACCACCAACACTGAGCAAACACTAATCACTACTTCATTAGAGTGAGGATGAGAAGGGTAGGGGAGGACCCAGGACCGACTGTGTGCTGGACTTGTTAAAGTCATACGATGTGCAAAAAGGGTAAAAGCTAGTCCGTCAGCCCGAGAGCTGTGACAGCCACAAATAGAAAGGACAAAGCTGAGAGAGCAGATGCAGATACAGAGGGAGGAAGGCAGGAGAAACGAGCCAAGTCTCACGTCACTCATTCACTGACCCTTCTTTGAAAGCATTCCTGGCCACTTCCCCTAGGGCCCCAGGACGCGAACACCATGTACCACAATGAAACCATAGACAGTGTCATTTGCTGAGTCTTGGTACCCCAGGCTGACCATCGCATCTCTTCTCTCGGTGGCTAGAGAACAGACTTGCCTTCCCGACGGCAGCTGCCTTTCCTGGCCTGCTGACCTCACCCGTAGCCAGACACCACCTTCCTAAAAGGGCGCGCCTTTTCTCGCCAGGCATAGGGGTACACACCTGTAATGCCAGCACTTGGGAGACTAAGTCAGAAGGATTGAGAGATGGGAAACCATACTAGGTTCACAGTCTCAAAACAACAACACTGCGACCAACAGGAGAACACTGGGCTTTCTATTGCCTTGGTTGTTCCTGTGTTTCACCCCGGACAGTGGCAAACTCACAAGGGGTCCTCTTGTTCCGTGTTAGCCTTCTCCATAGGCACCTCCCTGCTCTACAACCCATGGAAACACACTGTGGGCTGTATAGGCGTCACCATAGCTCTGGTAGTTTCCTGCTTTTGGATAAGCCACTGAGCTCACCTTAAATAGACACAGGAACCTCATCCTCAACCAAAGGGCACTGAAGGAACACGTGCAGCCAGCTGTTGGCAAACGGGAGGCACACGCCCAGGTATCTTTGAGAAGTTCTGATAGGCTGGCATCCCTAATATTAAAAATACCAGAACAGTTGGATTTGGTGCTTCTGACTGTCTGGGGGCACCAACAGCAGACTCTGCCTAGAACCCGGGGCTATGCACACCAAGGGTTCTGTCTGCTGTGGGCATGATCAGCCCATAGCTCACAGAGATGGATCCTGGACATAGGTGTGCCCCAGGCCTCTGTGCAGGGCTATGTCAGGAGTTTCTTCAGTCTTGTGACAACAAGGCTAGGGCCTCCAAGTTGTACTTTTTAAGAAAAGTCCTGAGGTGATGCTCATGCTCCCTCAGCTTTGGGAGTTAACAGAAATATAGACCAGACACTATGGTCTCTGGAATCAGAAAGAACTGGGATGCCACCCATTAGCCCTGTGACTTGGACTAATAATGTAACCCCTGAACCCCAGTTCCCCCATACATAGAAGGGAGACACCACCCACATTAAAGATCACGACTCAGTAGGAAGCCTCTGGCACATGCAGCCTCTCTCCCAGTATATGATCAACCACGTTGTAATTGCTGGCTTCCCTGTCTTATCCCTGGGCACTTTGAGGGCAGGGATCTTGTTTATCTCTGGCATTTAACACAGTGAGCCCTCACTACATCCATGGCTAAATACAGAATGTTGAGAGGCTCAATCACAGGTAAAGACCACCTCAGTGCCAACTCACAGTAGACAATATCCATTTCCTGATACATGAAAAGATGATAGATATAAGAAAAAAAACATCTCAGCAGCTTGCCTAAGTGGACGGGTCACGAACTTTTCCCTAGCCAGAGCTGAAAACTTCCCGTTCTCATGAATCCTGGGACGCTCACTGTTTGAGGACACAGGTTGAGAAGCAGAGGCTACCTCTGCTTTATTCCCCTGTCAGCCTCCAACTTGGACAGCGCAGAGCCCTGGTCTCCTCCAAGAGAAGGTACAAAGTCTCTACTCAGTGCTGAGCTCCCAGTGTCACTCAGAGCCACTCACCCAACAGGTTGTCATGGTCCCCAGCAGCCACTAACGGAACCACGTCTGTTCTCCTTGGAGTGGCAGTTGGTAGTGGCAAACAGGAAGTTGTCTTGAAGCAGGGTGTGGTTATGCCTGTCAACAGAGGCGTACAAAGCCGCACATTTTCCTCCTCCCCCTCCCCTCTTCACTCCTTCCTCTCTCTCCTCTGGAGAGAAAAACCTGAGTTGTTTTGTTGGAAGGTAAACTTTTATTACTCTATGCAGGACCAGTCATTGCTACCGCACAAACGAAAACCTGGGGCAGAATGGAGCCTCCAGTATAGTAGAGGCCTGGCTTCCCGCCTGTCACTCACTCTGGCATATCTCTGAGAGAGCAGGTGCCTGTGAGTGTATGAACTGTTCTTTTCCTGCTCCATGGGCACGCAAGACACAAAATTCTAGTTTGACAGCAAGCCAAACATTCCCAGTCATTTTAATGAACATGGAGACAGCGGACTGGCCACATGCTCTGTCTGGGGCCCAGCGAGTGTATACACTAGGCTGAGGACCATACATGAATAGGAACGAGGGAAAACGCGGTCAGGAGTTTCAAGCCATGTGCAACATTTGACAAGACCCGAAACAGTTCTTAATGGAGACTGCACGTGAAAACAACAGAGAAAGGCCGTCTCCCAGCGTGTAAGGCAGGAAGTGCTGCTTGGGCTGCACGTGAACACTGCAACGCAGGGGTGGCGAGAGGCAGGAGGGGGCCCGATAGCTGGCTCCCCAGAGCTCTCAAAGGTGTGCTATAAAATTTTCCATTCCTCTCCTCTCCCTAGACCTGAGGCTTGAGCCTCCAGAAGGGCTGTCTGAAATAGCCCAGTCCACAGCCTCCTACTCACGGCCTCTTTCTGAAGCAGCTGCTATCCCCACTGGCTGCTCCAGCTCCTGCCCACAGGTCTACACAGACACTCATCTCTCTGAGTGCAGCCATAGGCTGCCAGCATGCTTCGCCTGCCAGACTCTCTTCTGTGACCCAAGTCCAGCCCCATGCCTTCCTGGAGGGCAGGCCACCATAGCCTGTGTTCACACTTACACTTCCCGGAGAGGCAGCCTGACCGTTTGGATAAGGAGGCTGAGCCAACGACATGCTGGGTAATGGTGCTCTTCTGGTAGCTGTTTCCTGGCTGCGGGCCCTGGCCAGTCATAACGCTTCACTTCCCCTTTAAGAGAGCACGCCCAGACGAGATTGAGGAAAGATACAGCAAGAAGAGGGCAGGCAGTCCGGGGTGCATCCTGAATTCTGCCGGATGAGCATGGGTTTTCCTGAATCTCACACATGAGGTGTGGTCAGAAGCAGCCAGCTTCTCAGAGGCTCAGAAGAGCGCTCTCTAGGTGTAGAGGGTGGGGTAGGGGTGAGGGTTCTCCTGCAGTCCCCCAGGAGCTGCTGTCCAGCTTACCTGGGTCCTAGGTGGCCTGGAGGTACTGCCAGGCTTTCTGTTCTCCTTCCCCACAGGGAATGCCCGTCCTGAAGGACAGTGCCCATTGGGCCCTATGCTTTGAAGACCATTATTATCACTGGAAAACCCCAAAGGGACCGCGCCGTTCTTAATTTCAGTGGGGTTTTCATTCATTCTGGACGTTTTCGGGTTTTGTTATTGTTATTGTTGTTGTTGTTTTCCTGAGCCAATTTCTTGTAACCCAGACGGGTTCTGAAATTTCTGTGTAGGTGAGGGGGACCTTGAATGCCTGATCTTCCCACCTCCAATCCCAGTCTGCCAGACACAGGTGTGGGCCAGCAATTGTGGCTCTCATTCTGGGTACTCAGACTTTCTTCCCTGTGTGCAAAGGGTCAGCCAGCTTGTGGGAGAGAGGCCAGACCTTACAGAGATAATGCTTCACAAAGGGCCACGGGTGACATGACTCTACATCTATGAAATATCCGGAACAGGCAGATACATAGAGACAGAGAGTATAGATTAGCAACAGGAGACACAGGCAGTCGGCTCTCTCATGCATTGAAGGGCAGCCTTGTCTACACAGCAAGTTCCAGAGCAGCCAAGACGACAGAGTGAGACTGTCTTTAGTAAAAAACAACAAAAAAAAAATTCAACAAATCAGTGTATTTGATGAATGAAAAATGAGGACATGGCTGCTCTGAGGTATGACTGAGGAGAAGGCTTATTACAGATATCAGAGGCATCTGGAAGACTTCAGACTGAATCAGGCCATGGGGAGAGGGGCAAGAGAGGAAAAGAAGAGAGAGAGATGAGAGAGGACAAATGGATGAAGAGAGGAGTCTCCGCGCAAGAGGCCAAGAGTGGAGACAAGAGTCAAAAGATTGCCTGACGAAAATGACTGGGACTAGAGAAGCCCGTGGTAAGGGAAGGGAAGAGCAGCCCAGCTGGACTGGGAGGAGGAGCCACAGGTACTGAGTGAACTTTGTCCAGAGTTTCTCCAGGACCTAACATCTGAGAGCTCTTTTTCTGCTCTCAGAACCTCCTTTGGGTCTCGTCCAATGTAAGTTCTGAAAACCTGGCTAATACCTGATGAACCTTAAGTCATGTCCAGGTGAGCAGCATCCACCTTTTAGTAAGGAATACTGAAAGCAAGTCTCTGAAAAACCAACGCTTCCAGGAAGATCCCAGACTGTGGGAAAGTGCAGACGAGCCTTGCAGAGATCATCTCGTGACAACTGGCCAGCTCAACAGGATAGCACCCTGGAGCAGGGAGTCTCTGTGGGAGAATTAGTCAGAGACAACCTTTTCGCCAAATTAGGGAGAATTAATGTTTTTCCGACTGCAGGGCTGAGCTAGTCTGTGTCCACCGCTGTTTCTTGGAATGGTGTCCGTGTGGACAACTGGGTGTGAGCCGGCAAGCCACTGGCCAGGTCTCCTTTCTGGATCATTTGCAGCTTTGGCTGGAGATAGTCTGCTCCAGGGTGCTATGCTGCGAGCTTTGTCCCCTGGACTCTAGGCCAGCTGGTCAAAGGCTCCTTGAGCACACTGCCCCTACCCAGGGGACTACCAAGAAGCGGTCTGCTGGATGTTGCAAGGCTTAGCAGTTCGGAGAAGATGAAAAAGCGGCCCCGTGGCCTGGAAGCCTGACTCTGGCCAGAGTCAAACAGCAACAGCTCTCCTGGAATCTCTGCTGAGAGTTCCGGGAAGACCTGGAGGTCAGAGGTGGACACTTCCCATGGCCAGCTTTCCTGGTGCACTCTGTTTCTTCTTCTGCCTGGCCCATTCTTTCTCCTCAACCTCAGGTGCCCCACAGAGTAACTAGGTGGCCTAAGTTTTCAGCACACAGGTGGCTTAAAAAAAATTTATGTTGCCGTAGCTCCTGAGAAACAGCAGATTTGTAAGTGTAGCTCTAAACACAAAAACAGGAAGGGGCAAAGTCAAAACGGTGCCAAGGCAGGTAAACAAATGGCTAAGGGGAGCCTGGGCAGAGACGCTCCACTCCCTAGCTATCAGAGAAATGCAAATCACACCTAAAAGGGCCTAGCACTCCAGCATACTAGAATGACTATTTAAACAGAGGAACAGAACGGGAGCTGGTGAGTACAAGTACACGGAGCCCCTGTGTAGTGCCGTGAGCAATGTAAAATGTGATAGCTGCCGTGGAAAACAGCATGGTAGGTTCCTGAAAACATTAAACTAGCATCACAGTATGATTCAGTAGTTCCACTTGCGGGCATATACCTATATGTATATCACGTCCAAAATAGCATCACTCCGAGGAGCTAGTAGATGAAAGCGGCACAAGTCTTCACAGCCGAAGACAAAATACGGTATGTGTGTACATCTGCGCACATGGCGTACACGCGCGTACGTCTGTGCGCATGCGCACGAGAATGGGCTAGTTTCCCGTTGCAGGTGAGGGGGATGAGGGTTTGTCGGGCTTACAGTTCAAGGCTACACTCCACCACAGACTAGGTCAGCCACAGCAGTTGGAGCTTCAGGGAGCTGGTCCTGTCACGCCCGTGAGCAAGAAGGAAGAGCGATGCACGTAGCATGCTTACTGTTCAGTGGCTTTCTCTGCTCTGTGATTCAAGGTCCCTGGCCGAGGGAATGCTCCCACCTCGACCAGCACTTTCAGATCTGTTCACGGAATCTCATCTGGACAATGTCTTTCTGAAACTCTTCCCAGGTGATCCTAGAAGCTGATAACACTCACTAACCGCCAGGAGCTGGAGAGATGTCTCATCTCGTGATGGCACTTGACGCCGTGGCCAGATGACCTGAGTTCGATTCCCAGGACCCACGGGGTGAAATGAGAAAATCAACATCTACGAGGTGTTCTCTGACCTCCACACAAGTAACACACACCCAGATAATAAACAAACAAACGCTCTACTAAAACAAAACAAACCTCTAACTGCCACAGAGTGGTATTCAGCCTTAGGAAGCAAGGATGTTCTGACGCGTTACCCTACAGATGAGCCTTGATAGCATCGCACTAAGTGAAACTGTCCAGCTGAAGAAAGGCTATACTCTAGGGTTCCCTTGATATGAAGTAGTTGTAGTCAAATACAGGCAGGCGGGGGGGATGAGAGTGGGCAGGAGTTGGGGGAGGGAAGGAGGAGCCTCCTGTTACCTATTGGCAGCCACGGTGTTAGTGCTTTGCAGATCCAGGAGTTCTGCAGATCGTGGTAGCAAGGATCGTAAAACAATATGATGGTACCAAATGCCTTTGAGCTACACATTAAAATTAATTAAGATGGTCCAGGAGCCTTTAAACCCAGGAATTGGGAGGCAGAAGCAGGCAGATTTCTGTGAGTACAAATTCAAGGCCAACATGGTCTACACTGTGAGTTCCAGGTCAGCTAGGGCTACATGAGACCCTATCTCAAAAATCAAACAACAACAACAAAAGACCTCTCCAAAGAATAAATCCTTTGGAGAGATGGCTCAGCGGTTAAGAGTGCTTGCTATTGCAGACGATCCGGGTTCCTCGCACCCACACGATGGCTCACAAACATCTGTAACTACAATTCCAGGGCAACCAAGGGAACCAAGGCCCTCTTCCTGTCTCTGAGGGCAGCAGGCAGACACATGCTGACTTACACGCATACAGCCAAAATACCCAGACACATAAAGTAAATAAACCTAAAGTTAAAAGACAAGTAATCAAAGGCGGAATCACCCACTGATGGACACATGAATCAGAAAACCTGTAACACAGTTGGAGGAAAGAATGACGTATGGTGTGTGCTATAACACACACGAACCTCAAGACCACTGTGTGAAATGAAAGAAGTCAGGCACACCAGGCCAAATACACTGTACACTTTCATCTCTATACAATGTCCAGAGGAGGCAGAGCCTGAGTCAGATTGATTGACGGCTGTCAGGAGCTGGGGGGCAGGAAGGAGGAATGCCTGCATAGCGGGTATGAAGTCTCATTGTGGAGTAGAGAAACATGTTGCAACTAGATAGAACCGGCTGCCCAACATGACTGTATTCAATGCCAGCGAGTTATCTGGCTTCGAAAAGGTAATTTTATGTTGTGTGAGTTTCACCTAGGCAATAATGGTAAAACCCCAGCAGATGACAGAGTCCAGGACGAGCTGAAAACAACAATCTGTTTTAAGATAACTGAAAGTTACCTCCAAAACCCCGCTTGGAGTCGCTTAAAGGAGGTAATTTTTAAGTTAAGGTAATTAAGGCAGCCAGCAGGAGATAGCACACAGGTATTCTGAAACAACAGCTCCCCAGCGCTGCCAGTTAGGGTC
Source organism: Alexandromys fortis (assembly GCF_014885135.2). Classification (NCBI taxonomy): domain Eukaryota; kingdom Metazoa; phylum Chordata; class Mammalia; order Rodentia; family Cricetidae; genus Alexandromys; species Alexandromys fortis. The sequence goes on from NW_026068087.1 coordinate 967,654, forward strand.
CATGAATGAGTATTATTTGTCTTGAGCAAGATGCATCCTCTCTGACTGCCTGCTTCTGCAAGAGGGTCCCTTTGGAGGCAGACTGATGGCAGCAGGTTGCTATGCTTTATTACTGCTCGGGGGATGATCTGATTTTAATGTTTTTGTTGCATAACATAAATTTGGATGCAAATAACAACAGTGATGTTAGGGCCACGTGCACTGCAGGCAGGTTCCACCGGCTATTGACGATAGGACTCTCTGAGACGCAACTACCCTCTGAGTCTCCTGCATCCCTGATACAGCTGCCATTTGCATTCAAGTGCTCACTACTATCCAGAGTCTTAGGTATATAGCTTGAAATCAGGACTATCAGACTTTAAACGCACACAAGGACCCTTCTTCAAACATGGCTGTCTCCCTTCCAGCAGGGCTGCAGGCCCGGCGTCCTGCAGGCCTCTTGGGTGCTAATATCCAAGGCAGCAATGTCCAAATAGTGAGAGAAGACAGTGACTGCCCTTTCCCGGAACTTCTGAGAACCCCAACATACGTCCCACTCAGGGTCATCACGACGACTCCAGCTCCTCTAGGGGGAACACCCTCCACCTTTTAAAGCTGTTTCTCACAAAACTTTGTTCCCACTACTGCCCTGTTTTGGGTTCCCCCTGCTCCCAACATTCCTCAGAAACTAGAATTCGGAAAGGAACACATTCCAGTGAACACATCCTGCTCAGCTCCTGGCTGTTCATTCTAGACACGATTCTCTATCCGTGCAATGAAGATCCATCCAGATGTTTTATTTATTACAACCCTACTGTCAAGTCTTAGGTCAGACACACTGTTGTCAAGTTGTGTTAACCCACAGGTACCCTTTAAACAGTTGCCCTGCTGGACTGAGTCTACTGTTCCAGCCTGTTGAGATATTGACAGACCCCAGGAACCAATGAGCCCATTCACCACCTGGAAACCCGAGAAGCTCACCCCCGGCACCACACTTCTGAGCAGCAGGCTCCAGTCATGTCTCGGAAACCAAGACCTATGAACAGTATTCTCTTCAAATGCAGCTAGATTTTCTGACATCCAGGGGTAGGGAGCTCCTGGCCTACCATCCTGGTAAGGATCCCCTCGGTGACACTGACCCATGACAGCCCTTCTCTGAGGAGAGCTAACACAGTGGGCATTACACAGAGTCACCAAACGCGTTTACCACTGACAGAAACATTATACCAATGAGGTGATTTTCTAGTTCCCACCCAGCCCCAAGTGGCCATCAATACATAAACTACACAGCAGAAACGGGGAACAGGAACTCAGGCGTCCAAAGCTGGAGCCGAAATCCTACTGCTATTAACTACTGGTGGTACCAGACCTGTCTCTCCAGGGCTGAGGAAGAAGTGTTGAGATCTAACAGGCAAAACACACTTAAAAGTTGATGCCAGATGGTGGTGGCACAAACCTTTAATTCCAGCCCACAGGAAGGAGAGACAGGCTGAGTTTGAGGCCAGCCTGGTCTATAGAACCAATTCTAGGGCTATGCAGAGAAACCCTATCTAGAAAAAAACAAAAAACAAAAAACAAACAAACAAAAAAACAAAGAGTTGAGCCAAGCTATACAAACATAAACAGTTGTAACTAAATAACTTAGAAATAACAACAAAAATACCATTTCTCCCCTGTGTTTGGCAACCTCTAGACATGAGCTTCTGTCTGGGAATAGGGCAAGCAGATAGTTGCAAGGGAACCCTGTCCAGGCTCCTTTCCTGGAAGAGCTATCCCTTTCTCCATGAAGACCAGAGCCCAAGCTGGCTTAAGAAGAAGGGATTGAGCTTTCCCCACCCTGCTTGTCAAGAAGCCCCTCAGCCTTCAGGAACATACTGTCCATCACCACCCTTGTTGAGGCCAAGAGCAGTGTAGTTAGCATGAACCGGCAGGAGACCAAGGGCCAGGTTGTGTTTAGCTCCTATGTGGTATGGATCCTCACAAGTCTCTAGGCTTTTATCTTACAGATGGGGTTTCCAAGAATGGTAGCTCTGGGCTCAGACAGTTGCGTCCACAGCCAGTCCCTCTCCTAGTGTCTTCAGTGAAGGAAAGACCTTGGCCGCATTTTGCAAAGGGCTGTCAGAAGCCACTTGTTGGCTCCTCTAGCAAGTCACTGACAACGGCACCCTCCTACCAGGGGAGAAACTCACAGAACTGGCGGAGCCAGCCTCAGGCCTTTGGGAAAAGGGTGATGGTTACAATGGAAGGCAATAGCTGGCATAAGGTTTCTCAATGTCCAAGGAACCTGAGGGCAGATTAAAAAGTAAAAACTAAATAAACATATGTAATTGTTGGCAAGACATTGAGAAGTTCATACCAATGAATCTGTGAATAGATTAGGGTGTTTGACCAGAAAGGTCACAGCAGAAAGGAACTAGGAAAGCCTGCCAGGTGTTTCTGGAGCCCACTGGTCCGTAAGCTCTTCTTCCTGAGCTCCCTCCACATAAATCTCCCAACAGGCAAACGAAGTCTCTCCACTCAGAACGTGTGAAAGGTAACTTAGACATTCATAGCCATGATGGGTTTTTCCTGGGATTTTAAAAGACGTATGATTATTGTTGTTGCTTGCTCCCTATGCCCAGTCATGGATATGGGAAGAGACTCCCAGGAGACCCTCTGTACACCACAGAGACTTGAGAAAGGAGTCGACTTATCTGGTTGATGTGGCTGGTTAAACGGTGTGCCATCACCCATATGTTCAGTCTCTAATTCACTACTTCCTGAGAGTGTGACAAGGTCTTTGAAGAGGTCATAAGGATTGGGGTTCTTATTTTTAAAAGGACAGGTTACAAGGACAAGAACTCAGATGATGAGCCTTGAGAAGGCAGCGAGCCTGGTGCGGTCATGTGCAAGGCCTCAGGGGACACCAACCCTGACAGCGCGGTGGTCTTGGAATTCAGTCTGCAGAATTGTGATCAAATGAGCTTCCGTTGTTTAAACTATCATCTAGGCCGACTCCAAAGCCCTTTACATTTACCATACTGGAGTGTAGAGAGCCAATAACTTCCCACATAGTCACAGCGCAGCTCTAAGGTCTATGGAGGCCAAAGTGGGTACGACCTGGTGCTTGTTTCCAGTAGATCTGCTACCCTGCAGTCCTGCACTGGAGGCACGAGCACAGAGCAGGGGCACTGGAGGCATGGACCGTGCACACAGAGAAGGACCATGCACTGGAGGTTATGCACACAGGGCAGGTGACTTCAAGAGCAGCCTGCAAGCAGCCAGCTCCTTTAATCAACTTCCTTTCCTGGTTTTCTTCCTGCTCTGCAAGGCTCTGACTAACCCACATGCCATTAACGTGGTTCTAGAAAAAGACAAGACCTTGGAGTAAGCAGATCCACAGCTCATAACATAGCCGCCAGCTCTCTTGCTAGTTTGATTAACCCACTTTAAGCTCCTGGTCCAATGCTACCACCAGCTAGTAATTGGCAGAGTCTCCAGGATTCACCTGTGCTCAGTTCCTGTGGAATCCCTGGACCCCTGCCAGTCCTCAAGTTTCAAACCGAGTGTGGGGTGGGCAGAATCAATCCTGGGACAAGAAAGGTAGACTTGGCGGCCCGTGGGGCCAGGCACAATTGCAGCAAACAGCAGATATGATGACATTGAGCTATGGCTGCGTTGATGAATAAAAGCGAGGAAGGAATACATAGGCAGGCTGGTCTACAGGGGTTGGGCGGGTGACGGGCTCTAGGAGACAGATGTCCAGATATGCCATGTGCAGAGGTCAAGCTGACTGAATCACAGATGTCTGGAACAGAAGAACTTGAGAGCTGTCTGCACTAGCGCCACGTGAGTCCCTTCACGAGCCTCTTCATCCATGTTGGCCGCAGACTATGTGCACAGTGAGCCTGCAGCCGCAGTTGTTATAGATGTCTAAGATGTACAGAACCAGCACACACTTCAAACCAGAAGCCGGGAAAAGATGGGCCTCACTCACTCATACCAACCCGACAGAGAGGGAAGGACGGGGCTCTGGTGACTGGGGCGCAGATTGGCTCTAACCAGAATGAAATCTCGCTCTTAATTTTTGTTTGTTTGGTGAAGGTCTTCATACGTGGTCCTGGCTTGCCTGGAGCTTGCTCTGCAGATCAGGCTGGCCTTGAACTCATGTAGAAAGAAGATCTGCTTGCTACCTCTACCCTGCCACCTCCTACCTCAAATACTGGAATTAAAAGCGTACACCACTCCACCTGAGAAAACCAAGTTTCTTAACATCACATTGGAGCCAATTTGCCCTCTGTAGATGGAACCACAAGCAGGTGACAGTTAGAGGTCTATGCTGGGCCTGACACCCCACTCCTCAGCCCCTCTACGAAAGCATGGGGCATAGGCCAGAGGGTAAAGGGCTTGAAGCAAGCCTGCTTTGTCATTGGGCTCTGCAAGGTTAGCAGAGACAGAAAAATTACACTTTTATATGGATGTGAGAAATGTGGAGGAGAAAGAGAAATTATCGCCCTAAAGAGGCTATAACAATGTCCAGCTCGGGCTTAATGCTCATGCTTACTAATTCGGAAATTTCCATTTCGACTGGAGTTGGGGTGACAGCGGTTTTGGGAGCCGGCTGTTGTGGAACCCCCTAGTGCAAGGGAAGTGCCCTGCCTCCTTGAAGGGCTTTCCACTAGCAGGCTGAAGGCTGTTTATGGCTCTCTCCCTCCTTTTCGATTTGTTTAGTTTAAAATATTTACCCGCGGCACAATGAAGTGTCTCATTTACAGCGCTCTCCTGGACCATTAGAAGGGGACGCCACACTCACTGTGCTGATGAGGGTCTCTCTCCCATGCAAATTCCAGGGCTAGCAGCCTAGGAGACGGGAGGGTACGCCACCATAGAGAGTTTTTTTTTTTTTTTTTTTTTTTTTTTTTTTTTAATTTTGCAGCCATTCAGTGGGCAAGGCAGAGCAATATTTAACCAATGGTTCTAGTAAATCTTATGGGGAACGCTTTTTATAGAGTCCTAACCCTAGCAAAGCGTTTTCTTACGAGCCCAGTTTTAGTTCTCATTCAAACCTGCCTGGGAGCCCCCGGGCCTGACAATCTACACGAATCGTGTGAGGGAGCACGTCATTCAGCGGCGGCTGTAAGTCCTTCTTTACCACGCGATCAGCATCTCTATAGTCTCTTCAGTGGGACAAACTTTCCAACCCAAGAACTTCCCTTCCGCCAGCGCCGCCATCCCATCCCCCAGACGCTGACACTCGCCAGCTGGCTCCGGGACAGGTCGCGGGCCACCAGATGACAGCGCTCCCGTGAGTTGAACTAAGCAACTACTGCGAACTTGTTGTTTTGGAGATTTGAAACAATACCCAACCCTTTCGGAGCGCCCCAGAGGAAATGGCACCACCACTTTCATTTCGCTCCATCTGTGACACCCAAAGAAAACAGCTCGGCCGGAGACGATCCCCGGGGGTCTGCAGACGGCGGCTGGGGAGTGCTATCAAGTGACCTTCCAGAGAAATTAATTTTCAAGAGCGATAACGGCTTGCGCTGCACACACATTCAGCGTCACTCTGTCAGCGTAGACAAGAAATCACTTTCTACAGTTGGAACAGAAACTCTTTATACATCCTCATTTCTTTAAAAAAAAAAAGTCTATAAATAACCCAGGATCAGCAAAATTATGCAAAACACCCTGCTAGAAGAAGAAATGTAAACTAAAACCACTTACAGAGCGACTCTGGCTGCCAACTTAATCTGATGTTGCGTCGACTGTAAACAAGTTGTACTTTTGGAACCTGAAGTGATCCATATTAGCACAGATGCCATCAAAGAGGGGGGGAAGGAAGGGAGGGAAGAGAGGGAGGGAGGGAGGGAGGGAGGGAGGGAGGGAGAGAGAGAGAGAGAGAGAGAGAGAGAGAGAGAGAGAGAGAGAGAGAGAGAGAGAGAGAAAAATTCCGCAACCACGAAAAGGCAACAAAAGCCTAGCCGCAAAACAGAGCAACCTGATTCGGTATTCTGCACGGTGCACGACCCGACAGCTGACCAGCTGCAGTCAGTACCAGCTCCCCTCGCTCGCACACGCCAACTGTTTTGACTACAGGCACTTGTTAAACACAGAGTTTCAGGTCCTACCAGTTGGACACCAGAAGTTCACAGCACTGACCCAGTGCCAAAAACAACAAGCGCAGAAAGCGAAACGACTGCCTCGCGTGAGGGTTTGGTTAACTGTTTCTGCGAGCCCGGAGCAACCGCGTCCGATTAGGAATTTAAAAGCTCTTAAACGACAAAAGCAAAAGATTAGCAACTTGAAAATGCACAAAGATGTTGGCAGATAATGTGAAGACATTAAATTACTTTATTGCGGGGGTGGAGGTGGGGAGTGGGGGGCGGGGCTGCGTGTCACGTGACACATTGTGGTTATCAGCAGAAGGAACAGGGTGTTTCCTCAAGCATCTTCCATACAATTGGCTTAAATAATTTGTAAATAATGAGGACTTCTGGGGTTCTGGAAGTTGGTAATCCCATAGGAGAAAAAAAAAAGGACATATTGGATAATTTTTTTTTTAAGTGCAATAAGAAATTGAGAGCCCACACTGGAAGCCTGGTCCTGACTGGCCCAAGGGCAGGACCCACACCTCTGGAGACAGCTTCAGGACTCCCTTTGGAATGAGGGACCCTGGGGACCAGCATTCTGTCTAATCTAGTCTGGAGTCTACACTGTTGAACAATAACAGGGAGAGGTCTTTACATCTTGCAAAATGATATTTTAAAAATTCCATTGCTGAATATTGCTTCCCATTTCTTCCCCAGAATGCACCGAGCACCATCTACTTTTAGAGTCAACACAATTAGCCAGGTTAAATTTTGGAGTTACTTAAGGATTTAGGGAAACTAAATTCCATGAGGACTGGGGCATGCATCTAGATATTTTGATTTGGGAGTAGGTGTAAACCTTCTGTTGTTACCTATCATCAATCTGTCTATCTATCTATCTATCTATCTATCGATCTATCTATCGATCTATCTATCGATCTATCATCTACCATCTATCTTCTATCATTGTCCATCTGATTTGATTGACTTCAAACATCTCTGCAAGTCATGCAAACCATAGGACTTGGTCTTTAGGATCCTGTGAGGTAGAGGGGCAGGAGCTGCTACTCTCGCCCCATTTTCTGGAGCAGGAAAACACGGGTTAGACTTCCCCAGTGTCATGCAAGAAGGAACAGATTCTACCACCGTAATCTTGGGGCTCAACCTATGAGGGTTTGCAGGTGTGAGGCTTTAGGATCTACATGGCCTTTCTTCCTCGTTTCCTCTACCCCTCTCTTTCGATGCTTGGAGATTGAAGCTAGAGCTTTTCACATATTAAACACATGTTCTACATTGATCCAGACTGTCGGGAAGCCCTTAAAAACAAGCTTTGTTACTTCTGCTTTCACGGATAAGCAGAAGGGAGACTTAGGGAGGCTACATGATTTGGTTAGTACCAGCCTTCCCTCCCCAGCCCAGCCTTCCTTATTTGCCTCTATCATGTTTCCAGAAAACAGAATGCCAGAACTAAAAAGGTTGATGGTGAATGTGTAAGAGCTCCCTTAATGTTTTGGTATTCACTGTCACTAGGGCTTTCTGTAGCAGATCGCAGCCTGCCAGGATCACGCAGAAGGCTTTCTTTCTGTACTAGGGCAAGCTCTGCACATCTGTGCTCCAGAGCTGTTGTTTCAACAGAAGGCAGCCCTTTCCACACTCTGTATCCTGTCTCTCTCTGATTCCACCAACTCCTTCACCTGTTATCCTTGGTACCTCAGCCAAGCGTAGTCTAAGAAGAATGTGGAGGGGTGGCCTGCGGCCCTGTCCAGCTACACGTTGTGCGGTTATTGTGTCCATTTTGCTAGTGGGGGCTCTGGGTTTGCAGATCTTTCAAAGACAGGCCTTGCTGGATCGGTTTGTTCTTCAACAGAGATCACTGAAAATATTTAATCGTACTGAGGTGCCCATCATAGTGGCTCTTTCTCCATGCTAACTGGACAAACTCACTGTTGCAGCAGGGAAAACATGGCTGCCATTGGGTGCCCTGAAGCAGGCTTGCCGTAGGGCTTGGCTGGCTCTGTGAGAGGACGTGGAAGTGTGCAGATGACCAGGCAGTCTGGTCTGCAGTGACGATTGAAAGTTCCTGGAAAGCACCGAACCCTCACCGAAGTGTATGCGACCGTTGGCCGATTGTGCGCTACAGAGAGGATGGGATGCTTGCTGCAAGCCAGAGCCGGTTTGTCTTGGGACATCTTTAGCCCCATCACAGCTATTAGTTGCCCCCTCTGTGTGTGACCTAACGTTTCTGTGACTAGTAGGTGTGACTCTTCTGGAATGTATAAACATACCCCTAGTTCCCACAAACCAATGGAGTGACCACCAACGTACCAGCAAAGTAGTATCTGGATTTGTGGTTTTCTTTTTTCTTTTACCATGTTGGAATGTGATATTTGGGAAATCCTGAATCTGTGTTCCCAGGCCATGGTCACTCACAGTTAGCTACAGAATAAATAATCTCTTTTCCACTTTGAGGTGAGAGTTGTGCTTTTGTAGTTAAGCAGGGGAAAATGGAGATGTTTGGCAGGAACTGAAGACTTAGGGCCAGCACTGGGGACAATGAATATAAGATGTGGAAGGGAACTGGTTAAGAAGTGAAGATTAACAAGAAGCAGAAGCAGGAGATCCCTGAGTTTGAGGCTAGCCTGATCTACAGAATGAGTTCCTGAACGACCAGAGTTACACAAAGAAACTATCTTGGGGGGAAAAAAAAAGTGAAGATTAGAAAATTCTAGAAATTTTTGCTACCTCCCCATGAATCTTTATCTTGAAACACAACACAAAAAAAATCATGAAAGAAAAAGCTAAGAAAGTAGGGTGTCAATTTGGATTTCACATAGAGTGTAATCAAAGCAGCATGGATCATACAGAATGATGGAATCCACACGTCCTCACTGTCTGGAAAGGCTCTGTGGTTGTGTGGAATGACTGTGGTGCCTCTTGTGGCTTGTGAACACTCATTTTGAAGGGGGTTATTTGAGGTTGTTTGGGGAATAGCATGACATTTGCATTCACACTGCCTGGAAAAGTAAGAGCACTGGGTAAATCAGAAATCTTGGCAGGAAAATGTGTTTGCTTACAAGACACAAGTGAATATTTCCAGGTAACATGTGATTCCTCCTGAGCATCGAGTCCACGTTCATAAAACTCAAAAGTAGGACACATGTCTTGACAAGCACTGTCAGATTTAGGGAAGACAAAACAAGGTATTTAAAATTAGAACTGTGCCAGAAAAATGCCACCAAGGCTGATATCTGAGTTCCATCCCTAGAACCCACAGATTGGAGGGAGAGAACGGACTCCTAAAAGTTGCCCTCTGATCTGCACATGTAAAGTGGCCTGCATACATCCTCACACGATTTTATAGATATCGATCTATAAAATAGATCGATAGATGATAGAAGATAGATACATACATATAGATAGATAGATAGATGATACATAAATAGATGATAGATAGATAGATAGATAGATAGATAGATAGATAGATAGATAATAGATAGATAAATGATTGATAGATAGGTAGATGATAGATGATAGATAGATAAATAGATAGATCAATTGATCTATGGGGCATGTCTTTAATTCCACCACCTGGAAGAAATAATTCTACGTGGAGAAAAAAAGTAAAAACAGGTCTCAAAGCAATGTCTATAAAAGGATTCCATTTTTACTTTTGCAACTATAAAATACACACATATTCAGGATACACAGTGAGAGCCTGTCTCAAAAATATATATGCATATAGACATTTATGTGCAACACAGACTTTTACTCATAGGGAAAGCTGGAAAGTTTTATATCAAAATATATATTTTTAGATTTTTCTGAAATTTTGGCAGCTTTTGCAGTAAAATCTTTTTTAAAAAATAATCTTCTTGGTAGTCTCTAAATTTTAAAGTTTATTTGTTTTGTATTTTGTGTGTGTGTGGATGTGTAGGTTGAGGACAACTTGCTGGAGTGGGTTTTCTTCTTCTACCAAGTGGGCCCCCAGGACAAACTCAGGCTGTCAGGCTTGGCAGCAATCTTCTTTATCTGTTGAGCTATCTCACCAGCCCAGTTCTGAACCTGAGGCTCATCTGGAACTCACTCTGAAATCTATAGCGAAACTTTTCAGTGTTTCAGGGTTTAACCGGCAAATAAAAATTGTATACATTCAAGACACGCACAGTGCTGGGCATTTTCTTTTATAATAAGAACAAAAGTAATTGTTACCTTAGAAAAACAATTCCATGGTGTTAGGCAGAGTTGTGCCTGTGTGGGTATTGCTGTCATCTGTAGCCCAAGCTACCCCAGTTCTCTTAAGCATTTGAAAGAGTTCTACTCACGAACAAAGATCACGGGAGCTAAGCACAGTGGTACATGTCTGTCATTCTAGAATCTGTGCAGCTAAAGCAGGAGGACTGCAGTTCAAGGCCCCTCTGGGCTACGATTGCAGGATCCTGGTTAAAGTTGCAAAAAAACCCCAACAAAACAAAACAAAAACCCCGTTTCTTGTGGCGCAGGACATGGAACCCATGACCTGACACGGTAGCCAGTTATTCTGTCCCCGATCCGGGTTCATGACGGGTTCAACTTATGGACTTCAAATGTCTCAGTTTATGGGAAAAGTTTAATTATTGCAATTCAAAGAAAAAGACTGGTTTCTCCTCCTTCTTCTTTTTTCTCCTCCCTAGCCAAGCTCTTTTCTCTGGTAGATTTAAAGAGCTTTGTGAATCCCATGTAGATGATTTTGCCAGTCACTTCTGTGGCATAAAAGGGCTGCAGCCTACTCTCTTGTACAGCAAGAAAAGCCTAGGAATTCACGTGTCTGCGTTCTGACGCTACTTTGCACACCAGAGTGAATTCAAATCAAACGTGTTTTGCTTTGAGGTCGTGCTTCACTATGGAGCTGTGGCGGGCCTGAAACTTGCTAAAGACACCATGTTGGCCTTGAATTCAAAGAGATCTGCCTGCCTCAGTCTCCTTAGGACTGAGATGAAAGGCATTCAGTACCACGCTGGGCTAAAACAATGTTGGTTTAAGGTATAAAAAATGAAAAGACTCTGCGAGAACAGGAAGTGACCTTCACCACTGTACCACCTCTCCAGCTCTCTAGAGTCGTCCTAGAAACAGGAAGCCATGCCATTTTATTGTCCTTACTGGATACTATCAAAAGGGATTGATGATGAGTGGATGGGTCCCAGGGTAACAGGTCGGACCAGTGGCTTTCCCAGAGAAACTCAGCCTCATGGTCAAGTAAGATATAATTAAACACACAGAGACATAAACACACATACACACACGTGCACACGTGCATGTGCACGCATACACACACACATCTTATGAAGATCAAAGGGAAAGGATACAGTGGTACAATACTTATAATTTGTTTTTAAAAATTAGAGTGTAAAATAAGCATAGACAAAAACAAAAAGAGACGCCTGATATAGCTGATTGTTTATTGGGTGGGCACAGTAAAGACAGGTCAGGCGTTTCACCTTTGGGTCGTCAGTCCCCACTGTCTCAAGAATTACAAAGTCTGAACTGGAAATCATAAAAATGAGACACAGTCCCAAAGTGACTTCCTTCGGGTTTTCTACATTCTGGCCAACACTGTGGATTTCACCGGTGAAACTCAAGGCATAGTATATTGAATGTGAGAAAGGGGTTGCTTATTTATTAGTTTTTGAGACAGACATTTATGTAGCCCTGGAGTACTAGGATTGTAATGCGCCCCACCATGACGCTTGAAATGGGGTTTTACTGGTGAAGTTAAAGGTATTCAATATAAAGGCCTTTTCAGAAGCTCTTAAGGCCATCCCTACCCTTGTATCAACAGTGTGGTCTAAGGACAAACCAGCAAGGTTTGGAATGGCTCTGGAGGCTTCCCAGAGTCCAACAGAACTATTCACTAGAGCTGTGTATAAACCCAGGAAGCTGTGCTTCTCTTTGAAGTATTTCCATAGCTCCTCTGATGGACCTTCTGTGCAAAGTATGATTGGGATTTCAAGAAGGGCTGGCCCTTTACCAAGCCTACAAAGCAGGTTGAATTAAAGGTCTGTACTTGTGAAATTGTTAGTTTATAAGTTCCCAGGTTTCTAACAGAGGTGAGCCTTCCTCCACGGATTCATTAAGCCTGGTAGTAAGGTGGTCAGGGAGGAGCTAAAACTCTCATTGTATCAGGTCTTCTAGAATCTTCTTTGTTGCAACTGTTCTCTACCAAAAGATTCTGGGTTGCCCTTGGCCAGAGCACCTTTGGGCAGCCACAACAACAGGCAAATGTGAAACATGCAGACTTGAGGAAGGAATCCCTCCATGCATTTGTGTTTCTGTCTGATGCTAAGCCTCTGTCTTCTTCAACAATGTAGTTCATAAGCCCCTCCCTCCCCCTAAGAAGTAATACAGGCTTGTCTAGTGGATGCAACAAATGAATAAGAATTCTGTCACCTATAAAGTCTAATTCAATAACTTACCTGTCATTGTTCTTCATTCTGTTATTGACAACACGTTTTTACAGCAAATAATCTATTGCTTGCTCTGGGTTAAGCTAGTACTGTAAAAGTACTAAATAGTAAACAAGCAAAAAAAATCACGGCAATTCTATGATTTCATCCTCTTGATAATGCCAATTGCAACGCCACTCCCATATCCAGATGCAGAGAGCTAAACCTTCAATCTGTAAAGCTAGGTCCATTTGTTTCCAAACACACTCCCTACTCAGAATTACCAGAAAAAGCAAGCATTCAGAAACTGAAGATTTCTTTCGCCACGCTCTTCATGCCTCGACCCCCGTGCTGGGATTTGAACCCAGGGTCTTACACACATCAGACAAACGCTTACCACAGAGCCATGTTCCCAGGATTCACGACCTGGGTTATTTATTCATTATATGCTGTGCATGGTTTTGTTGGTACTTCAACATTTTATCAGAAGCACTTTTGGGGAGGAAAAACTAGATGGATGTCGGATTATGTGAGCCAACTTACGAGATCTTTCACTTGTAATTATTTTGATTGGCATGTGGTCAGAGATATCCAATGACCTCTTGGAGCTGTGGATTAAATCAGTCCCAGGAAATCTGACTTTGCTCCATATCTCCAGCCTACCCAGGCTCCCTGTATGCCCTTCCCACACGCACCCCTTCTGCCTGCCAATCTAGATGACAAAATCCTCTGCTTCATGCTCTCTGACTTGGTACAGGGGCGGCTTTCCCGTAGATACCTACCTGCCTTCTACCTTGGTTAACACCTGGGTCTTGCAGCACGCAGCTCTTACACTAACACACTTTAGATAGCTACTCCATTCCCGCCCTCTGCACCTCTGTCTGACCCCGCGGGCAACCCCCTTCCTGCCATGGGTGAGATGGCTCAGTCAGTGAAGGTGCTTGCTGCCAAGCAGGATGAACTAACTTTTTTTTTTTTAATAATTATTTATGATGTATACAATATTCTGTCTGTGTGTATGTCTGCAGGCCAGAAGAGGGCACCAAACCCCATTACAGATGGTTGTGAGCCACCATGTGGCTGCTGGGAATTGAACTCAGGACCTTTGGAAGAACAGGCAATGCTCTTAACCTCTGAGCCATCTCTCCAGCCCCAGGATGAACTAACTTTGATTCCAGGGTTGTACAGGGTGGAAAGGGGCAACGGATCCCCAAACATTGTCCTCTCAGCTTTATCTGTGCACCACGGCATAAGCACACCCCTGCCAGAAAGAATAATTGAACACATGCACTAATAATTATAAAACATTCTCTGTGTTTTTGTCTTAATATATGCAGCCCTGGCTGACCTGGAAAATACTCAATAGACCAGGCTGGCCTTGAACTCACAGAGATCTTCCCACCTCCGCCTGCCGAATGCTGGGATTAATGGTGTGAACCACCATGGTTGGCTTCTGAAACATGTTTTTTTATTTTGTTTTTTTTTTTGTGTGTGTGTGTGTTTTTAAAAACACAGTTTCTCTGTGTAGCCCTGGCTGTCTTAGAACTTGCTCTGTGCTCCGTAGACCAGGTTGGCCTCAAATTCAGAGCCTCCTGAGTGCTGGGATTAAAGGCATGTGCCATCGCTACCCAGCTGAAACAATTTTTTTTAAAGAACTCACTGTGTTGACTGTGCTCACTTCCAGTCCAGCCTTGCACGTGGCTCTGTACTGACCCATGGACTTGTCCCCCTCCGCCACACAGTAAAAAGCTTGCGTGGAGGGCTTTATTTCAGTCCTGGCACTAACAGGAGCTCAGGACGTGTTAGATAATGAATGAATAAACCAGGAAATAATTAGCCAGTCTATAGAAGAGGAGAAGAAAAAGCAGGGTCAGCAGGCACCAGTCTCCCAGGGTCTGAGGGCTAGCGAACCTTAATTATTTCTCTTAGTCCCTGGGTTTAAAATGATTTCCAAGCCGAAGCGTGTCGTCGTTTGGTGCACTATGAGAGGCAATAGCCTACTTAATTCTGAGTGCTCAGTTTCCAAACGCTGCCAGCTCCTGCTCAGAGATACTATGCCAGCCGCCGGCATCCCTCCGGTGTCCACTGTGTGCCAGAACTGGCAGTTCGCAGAGGCCTTGCTAACTCTGAGCTGTCCACTTAAGTGAAGAAGATACCGAGACTGAGACACAGACCAACCCATGACCCGAGGAGAGCTCAGGCTTGATCAGACCGGGGGACTCAGGCCTAATGAAATAAACTATTCCCAGCAGAGCCCGACCCTGCAGAATGTAATTCTGACCACACCGTGCAGATAAAAATAATTCAGCCATTTCCTCCCAGTAAACTCTTGGGCACAAACCAAGAAGCCTGCAGAAGAGTGTTCCGATGCTACTGTACAACTGTAAATATTTAGTTTTCCTGCCTCCTTAGCGGTGGTTAATCAGCAGGAATGCATCGAGATTTCTGGTGGGATCATTCTGCACAGAGTGGCACTATCACCCCGTGCTCTGCGGAGTATTTAGCACCTTGGATCTAATCGATGCCAGTGACAGGGACATCCGGGAAAGCATATTTCTAAATGTTTCCCAGGCTAGAGACATCTCAGATCCCAGCCTTCTGGCTGGGGTTAGCTTGGATTCTTCTGCAGCAGAGGAATCCAGGAAGGGACTGAAAAGGGATCCAGACCAGGGTTTGAACAGGTAAATGAAGTCTCAGGTGTCAGACTGCTCAGCAAAGGCCTGTCTGTGGGTAAGTCCAGAGTCTCTAGAGCTGGGAGGACAAACTCATCCTCAAATGGAAAACTGGGCTCATGAGCTGTTACATTTGAGGTCAAAATGACCCAGACGATTGATGGATGAGCAGGCAGTGGGAGAGACCTGGGCACTGGATCTGGCTGACACAGAGGTCTGATGGATGAGCAATGGGGAAAGGCCTGGGCACTGGATCTGGCTGACACAGAGGTCTGAAGGATGAACAGGCAGTGGGAAAGGCCTGGGCACTGGATCTGGCCGACACAGAGGTCTGATGGATGAGCAATGGGGAAAGGCCTGGGCACTGGATCTGGCTGACACAGAGGTCTGATGGATGAACAGGCAGTGGGAAAGGCCTGGGCACTGGATCTGGCCGACACAGAGGTCTGATGGATGAGCAATGGGGAAAGGCCTGGGCACTGGATCTGGCTGCCTCCAAGCCTCCTCTTCACAGCCTGCAGGGAATCCCAACATGCCAAGAAGGCGCAGTGATGGAGAGCTTACCTAGCATGCAGGAGGCGCTGGGCTGAATTCCTACGACCACATGAAAAGAGAAACACACTGTGTGAGCAGAGGAAGAGCAGCAAGGGAGTCCAAGCCATCTCAGGGCGCTCTAATGTTTCGAAGGTTCTGCCTTGGCTTCAGCTATCCCAACACCTCTGTTATTGCGGCGATCACCATGCCTGTCAAACTTGCAAATATGGCCCCCTCCAGAGAGGTCCTTAATGTTCTCAGAGCCATCCCAAAAGAGAATCTGTGTCCTCAGAGGGGGAGACATCCTAAAACCAGCTCCCCCACCCCAAATCAGCTGAAGTTTGAAGTAAAGGGAATGGTCACCCATCTCCGACTCAGTGATCAGACGCCCACAGCAAGAGCAGTGGGGGGGCAACAGCTAGGTTTCTGCAAACTCTGTATTCCTTTGTTTCCTCCTTCTCAGTTACTTGCAGTTTATTCTCTGCAGCTCTGCTGTTTGCAGCTTTCAAGTAGCCTTAAATCCTTTTACAACAAGGCCAGTATAAATAAATAAAGCACAGAAATAAAACCCGCGGCTGCTGCTGTCAGCACTGCCAGACTGGGTACAAGGTTTGGGCTCTGATGTAAGAGGAGGGAGGTGCTCCCGGAGGAAGCAGAAGGAGGGGAACCGCCACAGAGCCCTGGGGGACAGCTGGCCCTGGATCCTGCCGCCCTGCTCCAGCTCTAGAGTCCCAGGGCCTCCTGCAAGGTGCCAGCCTCCTAGGCCTCCGCACCACTGCCCTTAAAAGATGGGGGAGAGAGTGGGGGCGGGGCTAGTGCTGTGCCACTGCGCCTAATAGCAGGGTCTGTAGAGTTTGGTCCCCAGCACTGCAATAACAAGACAAGACAAAACAAAAGGGATTTGACGGAATGATTTCACATTCTCCCTCATTCCCAAACACTGGGATTTAAGATATCTTTTCTGTCTGTTCAGCGTAGCTGACGGCCTCATCCATCCACAAGTACCAGGCAGGGCTGTTAGCTGAGCATCTGTTTGCACTGATAAACGTGAGCCACACTGGTGAACAGTGTGTGTGTGTGTGTGTGTGTGTGTGTAAATTTATTATTATTGTTTTTATTACTGTTTTGCCTCTCACAAAAAATGTAGGGTTACCCATTTCATGGTGAAGGAAACTAGGGTATCATTGAATAATTTATTGACCAAATTTTCCATTGTGAGAGGAGATTTAAATATTGGCTTTTATCTTTAGCTTGACAATCTGGTAAGTTTCCTCACTCCCAAATAAGCTTTGTTACAGAGAGCAGCGCTATGTGCTCGCCTCGTAATAATCAAAAGAATAGTAGCACATGCCTAAGAAGTGGAAGGCGCTGGGACATGGCGGGACATTCTCTTTGCTTTCCAGTTAAAGGTTCGGGTCTCTGAGGATGTCCCCAGTTTCACAGTCCCATAGCCACTGCTCTAAAGAGGAACTTAGGATATACAATACCCAACATCACAGCAGATGCCTGGAACAGGGCTCCTCAAACTTTACCCAAAGATCTTGTCAAAAGGTAGCCTTGGGTCAGTGCATTCTCATCATACTGGCTTGGTTTCCTTTATTTCTAATGTTTTGCCATTTGGGGGCTTGTCCTGGCCAGAACTAAAGACTGACCTAAGTGTGACTGCCATGTGCAAGTCTCCACTTGACAGTCCCAACCCTCCGTTACCTGCTCCGTCCATCTTATACTCAGAGCTAAGATTCCCTCCCCATCACCTGCGAGGTCTGGTCCCACATAACGAGGGGCAGCCTCTACACTAACAGTCCACTGCAATCGTTCAAACTAGTCAGCTCTAACCCAGTTCTTTCTGCCAGGCCTGTTCCTTTCGGTGGAAACTTAAATAACAGCTTCTGCCTTCATTCTCTTCCTTCTGCCCCTGCCTCTTTAATGGAGCCATTGATTTCCTATACGGGCCTGCTTGCCTTGCATGCTCTTTCTCTTGGGAACTACGCATAACGCGTTGTGTTAGGCACATGACTGCCAGCTCCTGACCTGGATAAATTCCTAAGTATGATTATTCTTACTCCTGAATAAATGACAAAAATCTTAGGCCACCCGGGGATAGCGCCGTCAATGCATCGGGCCTATGGCTCACCCTTCGGCGGCCAGGCCGCGTCTAACTACGGAGCTACCACTGAACAAGGTGCTAGGCTGGCAGGGGGAAATGATAACATCTTATGCATGCTGGGCCTCAGCCAGGAGCCAGCGTCTGCTCAGGGGTCCCTGGACAACTGCCAGAATGCTGCCTTACATTCCAGCAAGGGGATTTCCCATGATTCACAAGGGGGGAGCTAAATAAAGAGCCGCAGCGGCAAGGAGGCTTGGCCTGCAGCCTTTGAACTATTATAGCTGGCGCAGTGGTAACCCAGGTGACTCGGGGCCCAAGGGCGACAGGGTGGCTGGCACACGACCTTGCTGCTGGCTCCCTACGTGAACTACGGCAGAGTAGCCCAAGATGCCCAAGGGCATTTTCAAGACACCCAAGTCAGGAGGCCCCGGGGGATAAGCCTTTGAACCCAAGCAATTTACTGTCCCCTACAGCAAGAAACTACCCAAGTGTCCAATTACCCTTCTGCCTGGAGAGACGCGAAGGCCCCGGTACTGCGCCAGACACCCGGGGCTTAGGAAAGCGTCCGCAGACGTGCTCGCCACGTGTCCGAGTCCAACAGCAGCGCACTTCACCCCGGGCTGCTCCGGTTTATGTGTCACCAATTAAAGCAAACCCTGATTGAGAACTATCAATTTCAAGTCGTTCACGCGGCTTAGCTCAGCTAATCCCCACAGCTCTGTAGTAGCTGCTGTGTAAATCCTTGCTCTCAAGATGAGGAAGAAAGAGCTGAGTGGCTCACAGGGGGGACCGGTTCATCCGCGGGGCCACAGCAAAGCAGGCCCACCGCCTCCCGTCCTCCATTGCGGCCACGCCCTTGGGCTGTGGGGCAGTGCCGGTCCTGGATAAGCATTAAACGCCACAGGGAGGTCTCAGTACCAGCAGGAAGCGCATAATCCCTCCCATCCCAGACCTGCAGAATCAGAATCCAGAGCTGGGGGTCAAGAACTTGTGCCTTACAAACTCTCTTCCTAATCCTGCTATAGGCAGAATACACTGATCAGGACAACATTGATGAGAATTCCCTTTTTCACTCCCTTCCTTCCTCCCTCCCTCCCTCCCTCCCTCTCTCTTTCCCTCCCTCCCTCCCTCCCTCCCTCTCTCTTTCCCTCCCTCCCTCCTTCCTTTCTTTTGAAGATAGGGTCTCATGCACTTCCAGGGCTATAGTGAGACCTTGTCAGAGAGAGGGAGGGGAGGGAAGGGATAAGAAAGAAGAGAGTTCAGCTGAAGAATTGCCTGCATCAGATTGGTCTGTACGTATGCCTTGATTATTAATATACGTAGTGGGAGCTAAGCTTCTTTGGGCTGCACCATTCTTGGGCAGACGGTCCTGCTATACAAGAAAGCTACCTAACCATGATCCAGACATCCAACAGCATCTTCCATGGCTCCTGCTTTCCTCCAACACAACAGAAACTGTGGGACAGCACAAGCTTGTCATCTCAGGTTTGGGAGGTAGAGGCAGGAGGATCAAGAGTTCAAGTTCACTCTTAGCTACAAGAGACTAAACCTCAAGGATTTTTTTTCAATATGTACATAATTTTAAAAATGTGTTCAGGGCTGCAGAGATGGCTCAGCAGTTAAGAACACTGGCTTCTCTTCTAGAGAACCTAGGTTCGATTCCCAGAATACACAAAGCAACTAACAACCATCTGTAACTCGGGTTCCAGGGCAACCGATCCCCTCCCCCTCCTCAGGCACCCAGCACACATTTGGTGTGTAAACGTACATACAGGCACAACACGTACACACACAAATAAAATAAGAATAAATATAACCATACTGAGTATCTCCTTTCATCCATTTTGTATTACGTCATAGACATTTTTATGTTAATAACTTTTTAAAAAGTGTTATTTTAGATACTACTTAGTACAAATAAGCCCCAGCTGTGTGTTTGGCACTGAGACTAGTTGCAGGCTTCTTCTATGAGGGATAATTCCGTAGTGAACGTATTTTTTTAAAAAACAGTCTCACTCCTTCTGTAGTCTGGCTTCAAACCTTGGCAGTCCTCCTGCCTCAACCTCCTAAGTGCTGGGATGACGGACATCAGTCATGACAGCCAGCTTCTAGGAACAACATTATACACACATATTTCTGATTATTTTCTTATATAAAGACCAGGCCCTAGGTCCAATAAATAGGGACCCCTGTCTACATACCCAGTGGCTTGGTAGAGAGTCTGAATTACTAGCTAAAATCAAGTAATATTAATTCATACACATTTATCATTAATTTATCAGATTAAGAATATCCTGTGCTTGTTTTAATTTGTGTTTGGTTACCAGTGTGGCTACACATTACTCATATTAACCGGCCACTTGAATTTCACCTCCTGTAAACTGCCTACTCACACCTGTTCTCTAATTAATATATTCCCTTTTCCTCGTTAATCTGTGAACATTTTGTAGACCATTAAGAATACTATGTATTTTATTTTTTAAAGATTGAGTCCCTCTACATAGTTCTGGCAGTCCTGGAACTCACTCTGTAGGCCAGGATGGCTTTGAACTGACAGAGATACACCTGTCACTGCCTCCTACATGCTGGGGTCAAAGGCGTGTGCCACGACACCATAACCGTGAAAACCATAACTGTCGGCCATTAAACAGCAGCTCACCAATGTGGTGGAGATCGGAGAGGGACAGTCAACGCTAAATCATATTTCTATAAACTATCCTAGAATAAACATACAGTTCTCGTTTTGCTATCTCCTTTTAAAGCAACGGCACCATAGCAATGACAGGCAGCTTTGGAGGTTGACTTCTAAACCTTTGTTAGATAGAGGTTTCCTCTCTCTTCCTGGCTAACCTACTAGAGGACACCTGGACGGGACTGGCAGTTCAATGTCCAGGCCCAGTGACCACAGTTTGGGCGGAGCATTTTCCAGGAGTTCTTGTCTGAATTGGAGACTACAATCCGGGGTCTGAATTCTGAGTTCCTGGGCACCATCCCAGTGAGCCAAGTGATTACAGGGAACCAGAAAGACAGGATCCGTTTCCCCTTCTGGGAGGACGGCACTGAGCATCCCCTAGAATGGCGGCCACTGTCACAGACTTGGACCTCCCAGGCCGGGAGCATCTTCACCCTGTTAACGGCACAAGTGCAAAGTGGAGCGGGCCAGGCTGAGCGGGCAGGTAGAGGGGTAAGGAATGAAAAGGAGACAGGAAGCCACTTTTCTCCAGGGCCAACCCAGGGTGCTAGGTACGTGCCTGGCATTCAAGTCCGCTGTCTGTCTCTCACACAGGCTTTGCCTGCCACGGTACAGGCTGCAATTAGTCAAAAATAAAACAGGAAGCACAGAACCAAGCAGCGAGAGTGGGCTGCAGCCCAGAATAGAGGCTGAGGCAAGGGGACCTGTCTTAGAGGAGAACTCTGCAGTCACAGCTGTCTCTTCTCTGGATACAAGAAGACAGATGTCACGGACAGGTGATGAACGAAACCAGGTTCCAATCGTTCCCATGTTATACCATTCCAAGATGAGAGGGATCAGGGGAGAGACCCGTTTGTATTGCTCACTGGGCTCGTAAATTTTGCCTACTAACGTGGAGATCTTTGGGGATGCTTTTAAAACCAGGAGCTCAGGGGTCAACAAACACTGAGAGATGAAGAAGAGAAGTGCATAGCTGACAGAGAAATTTTGATTTTGGCCTTCTGGCATCCATTCCCCCTTCCCTCAATCACAGGGCCTCACTGACCTCATCACACCCCCCTTTTCCACACTCAGGCAGGGAGGGTCCCACGGACTAGACCCTGCTGTACCTGTCTGAGGGCTGGTGGTGTCGGAACACTCATGATACTCTCGCAATGATAAAACCATCATTAGACATTTGTGTAAGGCACTGTTGTTCAAATGAGTCTCAACCTGTGCGTTGAGACCGATCTGTGGGGTGTCGAACAACCTTTTCACGGGGTCACATATTAGATACCCTGTACATCAAATATTTGCATTATGATTCATAACAGCAGCAAAATTACTTATGAAGTAGCAATGAATATAATTTTATGGTTGGAGTCACCACATGAGGAGCTGTATTAAAGGATTGCACCACTAGGAAGGTGAAGAACCACTTCAACACTTTAAGGTTTCTATGGCTCTCTGGGTGACATTCTAAAGACTCCCATGGAGCTGACTGCGCCCTAGATTGCCTCCTGAATGGAAGTAGGAACAACAGCAAAGGTGCCTTCCTCGAGAAAAGGATCAGGCCTGGGAAGGAATGTATATTTCCAGCCAATCTGATACCTATTCCAATAGGGCATGTACCTGCAACAGAGAAGTGGTATGGGGTTAGGATTTGACTGCTTTAAACACAGAAGAAAGACAGAAAGAACCACACACTTTGAGAAAACTTGTAGTTAGAGATATCTACTTCCCAGTAAAGCGTAGTGTTGAGAAAACCCTACTGTGAGGGGTACGGGTCAGAACATTCTGTTCCGATCCGCTGGTGCCTAGAAAGGCAGCTTGTCCAGCCTTGCTGCTGACTGTGGATTCTTCTAAACCTTGGAGTGACTGCATTCTCTGTCTTCCTGCTCTGTAGGCTCCAACACTCTTTAGTGGCACTGGCTAGAATCTGGAACCAGGATTCTGTTTTTAGTTTCTTCTTTTGAGACAGGTTCCCCTGAAGTCCAGACTGGCCTTAAATTCCCTAAGCAACAGAGGATGACCTTGAACTGCTGATTCCGTCCTCTCTGCTTCCCAAGTACTAGGATCACAGCCACAACCCACCACACCTGCTGGGAATTAAATCCAGGGCTTTGTGCAAGCCAGGCAAGCCCTCTACCCACTAAGCTACACCCCCAGCCAAGCCTGGAATCCTGAATGTAGATAGGGTAGCTCTTGGGTCAGGGCTCCTTCTCAGAGGAGTCTTACTTAGAGCAAGTGGTTAAATCATTAATTTCTGTAGAAGGCAAACCCAAGCAGACAGATCTCCACCATTGGAGTAAGTAACCCAGTACTTCTCTACCTCAATGGAGTTGTTGTCTTTAGTACATGGCTAGAAAACTTCTGGTGTTCTACCTACCTGACAGCCACAGCAAACACTGGGAAGAGCTGAGAAGGGTCACCCTGACTCTCTCCACTCAGACCAAGTCGCTGCTGGATTTCCTCCCTGTGGTCTTTTTATTTTCCTCAGACTTTGGACTATCAGAAGTTTTCCTCAGCTCCATGTGTACACCTGTGGCCTTCCTCTGACCCACAGAAATAGTGAGCAGATCCGTCCCCATTCCAACGGCCTCTATGGGAGGACCCACAACAACAGGCACCATAAGCCATAGGCACAGAACGGCCAAACCAGGGCTGGTGGTGTCCCACAGTACATCACAGGCTTGGAGGCCTTCCCTACATTTCCCGTGAGCCACTGAACGGTCAGTTGATTGACACAAGAAAGAAAGGACATACAAGAACCACAAGGTGACATTCAGGCCAGGGAAGTCCCCCCAAATATCTGGCTTGTGATCGCCACCCTGGCCACCAGTTTCCATGAGAAAAGTAGGAAGAAGGGAGGAACTGAATGATCTCTGGAACATTCAGCCCAGTGCACCTTGCGGCAGGTCATCACTGGTAACCGTTATGAAACCATGGAGCAGCTCTTTCCCCACAAGTTCCCTCTTTCTTATATAGGGCACTGACCACAGGCACTTTGGAGGCCTTGCTGTATGGCCATGTGGTCTTGTCCCAGGCTAAATGGGCACAGGACATACGCTGGCGTTGATGTGGGATATTCTTTGGGGACCTTCTTTTTATAGAAACCATGAATACCCTAGCCCAGAATGGAGAAGTAGAGGAAAGCTTGGAAGACATCCCAGGGGCTGGTTGGCAGCCCCAGGCTCACAGCTTTGCCCAGCCAGACAAAACCCGCAGGGTCTGTTTTCCCTTCTGCCGTCTTCTCGGCTTGGGACAACATGGCTGGCTGGGGACTTCTTTCAAGTGCTGAGTGCAGGGGCCCTTCACAGACCCAGCTGGCTTCTGGGAAGTTCTTCATAGTACTAAGAACTGGCAGACTACCCCCTGAGCTCCATTCCTCTCAGAAGGGACTGGTGTTCCTTAGATGTGTGTGCCTGTGCGTGTGCACACACATAGGTTTCTAGTTATGTTCTCATCTTCCCAAATACTCCACCTGCATTGTAATTCACTGCTGCTGTAATTCGTCTCATGGCAAGAAGAAGCTGTTCTTCACCATGACTTCCAAACGCATTTGAATTAAGTCACAGGTCCTCTTCTGCCTTCAGCTGTTATGAAGAGAAAAGTGTGTGTGTGTATTTATGCATGTCCATATGTGTGTGCCCTTGTATTTAAAGTTGGGTCTACATGAAGAAGTTACAGCACTGTCTGCTTTTAAGCATTCCAGTCCAGGTCCCCAAGCTCTAGCTTGACACTGGGGGTCTTTGCAGACCAGAAGGGCTTAGGGCTCTGTTAAGAAAATCAGGGTTGGAATCCTGATTCTGCCACTTGCTTAACTGATTCTCTGGACAAGTTCCTTTCCTCTCTGTGCCTCAGTTTCCTAACATATAAATTGAGAATATAGTATAATGTAAATTGAGAGTTGCTACAGCAACTCATTCCTGTGATGGCTGCACATGCTAACACACACAGCGCTTAGAGATGCTCCTGGAACATCGTATACGTTCAATAAATATTTGGAATAGTTTGTATTATTATTCGACAAATAGCAGATGTTATTTTTGTAAATAAAATGGGAGGTTGGGCTGAGTCACATCACAGGTCCTTGCAGCTTTAAGATCCCATAGTTTTATGAGGTTATGGAAGGCAAGAGAGTCCTGAACGATATTTTGGAAAATATCAGCCAAGGAAAGAGGTCACTGAGTATTTACACCAAGTTCTGGACTCTGTATTGTGTATTCTCTGGCAAACCCCATGTGTTTGGCATTGGCACAAGCATTTTTGGCACCATGGCCCTTAACCTCTTCGCTGTAAATGTCATGGAGTGTGGAGATGACCCCTCCTGATTTTGTTTGTCTGTGGGTTTCAGTCCCTGCCTAAACTGCTTTTTTGCCCTGCTGGGCCGGTGAATGGGGTTCCAGGGTTAAAGTTGGCAGGCTGGTGTGTCTGCGCACTGCTGAGACACCCAATGGGTGGGAGTAGCCGTGCCTGCAGAGAAGGTTGGATTTAAATCTGGAAGACAGAGACTTAATCTCTACTTGATGCAAGCAGAACACTTGGGCTTAAAATCTGTCTCCCAGGGTTGTTGTAACAAAGCACCACAGGCTGGGTGACTCAAAACGATTCTGTTCTCTTATAATCCAGGATGCCAGGAATCTGAACCAAGATGTTAGCAGGGCTGGCTCTCCTAGGGCTGTCGCAAGCTTTCAAGATGGACTATCTTTGGAACGCCAGCCCCCAAATAATGACACTTATGACAAATAATGGACTTATTATTAATTACCAAAAGCTTTTTTCCAACTAGCTCCTATAATTTAAATTAATCTGCTTCTATTAATCTGCTTCTATTAATTCTGCTACAAGACTTTTACCTTTCCTCAGTATGGCAGGTCCGACTTGCTCCAAGTCTGTTAGCATAACCAACACCCCTAGAGATTCCTCCTCCTCCTCTTCCTCTCTCCCCGGAAATCCTGCCTATTCTCTCCAGCCTATCGATTGGCCATCCAGCTCTTTAGTAAACCCATCACAGTGACACATCTGCACACAGAAGGCTTCCTTCTTGGCTTTTGGTGTTACTGGCAATCCCTGCCATTCCAGGGCTTGTGGCTACAGTTTCCAACTGTGTCTCTGTTGGGTCTTCCTTCTATGTCTCATGAATATGTGAGCACATATGCGTGTCAGAACCCATCTATCTCTCTCACACACGTCCTCATGTAACAGAACCCCTTGGAGTTTGAGTTTCAGGCTTCCATGAGCTACCCAATGTGGGAGCGGGAAGCAGACTCCAGTCCTCTGGAAGAGCAGCAAGCGTTCTGAACTGCTGAGTCATCTTTCCAGCCCTCCTCTTGGGTCTCTTTCAGAGATATAATACCAATCACCCTTTAGTGTGAGGAGCCATTTCCCTCCTAAAAATCATTACAGGAACCATCACTCTGGAGAGTCTGCAGAGAACCCCACACCTATAATTGTGTTGAGAGTCGTTCTATTGAGAGAACCTGCCCCACACCCAATTAAGCTGTTGACGGAGAGTTATCTGTTAGCGGAACCCGCCTCACATTCCAGCTATCCAGGTGTGGCAACTCGTGACTTCTTGGCCTACCTGACCGAATGTAACCTCCTGGCCTCTGTGACCAGGACCACTCGGCGAGATCCTGTGCCCTGCCCCCCAAGCCCTCATCCAGGGGCTATATAAGCAGCAACCAGGACCCTATTAAACGGAGGCTGTGACAAACTTAGCATGGCCTGCCTGCTCCTTGTTTCCTAGCCCATTTCTCTTCCAGATAGTACCCTGGAGTAACTGATTGCAGGGTGGGTTATGACCCCTAGGCTAAGTGACCCACCCAACGCAATTGACACTTTAGAAACGACTCCCATCCAATATTAGTTAATCTATCTCATGATACCTGCAAACTGTTTTTCCAAATGAGGTTATATTCATGGGTAGGGAGTGGGTAGGATTTGGGCATATCTTCTCTAGAAGATTAAATTCAATCCATTCATTACCAAGGTGTACAGGAAGAAGCCATCATCACCAGACAGTTCCAAGTCTTCTACACTCTCTACCCTGCAGCCTGTAGGGACTATGAGGATATCGGGAGACAACAATCCCTGTTTCCTGAGTTCCAATAAATGGCGCTCTGTAAAAAACTCAAACAGGAATCCATCCCCACTCTCCAATGGCATTCCCATATTCCCACCACAGGAATCCATCCCCACTCTCCGATGGCACGCTCATGTTTCCACAGTTGGTAGGTTGCCTCCTTTTCTGAAGAAGGCAGCAAGTCTTTGAATGTGAAGCACATACCTGGTCCTGTCTAATCAGAACAAGGATGTCCTCAGTGACTTTAATTTCCTGCTCTGATTAAATTGCAGCGTAGCAAGCTGTCAGCATCCACACATCTACCCAAACTCCCAATCAGCTAAGAAATTTCAGGAGCACAAAGCTGGCCATGGGAGAGAAGCTGAGAACAGACCTCTTAGACCCAGGGACAGGTGGAAGGCATCACTCCCAGAGTCCCCAACCCTCAAGAATCACAAGCTACTGTACGGGTGTCTCAGTAAGAAGAGAATCTGAGATGACAGTGGGAGGAACCAGGTATGGGCAGCTGTGGGGTCACCTTCACGCGTCTCCTGGGGCTGAGTTTCACGCCTTCTGGTCAACGTGCATCCAAACAAACCACAAGAATGTTCCAGAACTGCCCTGAATAATCAACTGGCGGAAGGGTCTCCCTCCACCCAGCTGTCAGAAGATAATCCCTCATGACCACCGGCTCACTAAGGGTGAAGCACTTCCTGGATGTCCCTACCTGTGCTTGAGACATCCTGAGCCCCTATCAAGCAATAACTCCGGGGATTCACCCCATTATGGCAGCCACTATTCAGAAGCAGTTGAATGAGCTCCAAGGAGACTGTTACACCACACCACCCCCCTTTTCTAACAATTTAACTATTAACATTTTAAAAGCACTTGAAATCATCACAGCATGAGGTTCTTTTAAATAACAGAGAATGAGTCTTACCCCCCACCCCCCAGCTACAATTCTCTAGAGAGGAACATTCAGACAAATTAAAAACTAGCAATCTGATTCTGCCCCACTCAGTCACATAATACAGAGATTTTTTTTCTCCTCAGTTTGAGTATATTGATGGGCAATTTGACAGAAGCTTTTAAAATTAAAATGTGTATCTCTATAATCCAGCAGTTCTTGAAGAAATACTGGGTGGCACAGCCATTATCACCAGCGGGGTGGGGTGGGGGAGAGGGTAACCAAGGCTCTCAACTGTGCAGTCTGTTTGCAAGGCAAATAGTGATGCACAGACTGAAATATATCCTCATGGAGCGGCTTGAGGGGAAAAAAGTCAGAAGTTATACACGGTGCCTGTATTGCTCAGCTTCATCAGTGCTGTAACAAACGGAGAACCTTAATGAAGAAAGAGTTGATTCTGATTTACCATTTCCGGTACTCTAGTTCACCACGAAGGGGAGGACAGGGCCGTGGCCATGAGAGGCAGCTTGTCACACTGTGTCCACCATCAGGAACAGAGAGAGATCAAGGCTGGGATTCACTTTGCTTCTCCTCCCCTTGTTTTTATTTAGTCTAGGACCTCATCCCATGAACTGGTACTGCTCACACTCGAGGTGGGGTTCCCTGCCTCACATAAAGCTCCCTGGAAACACCCTCACAGTCTTCCACAGGACTCAAAATCCAGTCAAGCTGACAGTGCAGATTTGCTGTCACACTATCATCTAGGGTAACAGGATCAAAGCCAGATGAACGGGCGCACACCTGTCATCCTAGCGCTCCGATACAGGAGGATTACTGGGAGCTCAGGATCAGACTATGCTCCACAGTGAGTTCAAGACCAGCCTGGGCTACATAGCAAGACTAAAAAGCCAAAAAGATACATACCAGCACCGGACATTTTCTGTAGGTCCCACATCCATGGATATAACTATGAAAGTAAAACATCCCAAGAAGACAAGTCTCCTAGAATGGCATTTGTACTGGGACCTGGGCTGACCCTGGAGTGGCACTAAAGGGGATTTTCGCTGTATTAATGAATTACTTGTGTGATGTAAGAACTGCTTATTAAAAACAAACAAGAAAAGTGACAAGAAACGCGCGTTCCACTTTGCTTCTCGCCGAAGCTGCCTTGAATGTGTTATTCAGCTGGAAACAATGCTAAATTAAAGCGTCCTCTCAGCTCCGGGAAGGAAGCAATGCAAAGGGTGACCAGAGAATTGAACTGAATTACAAGTGTGAGAAGCAGCCTCACCAAAGAGGACTGAGGGGGAAGTGCTGACTTAGTAAGTCTGCAAACAGCAGTCTATAAAATTAAAGGCAAAGCGACCTGTGTATAAGCACCGTCCTGGAGTTGATAAAACCGGTTCCCACAGGTTATGATTCTGATACTGCAACCCATGTATGCTGGAACTGAACAATTAAGAAAATAAACAGCCTGAGCTGGCAGCCAGGTTTCTTACTATTGCAGTAGAAATTTACTAATAAAGGGCGAAGTCTAAAACGATCGTTAGGGGAGTGGGTTAGAGCTGGAGACACCGGAATGAATTCCTGCTTCACTAACACAGGTAGTGTGACATTCAGAAACATTTATAAGTATGTAGCATTTACATATACATATAGATGCATGGGTGAGGATACACACAACTTACTTCTCTACTCGTCAGTCAAGTGGGAGACTAGAAGCTCAAACATGCAGAGGCAGAGACCATACCCTATCCCTTGATCTTGCTTCCTAGGGTTGTTCTTCGATGAAAGGAACTGGAACTCTGGAGAAACTGATTCTCAAACAGGGACAGGAAATATACAAGATGAACCTGGAGCATCTCACAATCCCAGAAAGCAGAAAAAAAATAATACAATTCTAACAAGAAATAATTACAGCTTCCAATGATAGGAATATGACCCAAACTGAACTGACCTGAGCAACAAGATAAAGTAGTATTGAATGACAACCCATAGTCTAAAATAAAGATTAATTTTTAAAAAATTACATTTATTGATTGTGTGTGTAGAGGTCAGAGGACAAGCTGGTGGCATTGGCTCTCCCCTTCCACCCTGTGGCTTTTGTTGCTCAAACACAGGTCATTGACCTTGGCCGCAAGCGCATTTAACTATTTTTGCTGGTCCCAAATTAAAGAATTATGAGTTCATATTAACAAATAAATGATTGGATGAACAGATGAATGGGGAAGAACACATATGTAGAAAAATCACAAATGTGTCATACTGGGCATTCCTCCCACAAGGACAGGGGCTGGCTATCAACGCTCAACTATGAGTGGCCTGTACTCTGTGATTTCTTCTAAGGAATATGGTGCAGAAAGCCTGGTCAGGAGAGAAAAGAGTCACTTTTGGGAGAAATCAACAAAGGCCACCTCAGAACCGTCTTCAGTCAGGAGGAGAAAGGCCATGTTTACTGTTTGCTATCTGTGAGGACAAGTTACTCCTGTGCTCTTTACCCTCAGAAGCCTAACACTACTCTACTCATGAAGAAAACTTAACAGAGAGAGCATCCTGTGATATCCTATGATATCCATGTCCACAAAATGCTAAGGTGATAAAAATTAGGAAACCGAGAGGAACAGGTATGGCCTGGGAGTCTAAAGAATCATGCTGACCAAAAGTAAGGCAGAGGAGAGCCAGGACAGAAAATGGACTTCACATAGAATTAAGGTATTCTGAGCAAATGAACATTAATAGTAAAGAACCAAGGCTGCTTCATCAATGGTGGTACATGTCCTACGCTGATGTGAGGTGTAAACACAGGAAACTGTTTGCTTCTGTAACTCTTAAAGAGGCCTTCAAAAGACAAAGTCTATGTTTTAAAGGATACCCTTAACATACATTATCTTTTATTTCTTCTAAAAAAAAAAAAAGAAAAGAAAAGCCAAAATCTAAGTACAGTTTTCAGACTTATAAGGTTAACTACACACACACACACACACAGAGAGAGAGAGAGAGAGAGAGAGAGAGAGAGAGAGAGAGAGAGAGAGATTTGAGTTTTGGGGGATTCAGTAGTTGCCTACAAGTGAGCGTTTGTGAACAGAATGGAATCTCTCTCGGATGGGGACAAGGACAGGGTCACTGTGGGACCTTTAGACTCCCTGGAGCTGCTTTAGATGGTGGGAGTAGTAGCCACGGGAGGGAGTCCTTCCCTGTTCCTCTTAGAATGAAAAACTAGTTATTTATTTTGGTCTCAGGAGTACAAGTGCTTGTCTCTGTGTCTTTGCACTGTGTGTGCAGAACACACAGAGATCAGAAGAAGGCAGTCAGATCCCCTGGAACTGGAGTTGCAGATGGTTGTTGTAAGCTGTCCTACAGGTGCTGGGAACCCAGGTCCTCTACAAGCACAGCAAATGCTTGTAACCACCGAGCCATCACCACAGTCCTGCTCAGAACATTTTAATCTTCTATAGCCGTCTGCCTCAATGGATTCCTGGTAGTTACTCAGTCCTACTGAGCATGCTCCTACCCAGGTGCCCCTGCACCTGTTTACTTCCCTGCATGACTGGCCCACTCCACTCCTGAGTTTCTGCTTAAGCATCGTCGTTCTGCCAGAGAGACCTTAGCGGCTAAAATAGCAACCACCACCTCATCACTAGCCGGCTTCATTTTTACCCCGAAGGGGCCGCACTGCCTCTCCCCCGGTACTAATATAGAGTCTGCTTAGCTGCTCACTCTCTGTTGTCCTCAAACAGAGGGTGATTTCCACGAGAGCAAGCACTTTGTGTTTACTCTTTGTGTCTCACCGGCATTCAGAAGGGAATCTAGTGCTTTGTAGGAAATAGCAGGCATGTGGTACCCAGGGAAGAACTATAGAAACAAGCGGATGTTAAAAACCTGTGTGATGTGGATGCATGTCTGTATAGATCAGGGCAATCACGCAGAGGTCAAAGGGCAACCACGGATGTTATCCTTACCTTCCACCTTGTTTTTAGATGTAACAGCTTTGTCGTTCATTGCTCTTACTTCTAGGTTAGCTGGGCTGTGAGTGTCTGAAGTCTTTTGTCTTGGCCTCTTTTTTTTTTTTTTGCCATACTGGGAGAACAGGCTGGTGCTACTGTACCCGGATGTACCGAGGTTCTTGGGAACTGAACCCAGGTCTTACCCACTGGTGCAAATCCCCGGATGGATGATCTTTTGACGTAGCCAAACAGAGAATACCGTGAGCCGCTAAGTGATGGCAAATCGTCACACTGCGCACGTCAGCTTCTCCGGTTCATTGATGTTCAGAGCTGGTGCAGAAGGGCATGCTAGTGGTCTCAGCTACTGAGGAGATGAAGGCAGGAGGGCTGGAGCCAGTGACACACTGAGACCCCGACTCCTTTAAATTTCCTTTCTGGAAAATCTTTTGTGACTTGTGTTAAAGTTCAGGTACACTAAGTAGACGATTCATTAAACAAATACTTATTGGTGGACATAAGGGTACAAAAGCAATTGAGACCCACTTTGTGTCCTCCAGGTGCTCCATCCATCTATCCATTCATCCGTCCATCAGTCTATCCAATCCCTCTCTAGTGCTTTTGAGTCCCCATCGAATGCTTGACACCGCATGCCTAAGACTGTATGTGGAAAATCACCTTGTTTCTCTGTCCTGATGGATAATCCTCCCAACGGCAGGGAATTTCAGCATTTAGTTGTGGATGTGCCACTGACTAATTCTTTTGAAAAACCACTGAATTCTGAGTGTTTGTTTCTTTACTGGTAAGCATGGGTTTAAAGTCTCATTCCAGCCCCACCTCACAGTGCTGCTGGGAATGTCCAAGGAAGTGGAGATGAACCAAACACAAACGCTCTTTCTCTACTGTGAGGTCCCAAATACATGGAAGAGACTCTCTGCCAGAAAATGTTAAACACAAACCCAAATCTCACACAAACAAACCCAAACCCAAACTCAGACAGCTTCTCAGTGAGCCTCAGAGTCCAGGCAGCTGCTGTC
The DNA here is from genome assembly GCF_014885135.2 of Alexandromys fortis. Taxonomy (NCBI): domain Eukaryota; kingdom Metazoa; phylum Chordata; class Mammalia; order Rodentia; family Cricetidae; genus Alexandromys; species Alexandromys fortis. Next base: position 1,000,056 of record NW_026068087.1, read on the forward strand.
ATGGTGAGAACAATGTGCCAACACTCAAAGATCCCACAGCTGGACAGTAATCAGGACAGGCAGTCTACAGACCAAGGAGATCATCAATCATCTCGGGTTAAAATTTGAGTCAAGAGATCACCAGCATCTCCCGCCTTCCTGGACCCCAGATGGAGCCCCGTTGGCTCTTGTACACTACATGTTCTTCAGAAGCCTCAGCAGTCCCCAAATCTCTTTTCTGTCTCTTTCAAACAAATCCTTGATGTATCTGGCTTTGGTCTTGTGAGATGTAGCTTGACCAGAAATGAAAGTGACCCCTCAAGATTGACTTGTACCACTGTTAGGCCAGGATGTCTTCAGAAAAGGAAGATAGTGTAAATCTTCCAAATAGTAGTCAAGATCAATGGGCGTGGAAAGGAAGGAGGAAAAGGGGAAAGAGGAAGAGATAAAGAGAGGGAGGGCAGGAGGGAGAGGGAAAGAAAAAAAGGGAGTGGTGTAGCATGATTAGTAAAAACTCAGAGACAGAAATTGGGGTTCAACCTGAAGGTCAAAAAAGCAAAACAGCCAGTTACTGGTTCTTACCTCCACCTCAGCCCAAAATGGTGATCCTGCCTCCAGGAAGCTCAGAATGAACTGTGAGTGAGAGCTGTCTCCTCCCGTCTTATCTTCCTCTCCCCGTGCTGGGATTAAAGGCATGCACCACTACTACCCTGTTCCTATAGCAAACTAGTGTGGCTACTGGGATTAAAGGTGTGTCTCACCGCTGCCTGGCCCGTAAGGCTGATCAGTGCAGCTGTTTTACCCTCTGAACTTCAGGCAAGTTTTATTTATTAAAATACAAATGAAATATCACTGCAGAGTGGGGAGAGAATAAATACAGGCAAAGCAAAAAGTAACAGAGCAAGCAATGAGAGAATCCATACTTGAATAGATATCCTTTCTAGAATCACAGGAAACTTGAACTTCGGAGTTTTCCAGTCTATTTATGCTCCCTCTTCCTAATGGGATGGATAACACTGTCAGCATGAACAGAAAAGGCATGGCCAACAGACATTGCTGGTGCAGTCGTTATGGAGACAGATTCTTCCTCAGCACGCTCACAGGGCTCAAACAGTTTTTAATGAAATGCCCCGAATATATTCTGCTCCTTCAGCCTTCTTCCCTCTGGATCATCATGTCCTGGGCTACTGTTAACACCATCTACAGGAACGTGGAGAGTATCTACTTATTTGCAGCACATGTTATGGGTCAAGCCCTAAAAACAAAACAAAAAAAATCACTACTGCCTGCAAGTACCAGAGCATTGTTTTGTAGAAACTCCAAGCTCTCTTTTGGGATGCCCCCATGGGTCTCGTATCCAGGCCCTTCTTAGTTACAGTCCAACAGATGTAACTTCTCTCCCAACACACTCATCTCTCCCCCTGTTTTGTTGTTGTTGACTTGAGACAGTCTCACAATGTAGTTCAGGCTAGTCTCAAATTTGTAATCTCTCTGCCTCCATCTTCTGAGTGCTGGGGTTACAGGCATGTGCCACCATACTGGCTGGTATTGTTCTTTTTAGAAGATGACATGGCAGACTTTATTGTGAGGAGGCCATAGGACATTGCACTAGAGTAGAAGCGATCCAACTTCCTTTTCCTTAGTTTCTTTTTAAGGAAAATTCTCAAGCATACACATGAAGTGCAGTACACAGATGCACATCTACTCACCACCTCGCTTCATCAACCGACACTGTGCCAATCTCCATCCACCGATGCCCACTCCGTCAGCGGTTACACTGTAAGCCAGCAATGGACATGGGCCAATTGGACCACCACCTTTCGGCAGTTTGCCATTTCTTTCATTGTTTGAAGACACAGAGGCTCTGGATAGCCCAGCTAGGTTTCTGATTACTCTCCAACAGTGGAAGATGGCGGAAGTACACAGGCCTAGGACTCACATTGCTCCATATGAAAGACTAAAACCTTGATCACTGCTTTATAATCATCTAATTAATTATTCTTGTTATGGTAAGAACTGTTCAAGTCTCTTTATAGTTATTATTTACTAAAAAACAAGGGATAGATGGTGTAGGACAATTCTATGTTCTGCCAATTATGTTTTAAATAAACCCTGATTGGCCAGTAGCCAGGCAGGAAATATAGGCAGGATAACCAGATAGGAAGTAGAGGCAGGACAATGCGAACAGGAATATTCTGGGAAGAAGGAAGCTCTTTCCCTAGTCCTGTCCAGACACCGAAGAAGCAGAATGTGACCTGCCTCACTGAAAAAGGTACTGAGCCATGTGACTAACATAGATAAGAATAATGGGTTAATATAAGTTTTAACAGTTAATAAGAAGCCTGAGCTAATGGGCCAATCAGTTTATAACTTATATAGACCTAAAAGGCTGTGGGAACTGGGCAGAACAGAAACACCAACAAGCAGGTCTGCGTGTTACAGATAGGAGGGTTGAACAGATGGTTCAGTGGTTAGGAACAGGCTGCTTTCTGGGTTCAATTCCTAGCACCCGCACGGCAGCCTTCAACCATTTGTAACACCAGCAATTGAGAGAAGACAGAAGAGCAAGCTGTTTCAGGGAAAGGTTCTGAGGAGGACAGGAGATCCAAGACTATAGACTTTGAGCAGCGAAGCTCAACTGCTGAAGAAACAGAACCAGGACATGAGCCCCCTTCTGCAGGAACATGGAGGCTGAAAACGTGGATGAGCTATGCATAAGCACTGCTCACTAACTATTTATGTGACTCGCTTACCACATGGGCTAACCACCTTGCAGCACACTACTGAACTGATCTGCCAAAACCTCACTGTTTTCCCCATGTGGAAACTCTCCTGGTCTTCCTTGGCAGGAGGCAAGGCTTCTGGCACAGAACTTGAGTATAGGAGCAGTTTCATCATGGCTGGGTCTCTGAGGCAGGGAACTTGTAGCTCCGTGGTCCCTCCTCAGGCACTGATGGGAGCTGGTATATTGGCTTCTTAGCTCTGACAATGCCAACGCTTTTGCAAAAAAAAAAAAAGACTCCTCAAGCTGCCAGAGGGCTGAGACAAATTCAGGCTTCTGTTTAATACCTTAGGGCAGTGGTTCTAGGGAGCTTGAAAACATACCGAAAGCCTGACTCCCCTCCATACTAATTCAACCAGGAGCTGCAACAGTGGCCTGGCTCCCAGGAGACACCACCCCACCCTCGGCAGCCGGGTGGAGAGGCTTAGCTTTAAAGAAGCTGCTGGTGCCCTCCCCTCGTCTTGCTTCCTTCCTCTGCCTTCTTTGTCAGGGTCATCTTTTACCTCAGAGCCTTTGAGATAGAAGAGACATTCCTTTTAGACCTGACTATTCAGGTCATGCTGGTTTCATAAAATGAATTGAGGGAGATTTTCATCTTATTCTCTGGTCTCAAAGAGTCAGAATAACAAAGGACGTACCTGGTTTTCAAGGCTACTACTGCCCAGTTATAAGACGATGAAGGCCGTTTAAAAGGGGCATCTTTCGTAAGCCTAACGTGTTTCACAGTTATTGCTCCATTCAGATGCTTTGCTTCTTTGGGGGCAAATATGAGAACTTACATTCTGCCAGAAACTCAGCTTTCTCCAGATTATTGCCATAAATTTCCTAATGCAATGAGTTTATGAACTTCCATCCTCCTCACCCAATTGGGTGAGCCATCTCCTTTTTCCTTGTGATCTTGCAGACCAAGTGTTTTACAAATGTCTGTGCAGATAATCATCACCAACTGTGCACGACACACGTGGTTCTAACTGCTCTACAAGGACTAACTCATTTCTTCCTCAAGGCAGATTCAGCCAGGGAGGCACACAGGTGCCCCAACCCTCATGTTACAGATGAGTCCCTCAGCCTCATTGTGCAGGGGAGTTAACTGGCCTTTAGGTCATATGGCAGTAGGCAGCTCTAACGTTTTGCCTGTCAACTTCTGCATATAAGAGAAAATAAGTGAACAGTTATGATTCTGCCTATTTTTTGATTATATTATTCTAGAGGTCAAGTGCCTGTAATCCCAGAACTCAGAGGCCTGGGGCAGGAAGAACTTAAGTTTGAAGTTATATAACGAGATGCCGTTTCAATAAAACCAAGGGCCGGAGAGACAACTCAATGGTAGGGTGCTTGTGCAGGATGTAGCAGAACCCCGGTTGAATCCCCAGTCTCAAAACAAAAGAATTTTAAAGGAAAAAGGAATAGTAACAAAGCAGGAGTGGGTTCCACATGGTCTAGTTAAAGTTCTGTGGCCAGAGAAGACTCTACTGGCAAAGAGTGGCCTAAAGATCGAAGTCTTTGACCTCTAATGATCGGGTGGATTTCACACCATGTGACCCTTTTGGAGGCCTGGTTCAAGGTCACTCAAACACTTAATTGCTTTGAATGGTCACTGGGACAATGAGAGAGGCCTTTACAAAAACCACAGAGTGGACATGAATTGATGCTGAAGAAACCCACAAATTACTTAAAAGGGGGTGAGCAGCTGTGATCGATGCCTGGCAATCACAGGGTACAAACTCCGTGTGACAAGACGGATTTAAAATCTCTTCCAGCTGGCACTCCGCTGGGCCGGAGGTTCGGGCTTCGACAGGGAGGTCCATTCTTCCCACTTTAGTTAGGCCTTCAGGAAGTTTCTGCACTTGACATCAGTAGCCAGCATTCGCTGTGGGACAAGGCTAATTGGCCAGTAGCCAGTCAGGAAGTAGAGGCGGGGCAATGAGAACAGGGGAGTTCAGGGAAGAGGAAAGAGTCAGTGTGCAGTCATCATCCAGACGCAGAGGAAGCAAGATGTGACTGCCTCGTTGATAAACGGTACCAAGCCACGTGGCTGACACAGACAGAATTATGGGCTAATATAAGTTGTAAGAGTTAATAAGAAACCTGAGCTAATAGGCCAACCAGTTTATAACTAAAGTAGACCTTGGGAATGACAGCATCAGTCAAGCCAAACTCCCTGCTTTCTCTGTCCTTGCATTTCTGCGTCTGCCACTTCAGTTTTCTCTGCCAAGAATGTCATGTCTCCACATTTGGGGCATCTAACTGCAAAGAATGCTTCAAGGAAGCTGACGTTTTCAGTCCTCTTTCCAATCACTCAGTCTGGGCCAGCACTTATGTGATCCACGTGTGCTGGGCCTTTGGATCTGTAACACGTGTACCACTTTTGTGAACCAACGTGTGCTGGTCCTTTGAATCTGTACCACGTGTACCACTTATGTGAACCACGTGTGCTGGGCCTTTGAACCTGTACCACATGTACCACTTATGTGAACCACGTGTACTGGGCCTTTGAATTTGTATCACATGTGCCATTTATGTGAACCACGTGTGCTGGGCCTTTGAATCTGTACCATGTATACCACTTATGTGTACCACGTGTGCTCGGCCTTAGGATTTATATCACGTGTACCACTTATGTGAACCACGTGTGCTCGGCCTTTGTATTTGTTGACTGGTTCAGTCTTCAAAAGAGCATCTAGGTATTGGGAGTCTGTTCCATTAGATGGAGACAATGAGACCACAGAAGGATGAAGCCACTTTCTCAGGGCTGTGCAACCTCAACATTTGGAGGTGGGATGTGGACCCAGGATATCTGCTCTGGGCTCCATTAAAGCTACAAAAATCGCTACCACTTACCAAAAGAGCTTACACCCATGGGCGGGGGGGGGGGGGGTGTTTCCAAATACTTGCGTTCATTATTGGATTATTTACACCACAATCGTTGCTCTGAGCTCTTAGACCCATTGGTATTTTTTTCCAATAGTCCTCCTTCAGGGGAAGCTGTTTCAGTTTTGAATATCAAATCTTCACCTCCTACATACACACTCACTCATACAACCTGGTCCCTCTTACCCATAGGTCACTGACCTGCCGCTTCCCCTAGTGGGCATCTTTAGTGTCCAGTGACTGGCTCCTTACGTATGCCTACCCCACCTTCTTGTCCTTCTTTCTCTTCCAGATCCAACTAGGAAGAGAATGCTTCATTGGGGCAATCAAACCTTAGCATTTGAAGGGCTGTTCACTCTCCTGGTCAGGGGAAGAACTGAGGGACTCGGTCTCTCATAGTCTGCGTGTTCTTATATCTCAGTTAAAGTTAAAACTCCAGCATTTTCCCAAGATGGCCGAAGAAAGGGAAGGAAGAGTGGGAGCGTGTGGTGGTTTGAATAGGAAAGCCCGCCTCCCCCCCCTCCCACAGGCTCATAGATCTGAATGCTTGGTCACCGAAGAGTGGCCTTGGGAGCAGTGGCCATCTCGGAGGAAGTGTGTCACTGGGGGTGGACTTTGAGGTCTCAGATGCTCAAGCCACACCCAGCATGGCCTGCTGCTGTCTTCCTGCTGCCTGTGGATCCAGATGTGGAACACTGAGCTACCTCTCTACCACCACATCTGCTCACATGCTGTTTTCCACTGTGACTATAATGGACTAAACCTCTAAAACAGTCAGGCAGGCACAGTTAAATGTTTTCCTTTGTAGGAGCTGCCGTGGTCATGGTGTCTTTTCACAGTGATACAGTGGCGACCAAGACAGAGAGACAGGTGAAGGAAGAGCAAGTAAAAGGACAGAACAAGAACCTTAGAGAGGAAAGCCCGGGTCTGTCTTAGACCCAGGGCCAGGTTCTCAGCATTGCTGTTGCTGCTGCACCCGCACAGAGTTAGGGTTGAATCCGTGTCCCCTGGGCTGTAGCGGGAGCTGCAGGAGGCGGCTATCCCGTTCAGCAGTTAGAACAAATCTCAGTGCCTATTCCTGGCGGGTGAAGGAGCCACGCCTCACAGAACGTGCCAGATGGTGTCCATATAGGGTGCCGGGGACGTCTGACCCACCAGCCATCAATTCTTACGGACTCAGTTTCCTTTCAGGACCCACGGAGAGCACCCTGGTGGTTCCAGCTCCCTCTAAACCTGTTTTCTGACTTGGAGGAAATAGGGCAGAAGCCTCCGTTACAGCAAAATTGGTTTTTACGTCTGTGAAATGATGTTCTCTAAGACAGCAATCCCAAACATTAATCAAGTATCAATCACAGACAGGAGTAGAAAATAGAGCTGTGTCGTTATTCAAGTCTTGTTTGCCGCAGAGTGAGGGCTGACTGAGGGGGAAGCCTGGCAATGAGATCCCAAGCAGGGTAGAAAGCAGGAGCTGCAGCCCCTAGCTTCAGCGGTGATTCTGCACACGGAGGCTGTGCTCCTGGGCCTCAGTTTCCCCATTTCTACAATGAGAACCACATACATCTCTCAGGTCACCGAGGGATAACATGTAAGGACACATGGGAACGGCTCTGTGCAGAAGTAAGGATCTATTAGACATGCTTGATATGACCAGAAGAAAAAAAAATCTACTCAGGAGGGGGCCCTTTCTCTTGCCTGAGTGTTCCCTTAGGATGTTCTCAGATACACTGTGCCAGACCAGGGGAAGCCTCTGTCTTTCTCATTCGGGGGGGGGGGGGGTCTCTGCTGCCTAGTCCCTACCTAACAGGCCTCCCCTCCCTCCCTCTTCTTCCTTGGCACTTCCCACTGTTCTGTTGTGGCCACTCCACCTTCCCGGCATCCGACCTCAGGGCTCCCAAAAGGATAACCTGAACCTGAGACATCTCTAGGGGGAAATCGAGGGCCTCTTTACAGCATGCCTGGTGTGCAACCTTCCAAAGTGTTGAGGCCACCGTGGCAAAGTAGATAAAGGACACACAATATGCGGCATAATCCTGGATTTAAACTGTGTTTGTCTTTACTTTTGCTACAATGTATAATTGACAAAATGATGTCTCCTGCTTTTGTTAGTTTTACTATGTTATTAAGAGAATATCTAATTTTAGGGCATTCATATTCAAATATGAATATGAATTTAAGGCTGAAAAATAGATATAATACACAAAACTCTCAAACAGTTGAGAGAAAATAAACTAATGATGTATTACATCCATCTCCACATGTGTGAGCATGTCCATTGTATGGAAAGTAGTGTCTGGATTACTGTTTTAACTTTGCTGACAACTTTAAATGCTCTTCTTCCCTGGAAAGATGCCACACAGTTGGCCAGTGTTTGACCTCTCAATTCTTTATGTAAATGATGGAGTAGAATCCTCCTGAATTTCTCATACCGTTCCTCATACCCGAGGAGGCAATGGCAGGGTCCTGAAAGATCACCTTATGGAACCCTTCAAGAAGATGCAACCAAGCCCAGATAGCTCTCGGGTTAACTCCGCCTAGTGGGTGTTGGAGCTGGCCCTGGATCCTAGGCACGATATCCTCTACTTCACACTCTATGGCTGTGTAACCATCAGGTTGCAAAGGAGTGACAGGTGTGGCCTGTCCTGTTCTCACCCCCTCTGCTCTCAAGCTCTCTGCAGCACTGCTATACTGACTACTCTCAGATCTGCCTCTGTAAACCTGACCTCGGCCTAAAGTCCATCCCACTGCCAACTCCGGGCCACTAACCAGCACAGCTCATGTAACAAGTCAGAATCAAATGCTGAATTCTCACCTGCCCCTGCTTTTCCTTATCTTGGGTTCAGAGTTCATCCATTCCACTCAGCAATCAATGATTACTTGAATCAAAACATCACACACTCTCTTATTAATATGTACAATTTTGTGGGTTTTATGTACCAGTCAATATAACAAATTTAGTTAATAAAAGAGAGTTTGTGTCATTATTCTTATAGTACTGGAAGGCAAGAAAGGCAAAGGGCCACTGAGATGTGAGAAGGCTCAGTGGGTAAACAAAAGTGCTTACAGCCAAGTCTGGTGGCCCGAGTTTGACGCTGGGAATCCCGGGTGGCAGGAAAGACTCCCAAAAGCTGTCTTCTGACCATCACACACACATACACACACACACACACACACAGAGAGAGAGAGAGAGAGAGAGAGAGAGAGAGAGAGAGAGAGAGAGAGAGAGAACACAAACAAATGTATGAAAAGAAACAAGGTAGAAAGAATGAGGAACTCTTGCTGTAGTTTGTTTTGATACGCACTACACAGCCTAGGCAGACTTTGACTCAGGGCAATCCTCCTCCTACCTTAACCTGCCAAGTGCTGGGATCACAGGTGAGCACCATGAAGCCTGGCAAGAATGAAGAACTCTCTCTCTCTCTCTCTCTCTCTCTCTCTTCAAGACTGGGTTTTTCTTTATGTAGCCCCAATGGTTCTGGAACTTGCCCTGTAGACCAGGCTGGCCTTGAACTCTGAGATTTGCCTGCCTCAGCCTCCCGAGTGCTGGGACTAAGGGGCCACCACCGTCTGGCTTAGGAATGAAAACCATTCAACAGCAGTTTGATGGTACCTGTGATTTGGTTTTCTCTTTCTTCTATAAGGATTCATTTCTTTTTATCCACATGTTTGTCTGTGATATGTGCTATACATCTGTGAATACACGCTACACGTGTGTGGGTATCTGTGGAGACCAGGGGAAGTGTTGGGTCCATTGGAACTGGAGTTACAGGGGTGTGAGCCACCTGATGTAGGTGCTAGGATCTGAACGTGGGTCCCTCCGCAGGAGCAGCAAGTGATCTTAACCACTGAACCACCTCTCCAGCCACGGTTCAGTTTTCTTCACCAGCGCTTTTATACTTATTTTGCCTTTATTATGAAGGCTTAGGCGTCCTTGTCTTCGGAGCTGTCACTTGTGGTGTGCGAGCAGAGGACAGGAAGTTCACGGCTGTCACGTTCAGCACGGGGCCACTCAGAAAAGCCACGAAACCTCACCGCCAGGTGTTAAGGACAAGATGTAGCACTACTTGGGCTAGCTGATGAGGTCGCAGATCTGGAATGGGTCGGTATACCTGCCTCCTCCTCCACCAGGTCTAAGTCCATGGTTGAGAGTGACTTTAGCTGAGTTCTGGACACATTATTCTTTCAAAATGGCCCAGGTCACAGGGTTTCTCCCTGCACTATAAATACGGTCTTCACGCACCTACACCACTAGGCTCTATGGGAATTTACCAGCTGTTCAACAAAGGGGCCCTGTGTCCTTCCCCTAAATACACAGACCACAGGGGCTTCACGGGTCTACTGTGACTTCCAAGGAAGGCCCTCTTCCCAGCCCCCAAGGCCTCTTCTGCCATTAGCCTGCCAGCATTTCAAAAATAAATTCTGTGAGCAGTTAAACACGATGAATAATAGAATTTTCTATTTATGATTGTTCTTTTTAAAACGATAACCTGTCGGTTGCTCCTTGAAGTCTGTAGCGGTTTTTGCCCACAGCTCCTCGAAACAAAGCCGCCATTTGACAGGTCTCTACCTTTTCCTGTTTGCCGTCCTCAGCTTCCTATGGTTTTTAAGCTTGCCAGTCCCTGGGATGCGGGATAGCGGTGAGAAGGCGGGTGAAGGAGGGCAGATCTTTTACGCAGTCATAACACACAGAGAAGGAAAGACCAATTACAACACACTGTACAATGACATCTCATAGTTAGAGACCCACGTACGGCAGCCAAGGAAACACAACATGCCCAGCGACTCAGAAGGGCTTGGTGAGCTGGCTCACAGTTTTGTGTCCAGGGCTTAAATGAGAACCCTATGGGGCAGGAGACTAGGAAGCAGAAAGAATTGCGATGTTGGAGAGACTAGGAGCAACAAGGAACCCACAGACCTTGGCTAGAACCCCATAATGGGCTGAGCCCTGTGGCCTTTGACCTTGACTTTGATAGGGAAATCCTGTGGCAGTGAGGGCTCTTTTCCGTGGAGCTAAACCTGTAAACTTGCCTAGAGGTTGAGGCTGAAGAGGTTCCAGAAGGAGACAGAGCTGTTCCACACATAGCAGACAGCTAAGCGACAAGACCCGGGTGGCCAAGTGGCTGCATCTCTTCTCCACCTCCCGTTCTCCTGAGAAGTTCTTTGGGGGCTTATCTATGTTAGCAGGGAATTTTGGGAAATGCACCAGTCTTGCCCCAGGGGCGCTGGGTTTCCCTTCAGAAGACTCTGGCTTCCCAGTCCTCTCCACTGGTGTCGCTGTGACTAAGAAGTTCCGTTATCTGAGATGCGGATACGAACCTCACGACTGACTTCAGCTGGGCCCCTTGAAGATCAGTTCTACTGGTCCTTTGGGGCATAACACGTCCTGGTTGTCTCTCCTCCCCTCCTTTCTGATGCCGCTGATGGCGCCTGGGACCTTGCTCATATCCCAACCTTTCAGGGTGTTTTCCCCCCTATGGCCCTCAGGTTGTGTTTCCCATAGTCTTGCCTTCCCCATCTGCCTGTGTCTCATAGCTAATGCCACCGAAGCCCCGCTACAGCCCTGAGCATAGTCCCTGTGCCCTGCATGACTGACCCCCAGTGGCCCTGTGCTAAGTGGATTAGGAACAAGGAGCGGAACATTCTACAATCATCCTGGTGCCATCAAGACTGTCGCAAATGACTCGGGCATTTTCACTGTTAAGCTTCTAAATGAAGCAGCTCTTTCTTGCAGGCACAAGCTAATTAAGTGATTATATACAGCAAAGTGGTCATCGCACATCGAACTGCTGCAAAATAGCAACAGAGCCAGCGAGAGCTGGTGCTGCGGGCTCATGGGCGGCTGAGCTGCAACTGCCAAGTCCTCAAAGACGGCTGGAAGGGAAGCCATTGTGGAGCCGTCCTAGTACAGGAAGAGGGGGAAAAAACAGGGCTGGGAAGGGCTCTGACTCAAGTCCCAGTTGTCATGGAACCTTGGCCACACAGCCTATGAGCCTTCCTATGCCCCAATCAGTCCTGGCTCAAGCCTGCTGTGTGGTGTTAGCAGCCGGTGAGAGAATAGATGGAAAGCAGCTGAGGGAAGTCACGCCCACCTAGCCCTCACGCTGGGAAGCCACGCCCACCTGGCATTAACCTGCCTTTGGTCAACCTGCTGGTCTTCAAGCTTTCCAGGCAAGTGCCTCTCCTCGCTGAGCGACCTCCCCAGCCCTGGTGAGGATGACTCCTGATCCTCTGGCCTTTCCCTCCTACGCATTGGGATCACAAGACCGCACTACTATGATAGATTCGAGCTTGAGTTTTCTGTGGCTGATGTCCCCACTGCCCCTCTGTTACAGGGGACAGAGCCGTGAAGTCCCTCCGTTCTGAACGCCGCCGTTTCTGCAGAGAACACTTCCGAGAACCACAACAGAAAGTCTCCCACAGACCTGTAGGTAGACCCCCGCCTGAAACAGACATGAAGCCTTGTGAGCGTGGGCACTGAACCTCATTCTCTTTATCTGCATCCCCAGTGGGCTCTGGTGGAAAGAGTGCTGGATGTGAGGCTCCGGTCTTAAAATCCTGCCCCTCAAAAGCCAGGGTACCCATTCTCGGGCGCCTCCTCTAGTCCCTGGGACTGTGTGCAGTCGGATTGGGACAGGGTGTGGAGAGTCGCTTTCGGGTCCCAGAGTGCTGTGCAAGTCCGTTTGCTTTCCAAGTGCTGCATATCCATGGGCTTTTCTTGTCGAGGACGGGGAGGCACAGAGGGGAAGGAAGGGTCAGCATTCAGTGGCGGAGATGACTGAATGTCATTTGGTCAGAGTGACAGAAGATCACTACCTACCTTGGTCACTCTGCACAGTGTTTGCCAGTCTGGTCCCTCGTTTAAGGGCTCCATTTGTCTATCCCACACGTGCTTACTGATTCCCCGCTATGAGAGCTGAATGCCAGCAAAACCAGACCAAGCCCAGAGTCCCGTAATCTAGCCCACTTGTTCCTAAACAGGTGTGGGCTCAGGCACGCCCGCTGAAGAGGGAACAACATCCAGGCAGCTCGACGAAAGTGCCCCATGTTGCATATTTGTGAGATTCTAGATTTCGACTGAAAAAATATTAACAAGTTCAGATGAACCATAAAGGAAAGGGTGAAACGTCTGCCCCTTCCCCTCTGAGGCTCTCCCTGCGTGCCACCTCAGGTTTCTGGGGTCTCATTCATTATGGCCGGACTCCCTGTTGAAATGTCCACCCAACTTACTAATACCCCGTGGATCTTCATCTGATGGGGGATAAAAGCCTTAAAGGGACTACACACAAGCTGGAGGGAGGGTAATTCTAAAGGGGACACTAAGACCACCGCCTTGGGATAGCTGCTCCTTGTAGCCGGGCATCTTGGAGGGGACAAGAGAGGCAGAAGAAGCAGGATCTGTCAGCAATGAGTCCCCCAGCAAATCTCATGCTAAGAATGGATACAAAGGTTCCCAGGGGCACAGCAGCAAGCAGGAGGAGTCCTGTGAGGGTCTAGTTTTGATGTGGGCCAGGTGACTGTGCAGGCTAAAGAAACAACCACATAACGAGCCCAACAGAACAAGGACATTTACGGCAGCCACGCCTCGGAGAAGCCTGTGTACAGGTTCGTTCCTCATCAGGCCTGACCTCACCAGCTGACAAAGCCCACCAGGGAGCTTCCAGATGAGTTTACAACTTCTCTCAGTGAGAAAAGAAAGAAGTTTTCTAGTCTGTGATGCCACTCCTAAAGCCAAAATTCTTGAAAGAGAAGCCATGAGATTCCCCAGATAGACTCCATAAAAGAAAACCTTGGGGAAATAAAGTACACTGGCAATCACTCAGAGCAAAGTACTACATCAGGCAGACACCTCCATGAGCCATCCAACAGGGACAGAACTGGCTCAGTCCCTAGGCCAGAGTGAGTCTAGACACTAGCAGCCAGCCAAGTCCTCCCTCTGAAGGAGTCACTGATGTGGGAGTGTCATATCAATCTGTTGATTTCATTGGCTGAGCAATAAAGAAACTGCTTGGCTGGCCCTGATAGGTTAGAACATAGGTGGGAGGAATAAACAGAATAGGATGCTGGGCGGAAGAGGAAGTGAGGTCAGACTCTGCTCTGCTCCCGGAGAGACCCTACAGCTCAGCAGAGACGCCATGCTCAGCTCTCCTGGGTAGACTCGACAGCTCTGCTCTGGAGCAGAGACACCAGGATGGACGGAGGCTAGAATCTTCCTGGTAAACGCACCTTGGGGTGCTTACACACATCATTAGAAATGGGCTAGTCCAGGTGTGAGAATTATCCTGTAAGGGCTAGAGTTCATGGGCCAAGCAGTTCTTAAATGAATACAGTTTGTGTGTTGTTATTTCGGGCATGAGCTAGCCAAGCGGCCGGGGTGTTGGGGACGCAGCCCCACCGCTCCGTATTTCAACAAGTCACTTAGTCTTAAAATTCATGTTGCCTCAGGCATGGCCACTCAAGGGCAGAGCCTTAGACACTGGGCCACTCTGTGTTTATTACACACCTGGATTTGGGGCGTTTGGTCTGGAGATAGTCTCCCACTGGCCTCTCCCGAGAGCTGGGATAAGAGGGGTAAACCACTACACAGAGCTCTTCACAGCCTGTCCGCATCATCTCTTTCTTTCCTCGCAACACCGGTGGATCTACTAAAGACTGTGCTACCTAACGTGCAGTTTAGAAAATAGCCTTGCACACTCCATTTTAACACTACTATCACCTGAAAGCCGTCTTGTTTTGCAGCCATGTTCTTCAGGATGATACAACCCATGGCCACTGTTTTCTCATGACTACATGGGCCAAGAGATCCTTCAAAACAGCGCTAACAAGGCAGAGAGGGAGGAAGACCAAGTGAATCTTCCATGGCACTAGAGGGGTGTGTGTGTGTGTGTGTGTGTGTGTGTGTGTGTGAGAGAGAGAGAGAGAGAGAGAGAGAGAGAGAGAGAGAGAGAGGGGTAGAGAGGTAGAGGGAGAGAGGAGACTTTCTGCAACTAGAAGCGGCCAGGGGAAGAGTCTGTAAAGTCTGCTCCGGTGGGGAGCACACCCATAATGAGTGTTGGCTCTCACGATGCTCTGGGGTCCAGGATTGTATACATTAGGTTTCATCAAACACAATTACATAATAAGGAGAGGCTGAGGCAGCGGAAACCTACAGCATCCAAACCACTGACTGGACTCACCAAATGTACGGAATATAAATTATAGATGAGAGAAGGAAGATTAAATCTGGACATTTACTTAGGGTTTAGAGCAAGGAAAGCAAGTGCTGAGACTCCCCCCCCTCTAATCTCAGCAGGCAGCCCACAAACACAATTACCAGCAGTTTTGAAAGGTCTTATCAAATATTGACTTAACGAAGAGCCCATCTACTTAATGGTGACCTCCAGACACCCCTAATAAGCCCAGGGTCCTAAATTATATACTATTAAGCCATGGCATCCACACAGTGGACAACCGTTTAAAATTAAGCATTTATGGAGTGGATTCTGATTGGCAGAGGGGACAAAGAGTTCCACAACAGGAATTTGATAAAAAAAAAGACACAGCTCTTAAGGTGCTTTGTAAATTCAATAGAAATGATCTTCAAAAGATTAGTGGTGTGGGCAAGGAAGAGCCTAAAACAAGCAGGGAGGAATACCAGAACCTGGGCCTAACTGGTCACAGGCTAAGTGCTTGACTCTCATTTCTTTCCTTGCTTCTCCCAAGGAAAGTGTTGGTAAAAGAAACCAAGCTTGCAAGGCTTCCTGCCAGCTCACAGTGGAAAAGGGTGGGGGGCAGGAGGCGCAGGGAGGGAGAAGGCACTAAATGCAAATTTGACAGGCAGACAATCTCTTCCCTAGGCTCAGGAGTTTTAAAAATCTGCTTGCAAGACTGAGTTCCTGCTCTAAGCGTGTAGACGGTAAGAGATTTCCAACCCTGATTTTTACAATGCTCTAGGGTACAGCCAATGATTACAATGTGTGCATTTAAAATTCTCAAAGCCAAATTAATCTCAATTCCTGCTCACTGAAAGGGTGACTATCACTCAAAAGCTCCTTCACCTTAGCTACAGCCCTGCTGCACCATCCTGAAAGATGTGGTAAGTCCTTCTTGGCACCTCCGCCTCTACCTGGGTTGGGAGATGTTACGGAGATGCTTCACGTCTTAAGTATTTCTGTCCTGCTTCAAGGAGCAGTCTCTAGCTCACCAGGAATCCCAGAATTCTCTGAGTCCTTTCCTCTCCCTGCCCCCTTCCCAGCCCTTCTCCAAGCCCCTCTCCAATCCTGTCTCTGAGCCCAGCAGTGATGTCTGCAGGGAATCCAGGGCTTATCAGGGGAATAAACCTATTACGGCTTCTATCAGCTCACTTCTCATGCCTGGCGAGCTGGGCGCGCTGCATGCAGTAAGGCGTTTAATCCTCATGCGACCTCTCCGGAAAAGCATGAGATACTCATTTTCCACCTACAAAAAAAAGAAAAGGTTTAGGCTCAAGTAGAGCCAGAGTTAGCCAAGGTGAGCTGAGCCGGGAACCCAGCTCCAAGCCTGGTTCTGGGAGATCCGAGTGGTCACTTTCTTCTGCCTGAAACTGGAGGTTTGGACTCCTGTGTTTGAACAGTGGAAGGATTCCGGAGTACTGAATCTATTCCTTCGGTAGACTAGGAGAACCAGGCAGGGGACGCATCCCAATTCTGCTGACCCACCATGCAATCTTAGCAGCAGCAGTTTTTGTCGTCTGCTGGGTTTGGGCCACACCAGGACTGTGTTACTGTCAGATGGGCCAGGACCTCAGTACATTTCCTTGCCAGTCTCAGGACATCGGTTCAAAAGCAACCACTGTAAGACTGGGAGTCCTTGCTCTGGGAGATGTGGGGAAGCTGGAGACACAGACGGTCCCATCCTTCAACCTTGCTGAAGACCACGGGGCACTCCGACCCACTTATAAGCCTCATTGAAGACAGCCTCTTTGTTCTGCTCAGGCTTGGTCCCAGCGAAAGGCAATCAGGCCATGGGTCGCTGCCCTAGAAAGACTAATGCTGCTCTCAGGAAGGGAGAGCGGGTTATGAAGCAAGAACGCCCCACATGCTCGGTCCCTCTTCCTTCCCTGTTTCTCAATCAAATGGTGACATCCCCAGAAATCCTCAACGAGACACCAAACAGTTGAGGTGGCTCGGTCGGTTTGGAGTCAGCCTCCAAAACAGACTCGGGTATTTGTTATAACTATAGAAAAAAAAGATGAAAATACCCGTCGATCCACACATCTTATACTATCAATAGTGATAGTGGAATCATAGTGATGTGGAATAAAATATTTGTCGGGATTTTCCCTCCAGTGTGCTTACGCTCCCAGGCCCCCACCCCAATACCTAATACAACCAACCATATCTGGAGTCCTGGGGTGAAGAAGAATATTCAGATAGCCAAGAGAGTCCATGTTTGTGTCGTGGCTTCTTAACCAGAGTCACCTAGGAGATGCCAGGTGTGGGCCTCAGGTCGTGCCACTTATTCTCACTGGGTGGAAGAGTGGCCAATCAGAGGGCTGGAACTTCAGCCATCGTAAACACATGACTCCCCCCCAGGAGAGTGGTAGTGGCAGGGAATAGGATGTGAGCGAAGAGAAAGAAACAAAACCCAAAAACCTCACAGAGGTGTGGGACAGGGTCTCAAACCACAAACCCACGTCTATACCTGCGGGCCTTGATCCTACCAGAACACAGGGAGTTAAAGAGGAAACCACTCTTGAAGCGGAAACCAATTATCCCTGGCAATTTATTAAATAAGGAAGGTTTCTAGGCCTTATTAAAATGAATGCCTAGCGATTCTCCTAGGCTCAGACGTTTGCTTCCTCCCTTGTCAGCACCTGCTGGCAGCCGCTGGAGGAATTGTACCAATTTTGCTGCATGTGCAAATCAATTTGATTTCTCCCCCAAAGACAGAAATCGGCAAAGCGATTAAACTATAACGAAGGCATGTCATTGCAGCACAGACATGAAGGGGCCGAGGAGGAGTGGTCCTGAGTTGGGTGACCAGTGATGGCCTCCTGCCTGGGTTAAGTGGTTTTAAACATCGTCTTCCCTGCCTGCCCCGTCAACACAGGGTATGGGGATAGGGTCCACTAGTTCCTCCCCTCTTCCTCAAGTCCCTGGCTACTTGGATCCCGTGTGTTCTCTTGCACTAGCTCCTTAACTATCAATCTGTCCATCCATCTACCTGTCCATCCACCCACCCACCCATTACCCATCAGCCACCCCTCCACCCAGGCATCTAGCTATCCACCAACTGATTGATCCATTCATCATCCATCCATCTACCATCGATCCGATTGATAATTGAGAAGGACTCAATGTACAGACATTTAGAGAGTGACAACATATATTTATGTCTGGTTTTACAGTCCACAATGCTTCTGTATACATTATTTCATGAGGTTATCACAATGGTCATATGAGGTGGCTGTTAGTATCACAGGTTTATAGACAAGGACACAGATACTACTACTAAAACAATAAAGCCAGCAGGTGTCAGGGTCTGGACAGAAATTCAGGTTTTCATTCTGTTAAAAACTCATAATCGTACTCTTGGAGAAACTGGTCTGTGTAATCTCCCTATTTGTCTTCCCATTGCTAACTAGATGCCACGATCCAATCAACACATATAGGCTCTGTGGGGGTATAAACACTGAGTTTCTGCCCTCACAGAACTCATGTTGTAGTTAGGGAAGCAGACATTAAAACATATGTTCACACAATTAATATTTGTTTCCAAACACACGAGGGAAAAACGAGTCTGGATGTGAACGTTAGGGATGCTTCCAAGAGGACGTAATCATTGAGATGTGTTCTGAAGGATGAGTCAGAGTTTGGAGAAGATAGGATGACAGAAAGCCATTGTTAGGGCAGGAAAAGCACGTGCAAAGACCCTACGGCAGGAAGACCCAATGTGCTGAGAAGCTCAGGCCAGGTGCACTGCCCTGTGGAAGGGAGCCTGGCTCGGGCTGTGGTTCAGAACGCACAGACCTTGAAGCCATGGTAATGGTTTCTAGTTTCAATCTAAGAGCAATGGAAAGCTACGGTAAGTCAAGAGAATGGCATGATCAGCTTGGATTTGGAGTCTGACTTTGGTGTGCAGGATGGGTGGCAGAGGAGCGAGAGTGGGAGCAGGGAAAGCAGCCGGAAGGCGTTGGCGGTTGTCCAGGTGAGACGTGATGGCAGCTTGGACCTGGGTGGTGGTGGAAATGAGAGAAGAGCCCTACAGGTGCCCCCTGCTCTGCTCAAGCCCGCTTCCTCTCCAGACCCTGCCACCAGAGTGTGCTCACGAATTCGGAGGACATGGAAGCGTGTCCACAATTCAGGGCTCTCTGCCGGAGTCTCCTCTTCCGGGAAGCCTTCCGCAGAAAAGCCAGTCCTGCACGGGTCTTTCGGAAGCTGTGCGTCTCTTCTGCACTGCGCATGCTCACACCTGACGCTGTTCTAGGGCTTGGCGGCTCTCGGCTCCGCTCCAGGAGACGCTTGCATTTCTCTTGCTGTCTTGCTTTCTCCCTTTAGAAAGTAAATGCTTTGTTGGCATTTGCTGAATGGTATCAACAGGGCGCCTCTGGAAATTACATTTGTCAAGGATGGCTCACGCCAACTGGCTTCCCCCACCACATTAAACACTGGCCATTTACATCTGTCTTCAGGATCAGGTCCTAGCAAAAACGCATGTCCCCGTCTCCCCGTTATTTCCTCTGAGCTCGTTTCCATATTTTTTTCCTAGCAGAAAGTCATTTCAGGGGGAAAGGAGTGGGGAGGGGGAGAGAGGGCAGGACTGTAATTAAACTGGGCGGTCTGACTGGAATTCCTATACCTTTTAATGGGGTATTTGATTAATCCTTTCCACGGGACCCATTATTCATGCTGTGATGAAATCTCATTTTATAGCTCTTAATACGTGGACCCAATTTATCCACATCACATTGTATTCTAATACTTGTCACCCAAGTTATTAGCTATCTCCTTCCCAGTGTAAAACCATCAGTGAGTTTGATTAGCTTATTCCCTGGGGATGATGGGAAGATAAGAGAGACACAGAAAAGTGTGGCCACCAATGGCTGTGTGTCCTCAGAGCAATGCTACCCAACCAGTGCAGAGGCCGGGGTGGTCAGGGTGGCCTTCCTTCCAACACAGGAAAAACTCTCCGTAGGACCCCTGGACCTTGGCTGTGAAGGGTTAACTACAGGTCCATCTGCAGCTAAGTCAGCCTCCTAAATGGGACCTTTGGGGTGTCTTCCTGATACCTTCCTCCCCAAGCCAGAACACCCTCTTACTCCAGGTCGCCTTTTGCAGTAGAGTTCCTCCTCTCCCCTCCCGTCTGTTGCTGTTTCCCAGCAGAGCTGGCTCTCATCAGCCTTCCCCTTGCTTCTCCTCTCAGGACCAAACCAAACACCCACAAGCAGCTTCGGTTCCTTCTGAGACATGGACAGAAGGAGTAAGGGGCCTGCCTGGGGCCCACGGAGTCTCTAGCTCCCTCCTTCTCATTAGGGTACCTTCACCTTTAAGCCAGAAGCCCTGCCTATTGTTCTGAGATTTTGAGCCTGGAAAGACAGGGATGCAAGAGGCCATTGCTAGGGAGATGTGCTTTTCCCTGGGATCCCCCACCACACACACACACACACACACACACACACACACCATGTTTGCAGGCTGCACCTACAGAATCATGCCTAACAAACACACAAAGCAAAGTGGCAGTGTGTCAACACCAAGGGTCTCTTCTTCTGTTCTCAGGGTCAAACACTGAGTAATGTGGAGAGGCTTGAGGTACCAAGAGCAAGGAATTGAGGCTTCAGGCCCACGCCAGGGAAGTAAGCCATCAGGGGACAGGTCCCCAACTTTGGTCACGTCTTCAGCTGATAGCTTGATTGTGACCTCATGAGAGACCTGGAGCCAGAACCACCTAACTCTCTGACCCACAGAAGTGTTCAAGACCATATATTTTCATCAGTCCACACTGCTAAATGTTGGGGATGTTTGTTACACAGCAATAGGTCACTCATACACACTGTCTAACTCAGAGGAGAGTCCCCCGATGGGTTCCTTCTCGGGTTCCACATCACCTCCTTTATGTTCAGGGAGCCTGATCTCTGTAGTACCCTTGACTGACCTTCCCTGGCCTCTCCGGTGAGTCCTTACATCCCCACAGTGTCCCTAAGACAGAGGGAAGAGCTCTCTGAGGCCTGGGCATGGAATCCCACCCTCCTTGATGGCCATCCCGAGTGACACTTGGCATTAGGAGATTGACTTTCTGTAGAGGGCAGCCTTCTTTGGGCCATGAAACTCCCTCTTGTGTCTGAATCCTGGGGCCAAATGACCTCAGTCAGGCCCACAGCCAAATAAAAAGCTTCACAAACAACATGTTCCCTTCCGCTATTACGGCCTCATCTCCTGCATCCTTTCTGCTCGTGCTCGGTGTCCGAGAAAGGTCACATCTTGTTTTAGCTTTGTAGTTAAATGCATCCGACGTAGGGTGTGGGGGGATGGGGGGAGTTCCAAAACCGGATGGAGATGTAAGTGGGCTTACACATTGCAGGGTGTACCACTGCACTACTGTATTCTAGCTGTACTCCAGACAGGCTATCAAGAGGGAAGTGGTAACACGGTCACCATCTCTTATCGTATACAATGGGGAAAACGTATTTTGTGTTTATCACTCCCTCACTGTGCATGTGTGTGTGTGTGTGTGTGTGTGTGTGCGCGTATGTGTGTGTGGTGTGCATATGGTGTGTGTGTGTGTGTGTGCTTCTTGTATCCTAGGGCTGCCTCAGCTATAAAATACAACTAAAGATGACCTTAAACTTCGGATCCTCCTGCCTCCACCTCCTTAGGGCTAAGATAACAGGCATGTGCCACCAGAAACAATTGCTCAGGCTGAATGCAGAGCCTTGTGCAGTCTGGACAAGCATTCTGTTTACTGAGCCACACCCCCAGCCCACTAGATGCATTTTCTGACTAAAAGAAGAAAACAAAATAAAACAAAACAAAAACCAGCACCACCACCAGAAAACCAAGGTGGTTTTTCCCTCTGGTGAAATCCCCAGAAATCTCTTTTCACAGAATCGACCTCTGATGCCCGCAGGCATGGATTCAGAGGACCTGGGGAAGGGAAGAAGGCACCTGAGTAGTGAAGGCCCTTGAGCAGTGTTTTCAAAGCAGCCTTCAGGCCAGGGGTACCGACGTTGGCGGGGAGCTCGCTAGACACGTGCACACATTCCCAACCCAGGCCCATGGAAAGGCACACTCAAGGTGGGGCCCAGGAATTTGTTTTCCCTACTGCGACTGGGTGTTCTGACACGTGTCTGGGGGCAAGCAGCCCAACTGAAAGGACCAGATATTAAATTATTCACTCACCACTCATTGTTCAAAAGACAGTGATAGAGAGAGAGCCCACTGTGTCATACACGGAGTCCAGGGCGATGGCGAGAGGGTAAGGAATGCCTTCCTCGAGGCCTTCCCTGAACAGAGCCTGTCAAGGTTGGGGAAACCCAGAGGTGCAAATTCAGGGCCCGGGAGTCCGGGGCAATTCTCTCAGTGCACAGGAGGCACCCAAAAGTGTCCCCTAGGGCCATCCTGTCAACACAAGCAGCCTTTCCAAAGTCAGTGTCTTGTACAGCTGGTCCAAAAACTTAGAAAACAACAAAACAAAAAAAAAAATCACATGATTCTAGCATGCATGATGATCCTAGCATACAGGAGATACATGGCCACCTGAAGAACCCATGAGGCATGTATTCATCTTCTAATAAACCAGCTGGTCCCCTACTAACCAGAACATAGGAGTTTGCCCCTCTTTTTCCTCAAGTCTCAATGAAATCTGTCAGCCTAGGTGGCTGGTGAGCTTCCTACATCAGGGCTCCGTCCCTTCCCCCATTCTACGAGCAGATAAGGCAGACACCGAATCATCAGATGAAGGACAGAGGCACAGGGACAGGACCAGCAAACTCAGATGCAGAGAGACCACATCTGTGTGAGTGGCCCAGCGACACACAGCTCTTCGGTGTGCACCCAAGGCTGGCCTGTACCACACAGCCCTCTCTCCCTCACGGGGTGTCACACAGTGGTCATCCAGAGATTGGTAACCAGCTCAGAAGGCCTTGGCAGCTCCCTGAGAATAACTGGGTACTTCTGCGTAGCCATGGGATCTAACACCTGTGAGGTTAAGCAGAAAACCTTTCGGTGTTTTTTTCTCAAGCTGCTCTAGGGGTTGCAACTGAAGGGAATATAAGCACATCCGCCTAACCCGCCAGCTTGCCACAATCAAGGCTTTTTTAAAACAGAAACTCCAACCCCTCTCTATTTTTAATTCAGGAATGCTTGTTGGCTTTTGCTGAGACATTGATTTGATTAGTAGCGCTCTGTGGAGCTACAGACACGAGATGCTGAGCTCACAAGAGGATGATTCACTTCAGGGTTCTGAACCAAGAAACATACCTATCAATGGCGCCCTGGAGGCTGGGAGATTCTGAGAAAGCGTTTCCTGCCTGCGTATAAATAGGACAAGCAATGGGGAAATTTGCTTACGGCTACAATCACGAAGCCAGGGACCACCCCACGGTGCTCCCTACACAGAAGACGGCGGGGAGTAGACGCTACTGCGTTTGGACACCCATATGCTACCTCATTTATCTACCTGTGACAGGGACGGAGCTGGAAGAGAATCAAAAGATGACAAATTGCTTCTGGTTTTAAAGGAGCTGTTTAGGCTGGGCACACGCCGAGCAGGACTGGATTCCGTGCTAGGAGCCAACACTTCTTCCCATTGTACGATCACATTTTGGCAAACACCCTCCAGCAAAGGACTGCTGTCTCCTTTCACCAATGGACTGTGAGATACTTGCTCCGTGATGCTGGGATGCCAACGTCCTAACCATGTGTGCAGCAGAGGGCAGACCCACCCTGTACAGCACAGAGAGAGGACAGGGAATAAAGCAAGGGGTCTAGATGACAGGGAGTTTTCTCTGCTGGAGAAGGAAACCAAGGGGACTCTGGCAGAGATCCAGGGCGCAGAGAAAGGCAGTGCCAGTCAATGACTCTGAGAAAAACGGACTGCCATAAGGTAAGTAGTAATGCCGGGCGGTGGTGGCGCACGCCTTTAATCCCAGCACTCGGGAGGCAAAGACAGGCGGATCTCTGTGAGTTCGAGACCAGCCTGGTCTACAAGAGCTAGTTCCAGGACAGGCTCCAAAGCCACAGAGAAACCCTGTCTCAAAAAACCAAAAAAAAAAAAAGAAAAAAAAAAAAAAGAAAAGAAAAAAAAAAGAAAAAGATAAGTAGTAATAAGTGCCCAGGATGCTGGCGCCTGGAATCTGTTTTGGGGGACACGGGCACCCCTAATCTTCTAGTATCCCTGAAGGCAGGAAGGAGATGCACTGGGGTTTCAGTATGGTCCACCTGAGCAGAACCAGCTCTCACACCTCCCCTCCCCATGCAGTTGGTGGTCGTCAGGTACAGCCCTGGAGATAACACGATGCTTTTACTTATCCACAGCCATAAACATTTAAAGTCTGCCAGGACCAGGTAGAACACCTTGCATATCTGAAGCCTCTAGAGATAAGCTTCTACTGGTCACACTGCCTGTGTGTCACCCTCTACCATGTGTGGGAACCCATCGGGTCAGACAAAGACCTCACCATGTTCACGTGTCCCAATGCCAGGCGCTCTATGCTACATTCGTATCTGCTTCCTCTGTCTTCCTGAACACCTCTGTGAGTCAGGTACTACGTTAGTCCCATTTTGTAGATGAGAAAACAGAGGCATAGAGAGGTTGACGGCCTGACGGGGTCACAGAGAATCAGAGACCACGCCAGGCCTGGTGGTGCAGCTGGAGAATCAAGCTCTTTCCTAATTCTGTGTGTCTCTCTACCCTAAAGCCCTTCAGGCACTGCAAGGGGAGCCCCGAAGAACCCGAGCTTACCTGGATCTGTCCCACCTCTCCCCCACACGGAGCCTGCAGTGTGGAGACAGACACTCAGCCCAGCCTCCTCTCCCCACATCCAGACCAGACTGCGGAATGCCATTTTGTGTTTGTGTGCGCATTCCACCGTGCAGCCAGAGACAGCCTCATAGATGGTCTCTGTTCGCCTTCCCTAGCCCGCCCCTGGGCCCCTCCCTTCCCACTGCCAGTCTCTGGCCATGCCCCCGCAGCCAGCAACCGATGTTTCCCGTCTAACCTCATTATACATCTCACCGAAAGATGCCTCTTCTCCACGTGGCACGAGGCATATTTTTAGCCGAGGCAGCTTCAGATTTATCATTTCTAATAATAACCTAGGAGCAGAATCACAGTACCCATTCCACAAGCAGGCAAAACAGAGGCGGGAGGCCACAGCCAGCTCATGGGAGTCTCAAACAGCCATGTCTGCCTGCCGTTATACAGTTCTCTCCTTGGACTGTTTCCTCTTCCCGTTTAAGAGACTTATCTGAGGTTTGGGCATGGGAGCAACGTCAAGATCATGGTGCATCCGTGTGTGTGCTGGGGCCTCAGAATACTAACTAGCAGCTAAGTTCCACTGGCAAGGACGCTGATGCCGAGCTTTCTCCAAAGCCCCTCTTCTCATTAGGAGGTTTACACCCACAAAGCCCTTGCTCGGCAGCATTTCCTTCTGCAGTGCTTGCTCCTCACCCAACTGCAGCTAATCAGCCCAGTGAACGGACTGGATTCATTCTCATGCAGCACCTAACCAGCTGCCCGTAGCGCCCGATGAAACACGACCACCGCCCTGGTTCTGATGGGATCCTCGGGCTAGGAAAGGAAGGGATGGATCAGAACCTCTAAAGCAGGCCAGAGCTTTCTTCAGCCCTGCGTTGCGGAGGCCTGTTTCTAACGGTTACTACGAAGGGCTCAGATTTCCTGTGAGGGAAGGATGCATACGCTACGGATGTGTTCCTCGGTCGTATGAGGAAGTCCTGCCTTAGAAACCGTGAACCTGCAAACTTTTCTGAAGGTGTGCTTGCCTCCTAGAGCAGCACATTGCTTTTGTTGTTGCTGTGCATTTCGTTGAGGGAATGTGTAAAGAGGAGGTAGCAGTGAAGTCAGGGGATGTGAGTTCTAGCCCTGGTTCTGCCTCTGACTTTCTCTTTGAGCTTCAGACTCTGCCAAGCTACCACCCCCTCGTGTACTTCAACGCGTTCTTCTCTAAGTTCCGGCCACGGCATTGGAAGGGCAGCAGGGAGCACACGAGTGGCTTGCTGCTGTTCTCGACAGAGGCACGGCGGAGAGGTGGACCAGGGAGGGGGCACCAGGGAGTGTGACCACGGAAAGCAGGGTCTCTATGACAGCACCAAAAGCAGGCAGCAGCCCTGCTCATATGTGTCCTGGGGTCTTCATCTCGCCACCCAGCATGGCGCTTGGCCTATGGCAGGTGCTCATGAACACGAAGCAATCAGAGAGGAGGCCTAAGGGGAGCTTCCGGTTTCTTTGGGGAAGAAGGATTAGGAAAGGGGCTGGGTTGAGAGAGGTGATTCCTGGCGGCCTGAGTGTAGGGCGATCAGCTGAGCAGACCTAAGAGACCCGAGCAAAGAAGGCCACTCCCCCTGGGTGTTCAGGTCCTACCTGAACATGCTCTGTGCATCCACCCCAGAGCAGAGGATGAGATGCCTGAACTGAGAGGGATCTGGTGGAGGGCGCAGGGGGCTCTGGGTTCTCCAGAGTAGATCTCCTAATTTATCTCACCCCTCATTTCCCTTCCACAACTGACATTATCCCACCTTCAGGAATTCACCAGAATCACACTCCTCTTATTTTTCCTGTATCAGATTATCACCCCGAGATATTTCCCTCATCCCTGCGGTGGCTTCCCGCCTCAAGCGACACCCGTCTCTTTAACAGTCCCTGGCACTCAGCGTAAAGCTGCCGCCTTTAGCCGGCTTCGCACTCGGGATCGGCACAAATACTTGGTGAAGTGTTCACCAGATCACACACGTGTACCAACAGCACTGCCGCCCGGATCAAGATCCAAGCTGGTGCACGCAGCAGCAACGTGGCAGTTGGGGCCAGGAGGCCGCAGAACCAATCGGGGAATTTCCCCCTTTAAACTGGTGCGGCACGAGCCTGCCTGGGCTGATTCAATATTCATAAAGCGGGGAAGCGGAGACGGCATTTCTGCTTCGCCAAGAGCGATCGCTGTTCATCATGACGAATGGCTGAAACAGTTGTACGTACAGCGCCTTGCTCGCCTCTGTAAATTACAGTATACAGAAGATTAAACTTAAGCCTAATGCTACCCTTGAGCTTCAACAGCTGAGTCCTATAAATGGATACCGGTTTAAGAAGAGAGTCTTTTTCCTGGTTACTGTTTAGAAGTGTGTCTCTATTAAAAGCTTGTCTTTCACCAGGCAGCCTGCCCGGGCCCTGAGCAGGCGCATCCTCGGGGCACTGAGCGTAGCATCCCATCGATGTGATACAGAGACTTGGCCTCAGCAGGGGCAGGAGTGGGTGGGGTGGATGCAGACTGGACCAGCTCTCACTCACTTTCTGCCAGCACGGCCAGGGCTGGAAAGGGGACAGAGGGGACTCTGCCAGGCACATAGAGAGACCTTCAGAAATAAAATTACCCGAACCATGACAGAAAAGTTTGTTCTGGTATCTGACGACCTGGGAAGCAACAGAGAACTCTGGCCTAGAGCTAAACGTATCTGACGACCTGGGAAGCAACAGAGAACTCTGGCCTAGAGCTAAACCTCCAAGTTTTCCTAACTATAGTTAATCCTCCCGGTCCGTCCTTGCTCCTTTAAGTGAGGCCGTGGGACAGAGCAGAGCGCCGGTATCGCCCAAGGAGGTGTGTGAGTCCGTGAGAACCTATCCAACAAGAGTCTGTGTAAGTCTGTATGTGCCCTCAGGCTTGAGAAACCAGTATAGGTGAACAGGTGCCGGAATGGAAAAGCCCTTCTAATAGCCCACGAGGAACACGAAAAATAACAAATCTTAGAAAACAGGCCCCTTGGCAGTAGACCATAGGATTCTGAACTCCGCTTTCGGGGCAAATTTTATAACCACCTTGAGAGATGTGTTTTATGGGCCAGGAATGAATGAATGTATCGCTTTAAACTTGAGAAATGTCTTGAATAAGTCAAGGCATAAAACACAGTGAATCAGCAAAAAGCTCAGGCCTTCTATGTTAATCACGGTGTCTCCAGTCCCACAAGTGTTTGACAATGCACCCGGTGTTTGGGGTTGTAATTAGCAGATCGTTCTAAGCGGTGAAGTAGGCAAAGGCCTCTGCCTTGTTTGAGAAGATAGATTCTGTTAACTTTATTTTTCATTAGACAAAAACAAAATAAAACTGTAGTCCAGTTATACATGATAAATTGTAATGACCACTAAATAAATAGAAATTTTAAATAAAATCCAAAACATCAGGAAATGAGAGATGAAAAGTGAGATAAACAAATACAAATGAAAAGAAAGGATTAAGTATAAGTACATCAAGAAATCACAATAAGTGTAAATGGACAAAACTCACCTACTAGATATTAACAGATGGGCCTCTTAAAAGCTACATATGTATTGCCTATGGGAGAGACAACTAAAACAAAAAATTGAAAATAAAGAAGAGTGGATAGGGATCAATAAGGCAAGCACAGATTAACCAGAAGATGGTTGTACAGCAGTGTCGTCAGACAAAACAGAACCAAAGGCAAATTAATAGGTAGGAAGACACCAACGAATAGGAAGGACCAGCCAGGCTGTATGCACGTAACCAGACACCTCAACATTGTAAACCAAAGCCATCAGAGTTACAGGAAAGCATAGCATTTGCAACCATCACGGGAGGTTGACAGCTCCCTTCCCAGAAAGCACTATGAGCAGGCATGAGGACACACAGATGAGAACAGAATAATAAAAACACTGAACCCTGCACCCAAACTAGAGCCGTGCAAACTTTCCAGTCACATAGGAGATGTTTATAGAGACCGCCCCTGGCCTTGCTAAGCAAATACATAGTGCACTAAAATTAGAATAGCAGTTAATATTCTTGGACCATCACAATGAAACCAGACATCAAAAATAAGGCAATACTTTAATCCCAGCACTGGGGAGGCAGAGGCAGGTGTATCTCTGTGAGTTTGAGTCCAGCCTGGTCTACAAAGTGAGTTCCAGGACAGGCTTCAAAAGCTACAGAGAAACCCCTGTCTCGAAAAACCAAAAGACAACACTAAGGCCACCCAAAAACTAAAACCACCCACCTAAGTTACCCGTTGGCAGCAGCGTGATTTTGTTCTGTGTGGTCTAGTTGCTATGGGAACCAGGCTGATTTGCATGGTATTTATCAGTTGTATCACAAGAAACAGGAAACTCTCAGCTCGGTATAATGTCACTATTTTGACTTTGAACTGAATTCTGGCCTAAGAGGGTGAAGTTCCTGACTCCCAGGAAGAAAGAAGGGATGAGTATAAATTAATCACAGCCTAATCCTACAGCACAAGCTGCGTTTGGTACATTCTCCAGACTGAGTCCTATCTGAGCATGTCATCCTCAATATGCCTTACCAATGCTGGTTAGACAGACTGTCCAGTTTGGCACCGGGGGATAGGAGTTGTTCGAATAACTGAGCATCTTACAATAGCATCCTGGAATCAATAAATGCTATAGTTAACGATTTGCATGGCTTGCTCTTTGACAGAGCTAAGAACTCCTGAAGAAAGGCGAGGAAAGTTACAGCGGTGGCCTGAATAGGGATGGGCGCCATAGGCTCATAGATTTGAGGGCTTGGCTATCAGGGAATGGCAGTACTTGACAGGGGTTAGAGGTGTGGCCTTGTTAGAGGAAGCCGATCACTTCTGAGGTTTCAGAAGCCCAAACCAGTGCCAGTGAGCGCTCTCCCTCTCTGACGCCACTCCCCTTTCTCCAGACCATGTCTGTCTGCGTGCCGCCATCTAACTGCCCTAACGATGATGGACTAAACCTCCGAACCTGTGACCCAGTCCCAGTGAAATGCTTTCCTTCATACAAGTTGCCATGGCCACGGCGTTTCTTCACAGTAACATAACACCGACTAAGACAGCTGCACAGGTATACACAGGACAAATAGAGGACCCTATGCCTCCGGGAAGAGAGTCCTTGCCCATGAAATTACTGAAAGCAGCTCAAGCCAGATGAGTGCCTTCTCCCAAAGAAGAGACTGCCGCCCAGTACAATACCAGCGTCAGCTACAGTGAAGACCGCAGCTGAAGGTGGGGGTGTAGCTTAGTGGTTCTGTTCTTACAGAGTCCTGGGCTCACAGCACGCGCGCGCGCGCACACACACACACACACACGCATGTACACACATGTGCAGAAAGAGAGAGAGAGAATTCAAGCTTTATAAAAGGATGAATGCAGAATTCCACTGTATCAATGACAGGCCTGCAAATTCTTTGGGCAAGTGGAGGTTGGTGATAAGTAGACAAGACTGACAAAGAAGACAAAGAAGGACCAATCAAAGCTCTCCAGGATGTGCACTGGGCAATGAAGGTCTTGTTTCTCGCACTACACAGAGCAGGGTGGCTCTCAGGGAGCACCCCCTCCAAACCTTGCCTCCCCACTGGTCTTCAAGCCTCTCTCTGCACTCCCATTATCCCCATTACCCCTCAAAGAGCAAAGGTTGGTGACAGGAGGGTCCTTATCCACGAACTCTAGGGACCCACATGGTGAACATCGCAGGTTCCGAGAGTGTGGCAGGGGCTAAGACAACGTGGTAGGATCTTACAGAGCTCCTTTCTCGTCCCTGTCCCCTTGAACCGACATGCTTCTATGATATGGACTTGGAAATAGTGCTACCACTAGGCAGACACGAGATACCACTATAGCTGACAGCAAAGTAGGGTGGTGAGTGAGGGCCCAGCAAGTGCAAACATCACGCTAACTGGGATGAACGCCCTCTGGTTAGGAAGCCAGCCTACCTTCTGTAAGGGACTCATTTCAGAAGGCTATAAATTTAGTAGAGGCTGCCACTTACAGAGAAGAGCAGGAAACCTCTTCAGAGGTGCCTCAGAGAGAATGCGCCTCTGGAGAAAGCCCAGGAAGAAATAACGCAGGGGAGGAAAGCTCAGCATCTATAATGCCAATAAACAGATAAATAACAAGGGTGGCCAACCCTACCGCTGACAACCGTCTCTAGTTCCAGTGCCGTAGGACAAAGACTACAGCTGCTTTCTCTGGATCCAAAGTATGATTAATTCCGTGGGAAGTGGGATTCATCAGTGAAATTGCTGACTTACTCTTTCCCTGTTGGTCCCCTCATTTGCATCTCCCCCTGGACCTATTTATTTCCCAAGTGTCTCCTATGCAGCATTCCCCAAAGTGCACTCATTTTTCAGAAGTGCCTGCCTGGGAAAAAGAGCATCGGGCAGGTCCCACACAAGCATGAACTCTGGTGGTACCTTGATTCTAGGGGGCCCTTCTCTGTGAACGGCTCCATCAGCCTTCCCAGTGTGTGTGTATGTGTGTTCTAGAGGCCATTCTGACATGTGAAATGTACTCATATCTGATTTTAGACAAGGCCTGGAAGGCTCTGCTGCATCCCCGAAGTCAGCCTGCCCACGGTGTCTAGGATGTAATGTTTCTGGAGGAAGCAATCAATGACCTTGCCAGAAGAAAACAGATTGTGGAGTCTTGCAGATGAGCCGTGAGTGAGGTTCTGACATCATGTGTGTGGTGTGGTCACATCACAGGGGTGAGGTGCTGACTGTGCAGAATAGTGACCGCTATTATAAAGCCTGATTACAAAGCCCAATGCAGATGGCTGGGAGGATAGAGAACCTCCCCATGGCTAGATCCCCGTCCAGGGCGAGAAAGCTTCTGTGTTGCTGCGCAGTCAGCATGGGAAGATGGGGACTTGCGTTTGGGAGCACGTTATTGGGACAGAGATGTGTTACTGTCATGGCTGGGTAGTGCATACGGATGCATTCAGCCAGAAGGACTGACTTTGGCATGGAATGGATATGCTTTTCTTTGGCGCTTTAAACCCTAACAGCTGCTTTGCGGCTCTGGGATGCAAGTCTGGCACCATTTCCTGAGGACGTGCGTCCAGAAAACTCTTGCTTTCTGCTGACCGACTTGGTCTTTCAGGGAAAGAACCCTGGGAAGTGCTGCTGTGCTCATTGCTAGGGACGATTCCAAAACTACCTTTTGAAGCAAGAAGCAGCGCTGGCAACCGCTTACTTGGACCTAAATAAAGCAATGACTGTTACCCTAGTTCGGCACTGAGGGATGGCGTGCATGGGAGCAGCCGGCACGGTGTGGATGTGCCAGCAATGAGTCAGGAGCCAGGGGTCACGTTACAGCAAAGAGCCCTCCAGAAATCAGCTGTGCTCACAGATCAAAGCACTGGTTCCCACCACTAGCTGAGAACGGATGTCTGTCCTGCACCAGCCTTTCCGACTGTGTCCGAACAGAGACAGGCATTCTCTTTCAAGTAGCAGATCTTCAAACTGAAAGTCTTGGCTTGCACGGGCAAGCCTCTTTTCCTTCTCGCTTCTGAGATTCATTTGGAAAAGAAGTCTATGGAGCACTGACTTTTTAAACCCAGCACTCTACACGATTGACTGATTCAGTGTGCGTGCGTGTGTATCACGGAGCATGCGTGGAGGTCAGGAGTCCTTCTGCCATGTGAGCTCCTGAAATTGAAACTCCGTCATTAAGCTTGGGGGTGTGCAATTTTACCCAGTGAGTCACACTGTAGCCTCAAGGGGATCTGAGAGTGAACATGACAGACGGAGTTCCTGGTGCCCAGCAACTAACTCCCAGTCTTGTGTATGGGTGCGTGTGTATGCACCCACGTTAGGAGGCAGATAAGTATTACAGCAATCATAAACACCAACACTGGTGAAATCGCAGGTGCCGTGGGCACTTGCGTTTGTGATTGAGAAATCCTTCTGTCTGTCTGCTTATCACAAACACCAGTAAGCATCTTCCCAAAGCCAACAAATGTGCTCCATGCTGGGACTCATGGATGTTAAGGCTCAGGACTGGCCCTCAGCAACTCTGTCCAGTAAAGGGTCCCTGTGGCACAGGAGACAGGAGGTGCAGGTACCAGGTGACAGGCCCAGCACAAACTCAGAACAAGCCTTCAGGGTCGATCTAAAAAGGAGTCTGTGGGTGACATGAAGCCACCTGCGCTTGAGGAAAAACATGTCAAGACAAAATGATTATTACAACTCCAGCTGGCCAATCTAGCACCCCCTCTCCTGTCCCCTGTTACCCAACTTCTTGGCATTGGACACGGTCTATGAACGTGTTCTTCTCTTAGCTTCCATATCTTCAACCTCTGTGGATTTTCCTAACAAATCACCGGCCATTCCCCTAACAAATCACCGGCCATTCCCCTTGAATCGGACATTAAATAAATGTTCACTCCTGCCGTTCCTAACCCAGTCCAATCCAATCTACGCCAAACCAACCCAACTCAACCCAAGGGAACCAAATTCTTGAGCAAGACCCGTCACTATAATTCAAAAATGGATCTCAAGTTCACCCACCCTTTTCTCCCTAGCTCAATCCCAGAGTAGCCAGATATTAGTCCTGGTCTCTCAAGATGCATGGGATCTTGGCAAGAATAATTGCTGAAAAGCATAATTCACACTTTCATCTCTCTCCTAGCTCTGACTTTCCAGTGTCTTCCAACCAGTCAGAAAGAAACAAAAACACAGACTCTAGATTCTGGCCTTCAAGACAGTTCTGGTTCTAAATCCCTTACCCCCATTTTTGCTCTTGTACCGTTTCCTTTTCTCTTTGGGGGGTGAGTGGGAGGGCTCTTATGACAGCTTCTCATGTGGTTTGAGTATATTCATGTCATGCAGCATATCAGACCATAAACTCAACAAGTCCAGGCCCTTCTCTGTCTCACTATACCTTCAGCTTGGCACACAGTTGCTGCTAAATAAAACACACACACATGCTTCAAGACCAAGAAGTTCCAGTTTCAAGAGACAGACTGTGATGACATTATGAGTAGAAGTTATTTGTTTACTTTTTGTGTGCTAGTATGTATGTGTGTGTGTTTGCACACATGTGCATGCACACGTGCATGTGGAGGCCAGAGGCAACCTTGAGCACTGCTCTTTGGGCACCATCTACCATTCTATTATATTTTATCGGAGACAGGGTCCATTACTAGCCTGGAGCCCACTAATCAGCAAGACTAACTGACCAGTGGCCCCAGGGACGCACCTGTCTCCACCTCTCCACTCCTGGGAATACATATGAATGGCACTGTGCCCAGGCTTTGACATGGGTTCTGGGGATCAAACCCAGGCCCATATGCTTACCCAGCCAGTACTCTACTGACTGAGCCGTCTTTCCAGACCCAGAAGTTCATCTTCCATTAAAGGGGAACTAGAAAGGCGGTGGAGGCGCACACCTTTAATCCCAGCACTTGGGAGGCAGAGGCAGGCGGATCTCTGTGAGTTTGAGGCCAGCCTGGTCTACAGAGTGAGTTCCAGGGCAGTCAGGGTTTTGGCACAGAGAAACCCTGTCTCAAAATAAAAGATGGGACAGAGTTGTCTAAGGTTCCAAAGATCCTATTGCTCTGCACTTGCTGTAAGCATACTTGCCACAGTTCTATCAACTGCACAGAGATACACAAAAGAGCATCTCATCGACTATGGAATTGTCTATTGGTGGTGGGTTCCCTGAGC
Organism: Alexandromys fortis; assembly: GCF_014885135.2. Taxonomy (NCBI): domain Eukaryota; kingdom Metazoa; phylum Chordata; class Mammalia; order Rodentia; family Cricetidae; genus Alexandromys; species Alexandromys fortis. The sequence goes on from NW_026068087.1 coordinate 1,034,303, forward strand.
ATACCGATTTGCCAGCGAGAACCTGCGGGCATAAAGGATGAGGGAGCACAGAGCACCCATGTCATCTGTCCGCAACCTTTTTCTTCTTTCTTTCTGATGTCTAAAATCTGCAGCTGACCTTATACACCTCCATGATTACACGTGTGCAATTCCCATCCTCTTCTCACGCATACACGCATGCCAACAAGCAGGATCAGCACCACAGCCTAGAAAGGTGCCAAAGAGAAATAAAGCACCCGGGGGACAGAAATGACCTCTTGGACCACAGGTCAGTAGTGCTGTCGAAGAGTCTGCGAGCAAAGCAGCCGGCGCAAAGCTCGGGAGGCATGGCTGGAGTTTGGCTCAGCGGCTTAGCCTGATCTTGCACACACTTCCTCAGCTCTCAAAGCCTCTCCTCCTTGAGCAGGAGATAAGAACACCACGAAAGGTGTGAGGACAGGACTAAGCAAGAAAGGAAAATGCTAAGCGCATAGTGAGCACTCAGTACAGGCCTGAGCTTCCTTGTCGCTGCCCCATCTTTAAGTACAAGGAAGAGTTGGGGCTTGGGACTATGCGAGATGCTGTTCTTGATCAGTATTAAATCTAATGTGAGCATCAGTGAGTCCATAACACAAAAGTTTGTTTTGCTTGAGACAGCGTCTCCCTATGTAGTCTGATTTGGCTACAAACTCAAAAATCTTCCTGTTTCAGCCTCCCAAGTCTCTGTGTCCAACTCCAAGGATTAAAAACTATAGAGCGGGAGAAACCAGTTTTACTCAGTTGTAGATTCTTCCAGTAGTAATGCTTGCCTTAGGGTATACTCGTCTGCTAATAAGTCAGCCCACTTCTTTCCTTGGATCTCCGTCTCTCTCTGTCTCTCTCTCCCCCTCCCTCCCCTCCTTCCCTCCACACCTCCCCCGTCTCTGTCAGTGGGAGAGGGATCTCCTTCAGGTCCACCACATGGGTTTTCGTAAGATACATAGCATGGGAGCTTCACATGCTTTTGCCAAGTCTATTAATTAATTCTGCCTAGTTGACAAAGAATATATTCAATGAGATCTGCTTCCTTATTTTATACTTCTTTGGTGTGAAAAAAAAAAACTAGTTTCACGAATGACAATTAACAGCAAAATAAAAAATTCATCTCAGAAATCAAATCTAACTGAATTGACATTAAAAAAAGAAAACAAGAAATCAAGCCCTGTGATGTGGCAATCAACAGCTTCAGAGAGGAAGCCCTGGCAGGGTAATTAACGGGTGTGGATACCCCTGACACCCCAGGAAGCCCGGGGCCCTGACGTCAGCAGGGGCTCAGAAGCACACGTGGCCTGTCATTTCTTCAACTCGAGGTCACCTAGAGAGAGACAGAATTAAAGGGAAAAAATCTCAGGAAGCCTTGGAACCTCATTAATTAGGCTCCCCCACGCAGCTCCGCAGGGCAGGTGGCTGCCTGTCCCCAGCCGGTGTTGGCATCTGGATGCGCGCAGAAGGAACGGGGTGCCAGCCAGGACATGCCGCGCCTCGCTCCAGGAGCCAGCTCCCACTCCTCCGTTCTGCCACCCTCTGCTGTAGCTCACACTTCATTAAATTCTCCCGCATCACATCAACATGCAAAACAGCCATTTGAAGGGCATTCAAAAACATATAATCAGACAGGGAGTAAAACCTCTCTGAAAAAACGGCGGGCGAGCAGAGGCCTCTCTTGTCCAGTCAGTGACATCCAGGTCCTCTGGCTCTAACCCATGTTTTTAAGGCACAGTGGCATAGGAGGAGTGTTTCTGTCTGATGGGCAGGGTGTGGAGCTGTGTGCTCTCTGCTTAGAGACCAAGCACAGGGTGGCTGTAAAAACCTGAAGGAAACAGATGTCTGATTGCTTCTCCCTCCTGTTTTCATTTTTATTTCGAAGTAGGCAGGTCTGCAGGTTTCCTAACTTTTCTATGATGCCGTGTTCCCACTGTGCATACACCTGTAGCACAGAAACGGTCTTTTCTTTCCTTTCAATGCTTTAAAAATCATTCTTTTGGATCCAGTAAGATGGCCCAAAGCTGGAAGAGGAACTTGAGGCCAATCTTCATGACCGGGCCCACATGGTGGAAAGAGAGCCGACTCTCACAAACCACCCTCTGAAGTCTACATGTGCACCGTGACACACACATACTCAGCTACCCACAAAATAAAGAAACAAAGCTGTAAGAAAGAAGATTCAAAAGCATTCATTTTATGGATCACCTACTAAATCCACATGCATCATCAGCCATTGGTTTTAGATTTATTATTTTTGTAATGTAAACATCTTTTGTTTTATTGGCATATAATCATCATCTGTGGTACTGGTTTTCATAAAGACAATTTCATACAAGCGCCTAGGAAAATTATCTCAACAAGTGGCTCTATGCAGGTAGAAATGCCCACTTTCTACAAAGGCTGTTTCTGGGATCAGTGTGCATGAATGTGCACGCACGTACGCACACACACACACCCATTTACAATGGGAAGAAATTTAAACACAGTAAGTACAGATTGTACCATGACAATGGGGGGCATTATGTTTCCTGGCAGAGGTGCCCAGACGTGGACAATTTTGTCCCCAAGGGTGAAGTGCAATCAATGCCTGAAGACGCTACAGTTGTCAAGATTGGGGGCAGGAGCACTTTTACTCCTCTCATCTAGTAGGCGGTGGCCAGGGAAACTCCACCCAACATCCTAGAGGACACGCAGGTCAGCCCCGTACAAGGCTGATTACAACGGACTCCACAAACAGAAGACAAGGAGGCCTCGGAAGAAGTCCTGCTCGTTCCTACTTAGGCAAATCATAAAACTTCACAAATGTGTAGCCCAATCCCCAAACCCAACACAACTCTAGCTGTTACTCTTTCAATTACAACATTGGAAATGGGTTAAAAGCACCATTGCTGAGAACAGTAAGACGGTGTTCACCACGGCACCATGCACCCGCGGCCTTCCCCTCCAGTGCCTGCCTGTGCACACCTCCAGAGCACACCAGCAGTCTTCTTAATATGGCCACAGTGCTCTCTCTGGGTAGAGGTGTAGAGGTCAGGGCCACCATAACCCTGCCACAAAAAATGGCATCACCCTTTGCAAAGATTATAAGCAAAAATCCTTTGGGCAATAACTTCATCAGAGATCTTTGAGGCTTATCACTTAGTGTTAGCTTATCTATTATTATTGCTGCTATTATTATTATCATTATTATTATTGTCGGGGGGAGAGTATGAGTGTGTGTGTGTGTCCGTGTGTCTCTGTGTGTGTGTCCATGTGTGACTGTGTGTGTCTCTGTGTGTGTGCCTGTGTCTGTATGTGTGTGTGTGTCTGTGTGTATCTGTCTGTGTGTCTGTGTATGTCCATGTGTAACTGTGTGTCTCTGTGTGTGTTCGTGTGTGTGTGCCTGTGTCTGTGTGTCTGTGTGTGTCTATGAAAGCCAGAGGTCAACCTCGGGTGTTTTCCTCAGGAGTTGTCCACCTCGTTTGGTCCTGTTCACTTTGCTTTGACATGGGGTCTCTCAATTGACCTGGACCTCTTTGAACAGGCTATGCTGACTGGCCAGAGGGCTCCAGATACCCACTGGTGTCTGCACTGGGATTCCAGCAGACATTCCCATCATGGGCTCTTCTAAACTCAGGTCCTCATGCTTGGAACAAGCAGTCTACTGACTGAGTAATCTCCTCATCCGCAGCAGAACCGTCCTTTAGAGCAAACTCAGTTCCACCACTGTGCTCTCCAGATGTGAGCCTGCCCCCTCTTATGTAGTGAGGAGACTACATAAGAGAAACTACTGACCCATCTGAAAAAGAAGAGAATAAAGTACACAAAGGCCGAGTGATTAAGGGTGAAGCGAAGTTGTTACTAGGAAGGCTCCACTCAGCCTGTACACTGTCCCACCAAGCCACACCCTAGGCTGGACAACCTGAGCAGAGACAGCTACTGAGTGGCCAGGCCCAAGGCTCAGTGAACTGTTCCTGTTTCCTTCCTTCTAGTACACCAGGTGCTATCTGGTCACCTACGCAGCTTTAGACCCCTTGGAGTCACTGATCCCTGGGGAGCAGACTGAAAGAATTCAACAAGCCTGGGGGTGGGGGACCATGACACCAATTCCACTCTCAGCATGGGAGCTTCAGGGGCATGGTCATACCCACTCTCTAGGTCTACAACACCAGGCAGGGCACAGCAGCAGCAGAAGAGGTGGCCATTCCTGGGAAAGGCTATGGCCGTCCTCCTGTAAGGTACAGTGACTTTCGTCAGGGACCCAGAGATAGACTAGAGCTTCCTAACATTTCCAGGGAGCTGACCCCGGGGGCCTAATGAGAATGTAAACCAATATTTGTGCAGTGCAATCCTCGAGGCTCCCAGCAGATGTAATCACAGTCAGGCAGACTACTTCTGTTTCCAAGGGCAGGAAGCTGCAGTGAATCACAGCCCGGGCCACGGACTGACCTCGGAGTGGCATCCCCTGAGATGGCGGGGAGCAAAGGCAGGAAACAATTGGCTGAAGCGGTTTTCCCATTCCTCATAAGAAACTTTCAACTTCATAAAAAAGGGCCACATTTTATTGACAATAAAAGCTAACCTTTATTTCCTTACTCCATGCCAGCAAAGTATACAACCTTTTTCCTTTCCTCGCGGCAATTCTGCAGGGCAGGAACTGGCGGTCTCACCTCAGATATGAGGAGAACCGGGCTCAGAAAGAAGGCAGTGTAATTAGCCCAAGGCTGTACAGACAAGCGTATCAGGGTTTCAACCTCCACAACTCAAGGAGTTTCCTTTAATGACATTCTATTCTTTCATTCCGCTGCTGTGACATTGTGATGTCAAAAAGAGTATATATTTGGTCTTTGTCCCAAGTTTCTGGCAGATACTCCAACGTGTTACTTCCTTGGTGACAGGTGACAAACAGGGTGTGGGGGTCATCTTCTGCTGTGTTTGGTTCTAGCCTTCAGTTTCTTGGCACAGAACATCTGGAGTCTCTGAGATTTCCGAAATAAGCATTTTTGTGTTTGCTGATGAGGTGACTAAGATTCTAGATGGTTCCAGGATAAGGGCTGATGCTCAGAAGTACCAGACACAGTAGAAGAGGGGAATCTTCAGTCCCATTCACTCCGTGCTAGAGATCGTAGTGAACACCAAAGCCTAACGCGTTGAATCACCGTACAATGGCGCCTCTACAAATCCCTGAGTGTCAGAGCTGAGCGAGTCTGGGGGAGCCAGTGCAACCACATGCCAGGGGTATATCTCAACTCCGCCACAGCAAAAGTGCTGTGCTCAGGGCCTCTACCATCACCCTACGGTTTTCTGTGTTAGTCCGATGCTTTACAACTGTCTTCACGACAGCACTGATAGTGAAAATAACAAGTTCAAGGCCAGCCTGGTCTACAAAGCTAGTTCCAGGACAGCCAGGGCTACACAGAGAAACCCTGTCTTGGAAGCGAAAGAGAGAGAGTTAGAATAACAGAGTAAACACAAGCAAACTGTTTCCCTGAACCCCTAGCATCCTTACAGCAAAGTGGAATCTGCAAGTCAAACAAAAGTATAAGTAACCGTGCGACCATTATCTGTGATTGTGGATGTGCCTATGGGTTGAACCTTTTCCTTATGGGTCTGCACTTACCCTGGGTAGAGATGGTCAGAGTCGGACTTGATGTGGAAAGCACAGGATCAGGTGCAGGAAGTAAGAAATTGTTCTCCTCTACCAGTTTTAGACAAGTAGCTGCAGCCACTGCCATGCGTTGCCCACGCAGAAACATGTACCCACACACGCACAGAGAAATGCACACAGGGAGTGTAGATTAATGGCCTGCACACCAAGATCGTGAATGAAGACGCACACCCAAGAAGGCCTTATTGTGGGGGAGAATGCAGAAGCACAAAGGAACAACCCTAGCAGTGACAGCAGAGACAAACCCCAGACAACCGCATGGCAAGAAGTGGAAAGTGAACAAAGGCTTATGGGTATTAGGAAGGAGGACTTCCCCCATGAATCCAGCCATGGCGGGGGGGGGGGGGGGGGGTCTAGAAAGAGGGGGAGGAGGATGAAGTGAACTCCAAGTGACATAGTCACGCGTCATGTTGTCCCAACAGCTCCACAAAGAGAACACATTTTATGATGAACCAGCGGGGGTAGAGAAAGATGAAGTGGCTGCCCCAGGTCACACAGACAGTAAGGGGCACACAGGACCATCCTGCCTGTCCCCTAAGCCTGTCATTTCCAACACATGAGCACATCTCAAATGACATGGGAGAGCTCTGGTGGGCAGTGGGCCTGGAGGAGACTCAGAGAAGGCCTAGTGGGCAAGAAGTACATCTAGTCGGAAACTGCACAGGGCACAGGCTGTGAGGACACTGGCGTGCGGGCTCGCCCCTTGCTCTGAGAAGACACCTGCACTCCAAACCAGGCCCTCTTCCGTTTTGCTCTGAGACCTTGGACACAGCACCCAACTTCTTAAGCGCCAGCTTCCCCAACTCCACGGGGCTGCAGAAAGGGTTGTGTTTTCAAAGATATGCAAACCACCTGGCATGCAGCCCAGCACTTAGCACAATAGCACTTTTATTAACTTACTGAAAACAGCCAGGCTCATCACCCAAGGTAAAGCCGGAAGACAGCGCAGAAGAAGCGGTGCTGGGTTAGTTCTGGAGATCAAACTCGGTTGGTCTCAGGCAAGCGAGGGAAAAGCACTCACAGCAGACTTACAACTCCAGCCCACGAACAGTTACAGGTGAATGCTTCTCCCTCATCCCTGAAAGTCCCACATGGAAGTCCTGAAATCCAAACACCTGATACAAGATGGTGCTGGAGGCGATTACATCACAAGAGAGGAGACCTCAGGATGGGTGGGATTCCTTCCCTTGTGCATGAGGCTCCAGGGAGCTTTTGCCCTCAGTAAGAAGCTGGCTGGCAGCATCTAGAAGGCAGCTCTCACCAGTATCTACTGCTGGCATCCTGACCTCAGACTGCTACCTCCAGGATTGGGAGGAATCAACCTCTCTTGTTTATAAGCAACTCAGACTGGTGTGGCAGCCTAATCCAACATGGACCATCAAGAAAGTCTGGGAGACATTCTGAGGAGAGCTTTCCAAGAACTGCTCCCCCAAAGACTTGCCACAGTTCCCAGCTGCCCCACGAATTCCCTCTGATCTCCGAGAAATACTGATTTTGTATTATCGGAACATGCAACTGGAGGATGATTGACACTTCTTTGCCTCTATTTGCTAAGTTACGGTTCTGTCTCTATGGCTGTCTGTCAACTGATTCAGCAGAAAGCTCACTGTAGCCTGGGCCTCAAGCGATGCGGTCAGTAACCCCAAAGCTCCAACCTAATTTTCTGCCTCTGCTCAGAACAGGTGGCCACGATGTCATTGGCTTTCTTCCTAGGTTGAGTCCCAGATCCCAGCAGAGAAAGTCTGAGGGTTGAGAGCTGTGTGTATCGGCGACACCAAGCCTCCTCTGCAAGCGAGAGGACCCCTTTCCCTGAGGAAGCATCCACATAGCGGTGACAACCTCATCCCTTTCTGGATCCTTCCATCAGAGACGGCTGGCAAGCTAAATTCTCAGTGATGGTTTCAGGCTTACAATTTCGCATCAGCCTTCCCTTGTGTTCATGGCAGCATCCGAGTGCCCAGGGCAGCAGCATGGCCCTATGGACACCAGGAGATGAACACTCAGGAGACGCCGGAGTCCTCACGCTCATCAAACACACAGAACAACATCCCCCAGATCTTCACTGAATGACAGATTGAGTGGGACTGACTTCTGGCCACAGACACACTCTAAACGGTTCACCAGTAACCTCAGTTAGTAGGATTGCTGCTAGGTCCTTGACAGTTTCCCTTCTGAAAGGTGTGACCTTATTTCTCTTCCAGCCAGAAGAGGGTCATTTGCTACAGAACAATGAGCAAGGTCAGCTTGCGCTGAATGCACGCTCACTCAATTTATTCTCACCCGCCAGAAATGAACACGCCAATATCGACGCACACGCATACGTCACCTCCTCATGGAAGAGACATAGACATACAGAGCTTGACCCCACCTCTCATCAGAGCCCTTTGTATAGTATTTTAAAGAACCCCTTCTCTTTCCAACCAAAGCTTTGGACTAACTGAAGGCAGTGCCCCCCAAAGCATGGATTCTCTGCCTACTCGTTATAAGCATAAACCACACCTACAGTTGGCACACAGCTTTTATCTATATGTAGATAACATAGACACATATTATCAACGCTCGACTATTCTACTGTCCCAAACACATTTCCTTCTTTTGTTTCAGGACTACTTATCACAGCATGGTAACACTAAAAGGGGCAGGGGAAGGCAGGGTACACTAGGAGAAAGGGGAAACGGGTGTCATTTACCAAAGCACACTCAGCATTATAATTGCTTCTTTTGTTCAAGCATAATATCGAATATGCTTTGGAAATAACAGCAGAGGGGGCATTCAGAGCCTGTTCATCAGAGGGGTAATGGTTAAATAAGACTCGAATACACTGTCCTGGACTCACACAGCACAGGACAACTGCGGGAATCATGTGGTCTAACTCCTGGTAACGATAAGGAAACGGTCACCCAGAGAGAGTAAATGGCTTCCTGTCTAAGGTCAGAGAGGTGTTTAGGAGCAGCCATGTGGCTTTTATCTGTCCTTGTACTGAGTGGAGCACACAGTTTGCTGCTGATGGAGTCAAGGAATTTCTCACCACCTCACAGCCAGGACGCTAAGAGACTCGGAGAAAAATGAGCTCTTAGGCACAAATTAAAAATATAATAAGCGGGATTCTTGAAAGGACCAAGAAGATGGGAGGTTTTATATGCACCCCCTGGGAGCAGCATCCAATGTCACACACGCCGGCCACTTGTGGCTCCAGCCCTCCCCTGTGTGTGTGCAAATCTGGGGAGTCTCTCCCATGAGCCTCTTTTGGGAAGGAGAAAATGGCAGGTTGCCAGGGAACTGCTTCCTCCAGCCTCCAGCCTCCCCTTCTCTTGGCTACCTGCAGAGGCTACTACCAAGGTTCACAAGGGTTTCGGATTAGTCCCAGCTCCTGAGGCTCACTGCAGGCCTTCTCCCGCCTGCTCTGACAGGAAGGATCACGGAGCAAGAGAACTTAGCTCCTACTGGGCGTCTGTGTGCAGAGGCAGCAGTCACAGGCCAGGGTATCCACAGCCTTGGACTGAGACAGATACGGGGCCACCCAGATGGGAGCCCGGGGTCCCAGGCGGACCATGCATCCACCGGGTGCAGGAATCCACTTACCGCAGTGCGACTGGAAGACCTGCGGCTTGATGACCTGATTGCAGGCGCTGCAGACGACCAGATAGAAGTCATCGTGTGCCGGATAGTGGCCAAACAAGTGCATATCTGCAGGGGAAATGAGAAAGAAGAACGCAATTGAAGTCTCGGAAGTTACACAGCTGCCTCTTGGAATTTATTCCTAGCACAGATTTTTACAAGACACACATAGGAACTTGATCCTTTATGGCAGGGAGCACAGCTTGTCACCACACAGCTATCCAACTTCTGGAGAAACAAAGGCCTCCAGGAGCCCGTTCTGAGTCCACTCCTGGAAGCTACGTGACACTTACCTACCTATCTGCTGCACTGTTAGGATTCATGACTGAGAGAAAGCCCCAACTCAGCCTTTATTGTGGAGCCGAGGCTTTTCCCCATGACCTATTCTGTTTCTACAGCAGTTCCTCCAGACGAGCAGAGAGGGGAGAACAGGGCTGGGGTGGAAAGAGGAGTCATCTTAGCCTCATCTGAGGGAAACGTGTGGGACAGTTAACAGGTCAGGGTGAAGACTGTATTTCTCCTGGTTCTAGGGTCCGTCTAGCAAACGCAGGCTCTGAGCGCATCAGTCCGTCCTTCGTGCTTTCCCTCCCCCAAACCAATCTCTACCCTTCTACATCCCACCATGTTAGGATGCGATATGAGGCCCTCTTCAGATGTGCTGCCCAGCCCAGCACTTCCAGTCTTAGAACCGTGAAGCAGAATAAACTTTCCTTTATAAGATGTCCAGTTTCCAATCTTCTATTGCAGAAAAAAAAATGGCCCAAATCAGAAGGACATTCGGAATAAGCAACAGGCTCCCAAGACCAGTAGGTGAGTAGTGTATACACAGTGGATATTCCGAATACGAGGCTGATGCACATCCTGCATGGGACAGCACGTTTATATCACTTCTCAGACTGGAGAGCAACTAAAAACTTATAAACTATGGTGCTGGAATTTTCCAGTTAATGTTTTGGGTGCTGACCACAGGTAATTGAAACCATGGGGGAAAAATACTGGATAAGAAGAAACTAGTTTGTTTATAATACAGATATCACTGCATTCCGTACCCTCCATCTTTCCTGGGATCGCTGGCTGTACATACATACATACACACATACATACATACATCCATGCATACATACGTACATACACGTACACTAGCCCCTCCTACATACATCCATGCATATAGACATACATACACGTACACTAGCCCCTCTTACATAATCCACGCATACATATGTACATACACGTACACTAGCCACTCCTACATACATCCATGCATACATACGTACATACATGTACACTAGTCAATCCTACATACATCCATGCATACATACGTACATACATGTACACTAGCCCCTCCTACATACATCCATGCATACATACGTACATACACGTACACTACGTACACTAGCCCCTCCTACATACATCCATGCATACATACGTACATATATGTACACTAGCCCCTTCTACATAATCCATGCATACATACGTACATACATGTACACTAGCCCCTCCTACATACATCCATGCATACATACGTACATACATGTACACTAGCCCCTGCTAGCATCACGCTTCACCCTTCCCTGGCACAGTTTCCCCAGGTACGACACAGAGAGACACATGGACAAACTTTTGTGAACTAATATAAGATTACGTTTACGGCACCAATTATTACCCTAAGAACTTCTACACAACAGGGTCAAGCTGGCATGTTCATCACTTCCTCCCTAGCTCTGGGGCTCTCACCTGAACCTCCTCCATCCCCAACGGCAGAAGGAGGGGCACAGAGAGCTCAACAGATGCCGAGTTTGAGACAATAAAATCATATCTATGAAAGTGAAGCAATGATTCTGACTTCCCTGAGCAGCTGATAAACCACTTCTAAAGTCAACACTAAAAAAGAAGTCAGAAGAATGGGGGTAGTATTCTATTTGAGATAAACGGCTTGCTAAGGAGCATGATTTCGTTAAGCTGTGTGCGTGTGAGCCGGTTTACAGCCAACAAGCTCTTGCTGAGATGGTTGCAGTCAGGGGAAGGGCAGGTGGCGTCTCCAGCTCGCTCTTTCTATAGCACCTGTTGCCGAGATGGGAAGACAGCTGGCTTTGCGGATGTGAGATCAGACTAGATGCTGTGCACTCCTGAATTTGCCCCTGGACACCTTCCAAAGCTCAGGACTTTGGCATCAAGAAGAGCAACTGCAGAAGACCTCAAAGATGAAGAAACTCAGCAAGGATGGGAGACGGGCAGGATCCTCCTGCAGTGGGAATCCCGTGCACAGAAGAAATCAGGATGCACAGGGACGCTGCCCGGAGCAGAATGATTGGAAAGCAGCTGAACAGCTTATTGGCAATCAATGCTACCTGTGCTCAGAAGAGAAAAAAGCCACAGTGGGAAAAAAAAAAACAAGACAAAACAGGCAACCTTGAAGTTTAGCTTCATGGAAGAAATAATAAGGCCTTAGGAAATGGCCTTCACGTGCCCCAGCAGTCTTCCCAGGGTTTTGAAAACACTCTAGGCACAACAAGAATTATAAAACATTGAGGCAGCACATGCTACACACACACACACAGAGAGAGAGAGAGAGAGAGAGAGAGAGAGAGAGAGCAAGAGAGAGAGAGATGCATATACACATATACTATAGATACTGAAAATAATCTTACAAAATTTAAACATGTTTCCCTTTTAAAAATTACTCTAAAAATATTGCTTTTGGAGAACATGTTAATTCAACACACTGAGCTTCTTTCCTGAGAGTCTGGCCTAAAATGTTCATTTCTCATTCTGGGCAGCAACTGCCCAGACAACGGTCAAAGCGGTCAGTGCCACAGGGGTTCCTCGGGAAGCTCTCAGGAAGACAAGCTGGTGGCTGATGGCAGTTTGGATTCGTGGGCTTCCACCGACATGAACCTGAGCCAAATGTTTTGGAGGAGCAGCCACTGTGGTTCAAGGACAAACAGGCGGACTCCAAGCAGACTGGCAGGAGGACGCTGACCGGCTGGTCCTAGGGGCCTTCTATCGATCGTCATGTGCCTGCTGTGTGGCTTTTATTAATGCCTTGCTTTGGTTAGCAGCACTTTCTATAAACACTGATGGTGACACACGGACGCTTGGAGGCGGGGGACACAAACATGGCTCCACTTTACTCTGGCAGAGTGGCTTGGCTGCCTAGCTCCCATATCTCTCTGCATCCATACAGCAAAACTATCTGGAGTCTTCAGACGACCATGGACCTGGCACTCTTTCTCCAGCAGTGCCGAGCTCCCCGCTAGGCAAAGCTTGGGCCTGCCAGCTTCTCAGAATTCTGAAGACCAAAGCCTATGTGATTCAAAGCCAGCAAGATCTGAAACGGAGAACGGGAACCCAGCCAGAGAGGAAGCAACAGAGGCTACGGAGGCCATGAACAGTCTGCATGGGCACGTGTGCCAGCAACCGGGCCTGTGTCTGCTCTCCTCCCAGGGCAGGGTGGCACACCTTTCCTGCCTGGCAGACACAGGACCCTTCTGGGTCCCCAATCCCAGATCAACACGACCACAGGAAGTCTTTTTAGAGGCAATGGCTCAAGATGCGTAGAGGCCAAGAGGCTGCACTAAACCCCTTTAATTGGCAACCAAATTGGGCTTTGAAAACACGGTGCCCAAGTGCTGTACCCTGAAGCTGGCATCCCGAGTTCAAGTCCCAGCCCTACCATTTGGCACGATAATGTTCTCAATGCTGTGTTTTGGCCTCTGGAATAGAATGTCCTATTTATGAACGAGCTGGCACTCAATGGCGATTTCTCCAGTCTTCTTATCTCTTAGAACTCACCTGACCCCTCCCCAGGTGTCTCCCCTTCCCTCCGGCATACCCTCACTCAGCAGTGAGAACAGGACTCCTGGCTTAGGCCTCTCACTCAACCACGGTGATGTCTTCTGGAGGACAGGCTCTGATGCATCACCCTTGGTATCTTCAATGGCCAAACAGGCTGGCACCCAGTAGCCACTTAATCAATGCTAATGCATCGACCAGGCTGGAGCTCCCAAGAAGAAGATTTATTCCCCACCCTCCTCTAGCTTCTCTCTCAAAGGAGACACAGCAAATGATATAAATGGCCCTAGTAGACATGTTGTTATCGACATTACAAGCTCAATAATTTTATCAATTCGTTTATTTTTTTTTTTTTGGAAGACAAGTACTTTGTGAATCTAAGGAAGTTCAAAGTGGGTCACATAAGTGAAGAAGTGGTTGATGCCCATATCACCATGCAAAGTGTGAAATGGCTGGACCCTTCTAGAACTCAGTCGCTGTTGCTTCCTGCTCTTAGCCTCAGAAGGGCCCCCCTCAGAGCTGTCACTAGGGGTAGGCTTAGATGCTCCATATTTATTGTCTGATTGAAGACCACATATGATCCAGTGCATGAACTATCTAGACTCTTCTCACCCTTCCTGCGTTAGCTCCAACCTGTGTGCTCCCGGCCAGCACGCTCAGGTCTGGCTCAGGGCACACTGCGTTAGCCTGAGCCCAGCCTGGCAGAGAATATGACTGGCCAGCTGGGCAGAAATGACCTTGGCAGCTAGGAGATTAATTATGTAAAGGGCTCCCCCTTGCCTATGCCTCACAAATCTGACACTAAAAATGTTCTTCCAGATGCAGAATCAGTCCCAGACCTTGCAAGCAGTTCCAGGGACAGCAGACTCCTCCCTATCCACACCCACCCACCTTTATCCAGCATCCTAGCCAGGCCTGCTGGTAGCTTCTGGCTTCATTCGCTCTGTTCTATTCTTCAGGAAAGAGGAAGCTACTAGCAGGTTTTTGAGGTGTCCTGGCCAAGGCCTCTCTTACGGCAAGGACTGCTTGAGTTTAGAGGTCAGCTGTGTAGACAGGACAGTCCCATTCCCCTCCTTAGCAAGTTGGTCCCACAGTCTATGATCTGTGTGAAGGCCAAGAATATATGGACATGTGGGCACAGCATGTTCAGCCCAGGACCCGTCAAAGAAAGCTGCATAGTTCGCTGTGACTCAATCAGGGGAGAAGAAACATCAGTTTGCGGGATGAGATCCTAGTCCCTTTTGTTCGGCTGTCTTGCTGAGGGCACTTGAAGAACTGAACAGGGAGCCTATGAAGACTTTCAAGAGCCATCGCCAGACCCTGCCCCCTTTCTTCCTCCTGCTCTGAATGTTCCTGCTTATTATTTTCTGTTTGTTTGGGTTTTGGTTTTTTGAGGCAGGGTTTCTCTGTCGCCCTGGCTATGAACTTGTTCTGTAGACCAGGCTGGCCTCGGACTCACTGAGATCCACCTGCCTCTGCCTCCAGAGTGCTGGGATTAAAGGTGTGAGCCACCACCACCAGCACTTATGTTTTCTATAAGAACTACATTTAGGATACATAGTTTCATAATGCTTTAAGTCTTTCCTGGAATACTTTTTTTCTATACTCTTATTCTGCAGGTTTTAAATGTGTATGTCTGCCTGTCTGTCGGTCTGTGTGCAGTGCATATCATGTCTGAGTGTGTGTTTTGTGTCTGCCTGCCTGTGTGTAGTGTGTGTGTATTGTGTGTCTGCCTGTCTGTGTGTAGTGTGTGTGTGTGTGTGTATGTTCCTTACTCCAGTCCCTAACATTCAGAGAACTTTAAGAGCTTGTTTGTATAAGGTGAGTTTCTAGCAAATTCTAGGGTGATTTCTACTACCTCCCTCTGGAGTGCTTTGTGAGTTTGGGCTGCGTCTTCCTTCCCTGTTCCTATCCCCCAGCACCCTCTGAAGAGACCTCTGTGAGGTGTGGGGAGGACATTTCAAGGAAGAGGACAGTGGGCTTGGGAACCAGAAAGAAATGACTCCCATGTTTTTCCTTCAAAGCAGGTTATGATCCAATGTGGTTTGAACATACCTCCCCAAAGTCCATGGGCTGGAAACTCAATCCCAGCACAACACTGTGGATTTCTTAGGCAGAGGACAAACACTGTTACCAAGCGGTGGGATAGTTACTGTGGAGGGAGTTCCTAACAAAGGGACAAATCCCACCTCCTCCCTCCCTCCCCTGCCCACCCCGGTGCTGCATCCAGCAGGGCTTGTAGTCTTCACTGCTCCATCCCCCACCATTAACAGCCCAGCAGGAAAGTCCTCGAGATCTAGGGTCCCTTGACTGTGGCCTTCCAGGCCTCTAAAACTGTAAGAAATAAATTACTCTATAAATCGCCAGTCTGTGATAATTCCATTATAACAACAGAAAAAAGCGTACAAAGACATGGCCAAAGGGGATTCTCAGGCCGAATGAGAATGCGCTGAGAATGCACGGTTCGAGCACCTGAAGTGGTTCATGGGGAAATCAATGTGGCATCTGCTTTCACATCTCATAAAGGACACTTCACTCTCTCCTGACTGCACTGGAGGGTGGAGAGGGTGGACTAACAGGCCCTCTAAGTTCTTTTTAGCTCTTTAGTCAGGCTAGATGGTCCAAAGAAAGAGTGCCAAGAAAAGGTGCATGAGGAAGGGGAGAGGGACTTGCCCACTGAGCACAGTAAATCTCTAGGAAAAGCAAATGAACATAAAATCAGAGTGCCTCACTCCGAGGAACTCCGAGGCTCTCTATCTCCTCACCCCATCGTCTATGTGAGCCTCAGGAAGCATTAGAGGATTTAAGGAGCGTGAATCCAAGATGGATTTTTACTTTGTCTCCTTTTACGTCATTGCTACACTTGGGGGAAGGGCAGGGCAATGGTTAAGATAGTTTT
Source organism: Alexandromys fortis (assembly GCF_014885135.2). NCBI lineage: Eukaryota > Metazoa > Chordata > Mammalia > Rodentia > Cricetidae > Alexandromys > Alexandromys fortis. The sequence continues at coordinate 1,050,262 of NW_026068087.1, forward strand.
AAAATCAATCACTCAATTAAAATTGAAAAACTAAACTAAAAGAACTTTAACAAATAGCAAGTGGATCCAGCTGGTCTTCAGGGGCTCCAGTCTCGCTCCAGAGAGCCTGGCTGGACTGCTACACGCTGTCACTTCTTCAGCATTTCATAGTTCTGTGCACGCATTCAGAGTCAGGTGGAAGGCTGCGGGAACTTCCTTGCAAGGCAACAAAATCCAGACAGACTTCTCCTGACATGCAAATGGTCTTTTTGTTTAAAAAAAAAATAGTTGCATGAGGTCCACAATCTTGCTTCATGCCCTTCAGCTGAGATTCTTATTCTAGGTGTATACAAGACAGAAAGGTCAGGGCAGGTGTCACAGATGGGTGGTCAGCTGCCTGTGAGCATCAAACCCACACCGTTTTGAGGATTTCCACAGTCCTGCTAAGACAGTCTGCAGCCATTACTGATAAATGCACCCAATGGCCAGCAGCGGAGCCAGGCAGTATCCACCCACCACACACACACAACTCTGGTTCCCCACAGCAACTGAAAGACTTCTTGAATGACAGGTTGCAGGAGGATGCTGAAAGCAGAGGCCATGAAGAAGCCTGTAGGTAGCTCATGGACACAGGAAAGCTGGCATCACATGCTGAGCCCTTCTCCAGTGACATGGTATGATGCAGTCCTGGCTATTAAGTTATTGCTGATAAAGTCATCAGAACATGGGATGGAGTCTAGCAACCCACATAACCAAGAGAATGTGAACCAGAAAAATCTCTCCATTGTTTCAGATACGCCATCCCTTGCTCCACATTGGAAGGCTACCTCGGGGGGTCTGTCTACAGATGGAAGCATGATGAAGATGTACCGTATGAGACTCTGTGAACTGGAATTCAGGAACAATGGGTGGTCCCAGACATTCCTCCTAAGTCCACAGCACTGGTGAGCTGACTTTTGTGTGGAGGGTTCATGGCAAAAGACCCTGGAAGTGGCGGGACTTCTTAGTGTAAAGGAGAAGTAGGCTGTGGCTATGGTTTATCCAAACTGGCAAGGCACTGGCCCTCCCTCAGACAGCCATAAGTCAAGGCTACAGAACCCTCCAAACCCTTTTCAAAATGGCAACGGTGCTGCCAGGGCTCAGGGGGTCAATGTGACATTTGTCTCCATGAAGAGAGGGTGTCCACTTGGCAGAGCCAGTGACCAGAGGAAAGGAACTGTTGAACAGCCCAGAAGCAGTGTGCAAATAGCACTCAGGCTCTTGGGACGGTCAGACGTGGAATATCCTTCACAAGATGAGCTACAGCCTCTCGAGTTGGACCGGCCACCATGCCAGGGCTCATGAGGGGTAGAAACATATATCTCTACTCAAGAGCACAAATACAAACACCCAAGTATCACACTTCAGCTGCTCCCACCTGCCCCTCACCTGACAACCCACTCTACCAGGGCTCAGTCTAGTAGCAACAGCTGCTTCCAAGCTGCTGGAAGCACAGGGGCCCGGGAGAGGAAGCTGGAGAGCGAGAGTCCTACAGAAGCTATTATAAGGTAATGGAAAAAAGAAGACTGATCAGGTAGAGGAGAAAATCAAGGCTTTGATCCCAAATCAAACATCAACTAGTTATGGCCCGAGGCAAGAAGGGAGCCTGTGAAAAGGGTGGGTGAGCCCGTGGGATCTGGCCCTAAGCCCAGGGGCCCAGGCTCAGTCTCCACAAAGTGCTCCCCGGCTGCTTCCCCTTGCTCCCTCACAGCCTCTGCCACTGCACAGATCCTGAGGGGACTGCTCCAGGGCAGCCTCTCCATTCCCTTCTCCACACATGCTCGGCCTCTGGCTATTACTGGTGCCTTCAGCCAGCTCTGTGCCTGGTCTGAGGGTGACTCTGGATACGTCTGTCCTCCCTACGTGTACACTTAGGCTTTATTTACAGACTCGGGTGTTTAATAGTCAAAAAGGAAGATTGCCAGAACAAGCTCAAATGATTAAATATGCAGCAAGGAATCCAAACAGCCTTGCTTTAACCTAGGGAGCACCAGGGGTAGACGAAGGAGCTCTATCTCTAGCTGGCTGAGTTGCAATATCAAGCCACAAGACTGACTTCTCCGGGTCCACCTTTCCTTTTCTGGAAGGCAGCAGCCACACCTTTCCCACAAGGTTGCTGCTTGGATTAACTGAGACGTCTTAGGCCAGTGTTGGCACCTTATAGACACTCAATTAAGTTCCCACAGAACTGAACTGAACTTTGGCCTGAATCAGCCAGACCGTCAGGCAAAGACCCCCCCCCCCCTCAGTGGAGTGCTGTGCCCCAGAGACAGCTCCATGCCATGCTTACAACACAGGCGACGGAGTCAGACTCCTGGCCTTGATCCTGGTGCCACCTCCATGGGAGATGGCTCTGGACCCCGTTTTGTCGTCTGTAAAATGGAACTGGCGATAGCAGAGAGTTGTCAGGGTGAGGTAGGGGAGGGTACGCCTGCTGTCTGGTGCATGGGAAGCTCTCTGTTAATGTTAGAACCAGACCGTGTGATGGGACTTTAAGAACAACAGCTCTGTTGTTCTGCAGCCTCACAATGAGCGAGGACAGGAAAGTCACTGTGTTCAGAGTCACTGGACTCTCAAGTCTAAGCCACTGGGTAAGTAAACAGTGGGTAAGCATTCTTCAAGTGTGACTGCTATCTGCTAATGGCCTGCCACAGAGAGATGTCTGGACTCTGTCGGTGGCATCAGATCCCGCAGGAGAGGGGGTCCAGTGGAATGCATTTTAATTTAATTTCACTTTACAATGTGTTTATTCTTTTATTTGTGTGTGTGTGTGTGTGTGTGTGTGTGTGTGTGTGTGCTTATGCCTGTGGTGCTGAAGACTAAACTCTGGTCCCTTGGAAGGGCAGCAAGCGCTCTTAGCCATAAGTATCTCTTTAGTCCCCTTTGATGCATCTTTAACAAATTCTTCAAGGGATGTGCTAACACCGAACATTATCCAATCATTGTCTTATCATGACACCTACTCTAAAGAGGACACAAGTAGCCCCTGGATACCTACTGGCTGCCTAGTATAGTCTTGTCACATGGAACTTCTGAACATCATGATGGTATTACCAAGGAGGCAGTGTCCCATATAAGGAGGACATCTTTGAGGAACTCCTGCCACAGGATTCCCTTTGCTCTCACAGGCACCTCTTAGAGATTCATGGAGTCCTATAGTGTTTGAATAGGACTGTTAACCTACTCAGGAAGCCAGTGGACTAGCACACCCCTGACTGTGCCCCATAGAGATGTTCTGTGCTGAAATACGGCCAAGGGCATCATACTTAGGTCCTCGGACACTCTGGGGTTAGTGAAACCTAGGTTCTGAAAATCAACCTAAAACAGGATGCTGGGGAATGCCCTGATGTTTTTGCACTCACCTCTTGGCTCAAGAGAAAACCTTTGTGCTCTGTGGTCAGATGTTAATCCCAGTGCTAGGCTGGCCACTGGGCAGAACCCAACCTCAGAATCCACGTGGAACTGAGTCAAAGTGGGATGCGTCAGGGCCAAACCTGCATCACCACCAAACAACCCGACGTGACCTATAACACGTGGGCAGAGTTTCGACACGAAGTTTTACTCTGGGTTCAGGCCTGGGGCGGACAGTTAACGTTCATCCCCGTCATCAAGCCTGAAGCTCACATAACCCTGGCTCACTCACACACACCCACTTGGTTTTAGAAGGTCACCCGTTAGCATCATCGGGCTTGCCGTTGGCCCTGCTTCAGCAGATCCACTGGAGAGACACGGAGCCTTCTGCCTTTCCCCACTCAGCAGTCAGGTGAGCACTGGGAATTCAACCCAATTTTTCAGTAAATCCTACTGCGTTCTGGAAGGACATGGTTTGAAAATCTATTTTTGTGCTTATATTTACTTAAGGTCTGCATGCCTGGGGAGTTTTTCCATAGTGCCATAAAACTCCCAGTCTCTCTCTCTCTCTCTCTCTCTCTCTCTCTCTCTCTCTCTCTCTCTCTCTCACACACACACACACACACACACACACACACTCAATAGCCCAGGTTCACATGGCTAAGTGACCTTACCTCCTGACCTTAAGCCCCGGATGGCAGGAGGCCCTTCTAACAGCCTGGCTCTGGTGGTGAACCCCCTTTCTTTCCAGGGCTTCCCAGAGCTCACTCATTTTGCTTCCACTGACATCAGCACTTTTTTTTTTTTTTAAATCCAGAAACACAACTATCTTGCTAGTATGTGTGCCCACGATTTTAGTGGCTTTGCCATGCAAACTGCTGGGGGCTGAGAGCCCTGCTTCATCATGGGATGATCTTGCCCTAGAAGGATCAAATGCTCAGATGAAAAGTTAAAAGCTCTTTATGATGTGGGAGGAGCCCATATTGGTGACCTTAGACCTAGTCCCAGCTTTCTTGTCCCTGCATCCGGTCCATTTATTTGGGTCAGTAGCCAGCCAACTTCAACTGAGACTCCTCGGTTTGACACACTTTCATGCCTGGTCCCCTCGCTGCCTCAGCACTGTCATGGGAAGATAGGATATGCATGCACATTCAAAGCCTTCTTCCCCTCTCTGGCTCCCACACAGCTTCCCAGGGCCCCCATCCAGATGCCCTAATTCCATTCAGTGCAGAAGCAGGTCTGGCCCTGCTGTCGAGAGCAAGGGAGGGCTGTGAAGCATGTTCAGTGTCCTGCGCCTCTGTCACAAACCTGTCAAATCTCCCTGTGGTTCCTGAGTACCCACCTCCACCCGGGGAATAAAACATCGAACCCAGCAGGTCTACTGTGCCACACCTGAGTACTATAGTCTTCCAGGACAGATTCCTGGGCCCCAGGCAGACTGATGAAATCGGAAATTATAAAGGTGAGTTCAGGGATCTGCATTCTGGAATGAGCTCTCCAGATGACTCTGATGTAGCTGTTTGATCCTCGCTTGGTCGGATGTCCCAACAGTTCCTCCCATAGAAAGAGCCTATTGACCTGTGTGTTTTCATCCTTTGATCAGCTGGGATGAGGAAGAGAAGCACACAGTGAGAACCACTTACGTGGTTTGCTGGTCCAGCCAACTGACACGGGGCTACAATACCGTCTCCTTTCTGATACAAGTGAACAGCTATCATCCAGTCCCAGGAAGCAGAGACCCTCCATAGGCAAGGGGCCAAGAGGGCCCACATCCTGGACTTCAACAGTCAGGACTCCTGCCAGCTCTGGTCAGATGGAGATAACTGGGAACTCCTTAGTCACAGAACTCAGGCAGCCATATCCCTCCCCAGCTGTGCACCCGAGGCCGACAGATGTGGTCTAGCTTCTTGGTCTCACTTGGATGCAGAGAGTTCTCAGGATACAGAAAAGCTTTATTTTAAGATAGCCAATAGCCTCCTGAGACCCTCTCAAACCAATAAAAGCAAATCCTTAACCCTGAGGTAAGCAGATAGAAGGGGGTCGCTATCATGCCTACAGAGAGAAAGGGGGAGGTTCCAGGAGCAACTCTGGAAGCCTGGAGTCTGACCCTGTGCCACACTTATTCTACATTAGCAGCTGGCCAGGAGCTGCACTGTTAGATACTTAGGGGAAGATGTATTGAAACATCATCAGTCATGGCGGCCAGCCTTCACTTCACGCTCGGCTGTGCCATGGGCTCCACACAGAGCGTTTCATTGAACCCTCTCAGCAGCCCACGGAGAGGATGCCGCCTCCCTCTCAAGGATGCTTAGACGTCAAGCTGCTTGCTTTCCAGACCCCGGTGGGGAATGGTGGAGCCCACATTCGAAAACTGTCTGGCGACACACGACTCCGAGGAGACTCTGTCTTCCCAAAGAGGATCTAGCTCAGAGAAAGGGGGACAGGCAGAGAAGGGACCCGACTTTGAGGCCAGCTATAAATACAGAGTGTGGAGAAACAGTAACCAAATGCCCAGTGACCAGGAAAGAACGGAGCACACGCCAAGGCCCTGTCTACATGAGGAGTCAGGAGTCACTGAAAACAACGAACCAGGTGGACAGCAGATCACACAGGTGCCGTTAAGGGCTGTTCTGCGGGAGACTGTTAGAACAACAGCGCGGCAGAGGACAGAAGTCAGCAAAAGTGCTCAAGGGGCAAAAACGAATGGGCACTCAAGCTGAGGAGGGAGGGGCTTTCCTCATGAGGGCATTCACATGGGCAGGAGGGAAAGGGAACACCCAAGGCTCCCTCTGGGGCTTGGGTGTGTGTGCAGGAAGTACCAAGGGCAGGCAGCTAAGGACACGTGTGACCACAGAGTCAGAAAGAGGTTCCTACCCACTCCCCTCCCCTTCTCACTTACATGTAGGTTCAACATCATGTGTTTGCTGTTGCTGCCATTGAGTATGGATGATTCCAGGCCCCCAAGGATCTCACAGAAGACTCAGGGAGACACAGACACCCATAACACACTATAAAGAAGGCATGTAGAAAGCTCACGATGTTTGGGGGCAAGTCAGGCTTCACCATGGTGACCCAGATGAGTCTGACAGATGAGTATGATCCTGGAGGCCATGATGTGTATGGGGGGGTGCCCCAAGGAGGCCATGTAGGTGCATTGGGGTTGCCCCAAGGAGGTCATTCACAGGGATGGGGTGCCCAAGGTCATATGCAGGGGTGGAGGTGCCCCAAAGGGCCATGTGCAGAGGAGGGGAGTGCCCCAAGGAGGTATGTGCGGAGGAGGGGGGTGCCCCAGAGGCAAGAACAAGCACACTGAGCTGCATTTGGTTTGACTGGCACTGTGGTAAATTACTGTACTAGAGAAAATGCCAGGAAGAAAGGCAGGCCTGCCAGGGAGTGGGAAGCAATGGGTGTACTGTGTTCCAGTGTCTGAGACAGAGAACCGAGGTTGGGCGTTTCTTCAGGAAGCAATGTAGGGCTTGGTGAGACAAGCCAGGGAACGAGGGGCCACTGTTGTGTCTGTGAGTAGTGGCTGGCAGGCAATGGCTGCAGGGACAGAGAGGACAGAGGACCTGCAGACACTGGCAGCAGCCACTGTGGCCAATGATATCACTTTCTGACTTGGGTGACTGGAAAGACAGGAGGTGGACAGGAACGCAGCAGGGAGGCAGGTTATGTCGCACTAGGGGCCAAGATGTGTCCAGTGCATTTGTGAGGCTCAAGCCCCAGGACGGTGTGACAAGCTGAGAGTTCTGGGAGATATTGACATGAGTCCTGAGAGAGGGCCCCACAACAGGAAGGAGACATCAGGCTGTTCTCCTTGCTGTATGAGCAAAAAGCACAAAGGCAGGAAGGACCCTCAAAAATCCCCCCCCCCCCCCGCCACATACACAGTCACCCGGAGTTTGAACTTACAGACTCAGAACTCTGAGAAATAACATTGCCAGGTAAGCCACGCAGCCCACAGGACTCTTCCAAGTGCTGAGATTACAGGCATGTGCCATCATAGCCAGTCTGTGTTTGTAGGTCTAAAGCCATCAAGATTTGGAGGAACCCCTCCAAGACTCCGGGATCCTTGTAGTAGAGGAGGCAGAAGGAATGCGTACTGGGGTAGGGGCGGGGTAATGAAGACTGCCACCTTTCAGGCAGGGCTGGACAACAGTGCTCTTCACTCACAAGGTTCCCACCCCTCCCTGAGGATTAATGGGTGCTGGTGGGGATAGAAAAAACATTTTCTTTTCTTTTTCTTCTTTTTTGCAGGGGCGGGGGAGGGGGGCGTATGTTCTGAGACAAGGTCTCTGTGTATCCCTGACTGTCCCATGTGTAGACCAGGCTGGCCTTGAACTCACAGAGATCCACCTGCCTCTGCCCCCCAAATGCTGGGATTAAAGACGTGCACCACTCCCACCACCAGGCTAAAAGACGTTTTCTCCAGTGGTGTAGCCACTGGTGAGTTGCTCACACTACTGTAAGTAAGCAAGACATTACCTGTGCTCCTGTGAGGAACCCTAATTAAAATCACTTGGAGACAAAACCCAAAACAGCAACTACAGTAAACGAAACGAAGGTGGGAGGGGAAGTAGTTCAGAAAGGGAAGGAGACTGGGCTGGGGAAATGGTCCGGCAGCTAAAGTCTTTGCTGTACAAGCACGAAGGCCTGAGTTTGGATCCCCAGTACTCAGATAAAATGCGGAGAGTGGCTGCACACACCAGCTGGGAGGCAAAGGCAGGGGCGTCCTAGGGGCTCACTGTCCAGTCAATCTAGCCATCCAAGCTCAGTGAGACCCTGCCTCAAAAACAGAAGAAGACAGCCAACAGTGACCTCTAGTCTCTACAAATATACTCACGCACATGGATACATCACACACACACACACACACACACACACACACACACACACACTCACAAAGAGGCTGGTAAGACTAAGACAGAGTAATGAGGAGAAGATTGGATCTAATATATAGAGGAATAAAATTATACTGATCTCCATTATTATGTATAATTAACCCGTATTAGTAAGAAAAGATTTGGAGTGATCCATCAAATAGCAAGTATAAATGAAGCCTGTACTCAGGAGCCAGAGGCAGGCTTGAAGACTAGACTGGTCTACATAGCAGGCTCCAGGCCAGGCAGAGCTACACAGTGAAAATGTGTCTCAAAAACAAGGGTGGGAAAGAAAGCTATTCAATGCAAGTCCCTGAAGGAGATGCAAGTCTCTGAAGCACTGGAGGATTCCTGGGTCTCTAGTGTCTGCTCCTTCAGCAATGGAAAACCCACCTGTGGTGGTCTGAACGAGAATGGTCCCATAGGCTCCCATAGGTTTCAAGCCTGATCCCCAGTTTGTGGAACAGTTTGGGGAGGTTCTATGAGCTGGCCTTGTGGGAGGCGATGTGTCACTGGGGATGGAGGAGCCTTGTGGGAGGAGGTGTGTCCCTGGGGATGGAGGAGCCTTGTGGGAGGAAGTGTGTCATTGGGGATGGTGGAGCCTTATTGGAGGAAGTGTGTCATTGGGGATGGGCTTTGAGGTTTCAAAAGACTTTTTTTTTTTTACTGCTCCCAGTGTTCTCTTTCCCCGCCTCCTCTTAAGGATCATAATGTGCGCTCTTAGCTGTTACCATCACCACGCCTTTGCTCTGCTAACATGGAAGTAAGCCCCCTGAAACCATAAGCCCAATCAAACGCTTTATCTTATGAGCTGCCTGGCATGTTACTTTATCACAGGAAAAAAAAAAACCCAAATAACTAAGTAATACACCACCCAAGAATGCACTGTCTTTGGTTTGGAGAATCACTGTGCTCCTACAAGAGTGTCCCTATTGTCTGCCCGGAGCATCAAGTTATTTAGGAGCAGGCAGCAGTAGCACACTACAGTGACACTGTCTGTCCCCACACAAATGTTTTCTACTGAAGAGAAAGGAGGCTGGCTTTCTAGGAAGCAAAGACATCAAAACATCAGAGGCACGGAGGGTCTCTGGAGGACATTCTAAGATCCAGCAACTGCTAGTGCCCCTCAGCAAGGAGCCAAGGAGAGCCACACTGGCCCGTGGCACACTGGCAGGGTGCCACTACCTGTCCGGCCCTTCAACCTAGACCTGCTCTGTGTAGTAAACCATTGGGGACAACACTGACCAACTAGGTGCAGCTCCAGGGCATGAGGAAAACCACCATCTTAAAAACCTGGGCAGAAAATTCCCTTGTTAAAAGGACAGGAAACAAAAGCTTGCTAGGTTGCCACTTTCCCCAAGATATTTATAGAGGCAGGAGGGAGGAAGAATGCATTAGGGCAGGGGTATCCACCCAAGCGGCATGGAAGACAATGACGGCTGCTGCTCTCACAGAGGGAGTGTCCCTTCAGGGTGGGGACAGATTTCCTGTGCTGCCCAACACTGCAAAAAATGACTTTGAGCATTTCCTTGTTCCAATGCAGCCTGAAATGAAGATGGTTCCTTCACGTACTCATGTTGGTGAAGCCCTAGCTGTCCATCAGGAGTATCAATGTCTGGATGATTTATTTCTCAGTGCTTAGTCTGTGGATCAGAGAACTCTATGAGATCAACACGCAGGTCATTTTCTCCCCTGGGAATGTGGGCACACCTCTAGGTAATGTGTGACCTGGACTTTGGTGGTATTGGTTTTGGGTTTTTTTGTTTGTTTTCTTATGTTTATTTTTTTTTTTTCAAGACAGGGTTTCTCTTTGTAGCCCTGGCAGTCCTGAAAGTCACTCTGTAGTCTAGGATGGCCTCAAACTCAGATCTACCTACCTCTGCCTCCTAAGTGCTCAGATTAAAGGCATTAGCAACCACCACCAGGTGTCTCTCTTTTTATAAATCATATTTGTTATCTATATGTGAGGAGAGGTATGCAAACATGACCATATTGCACTTGTAGAGGTCAGAGGACACCTTGCGGGATGCTTTCGCCTTCCAGTGTGCGGTTCTGGAGTAGGTGCAGGATGTCACACTTGGGAGTGAGCACCTATCGGTTCTGGAGTAGGTGCAGGATGTCACACTAGAAAGTGGGTACCTACACTTGCTAAGCCATCTTGCCTACCCTGTAATCTAGGTTTTAACACATGGTAAGATACTGAACTCTGAACAGGGCAAAGGGCTCTGGGTGCTGAAGGCCTGCTTCCCATCATTGTCTGATACCGACTAGACCTGAGGCCATGGGAAAGTCTCTTAACCTCAACCTCAAAAGTCTCAATATAATAAAGGGGCCAGTGAATAACATATTCTTTTTTTAAAAAAAAAATTGAGGTTAAAAACTTCCTATGAGGTGGCAATGGGCAGTGTATCTCTCTGTATTCTTTAGTATAAGCACCGGTTGTATATGAGTGTTCTCAAACTTTCCTTGTACATACTGAAGCTGTACCCATTGTAGGGTGCATTCCTACCCCTCACAGCCCCATCCTACTTCCTGCTCCTGAGTTTCAGAACTTTAGATGCTACATGAGGGAATTAAAATTCTGTGTGATGGGTTCATGTCACCGGTGCAACGTCATCCGGGTCCAAGCACACCACATTCTTAGAACACCTTCATGACACTCGCTGTCTGCATGGTAACAAGTCTATTGTTAGATAATTATCATTTAATAGGATGGTGTGTGAACAGAGACACGAAGGAGGGGTGTCAGTCACAGGGCAGGAACACATACAGGCAGTGCTCAGGCACAAGGCTGCCCTGCTAAAGTGAGGATTCCTGGGAAAGAGTCTGAAAGTCATGAGGGAGAGTGGCTGGCCAGAGCACATACCTATAATCATCTGAGGAGGCTGAGGCAGGAGGATTATGAGCTCTAGGCTACCCTGGGCTACATAGTGAGTGAGTTCAAGCTAATAGCAAAACCCTGTCTCAAAAAAACCAATTAAACAAAACACATGAGGCCCAGGTGCCAGAGTGAAGGAGCTAGACATGGCAGGGACAAAGGACACACATAATAACTGAGTGACACAGGAAGACAGGTAGGGGGCTCATGCAAAAGAGCGAGATGATCTCATGGCTAGGTTTGGTGGTCCTCTGTAACTGAATCAGGGCAATGGAAGTGGAGTTGGAAGACATGGGTTTGCTTTGACCATAACTCTGAAGGTCAGCAGAGCACAGTGGTGCCCTGGATGGGGAGGGGGCGCAGAAAACTATTAGGAGGCATACATCCTGTACTAGATTTCATCCACAGAAAGACATGGCCATCAGCTGTCCGAGAAGGCCTGCAGTAATGACTGGGCCCCTTCAGAGGTTTGTGTGAAAGCCTAGTCCTGGTTCCTGTGAATACAGAGCCAATAGCCTTGAACCCAGGATCCTTCTTTCCTCGACCTCCAAATCGGGTAGGCTGGGACCACAAGTGTGCACAGCCCTGTGGGGCCTCCTATGGCCTTACCTAGAATCAGACTCTAAGAAGTAATTGCAGCAAGATGGTTATCGGTGTAGACCCTAATCTAAGGTGTCTGATGTTTTTATAGGAGGACTAGAGACAGGCAGGCATGAGAGAAGACACTGAAAACACGCAGGGAGAAGACCACATGAAGAAGAAGGCGACACTGGGGTGGAATCCCTGCTGACAAGGGGGCTGTTGACAACTACATAAAAGATGGATAGGACACAGCCTTTAGGGGAAGCGGGCCTGACAATGTCTTAATTTGGGACTTCTCCCTTCCAGAGCTGAAAGAGAACAAAGTTGTGGCTTCAGCCAGCCATTTGTGGTACTCGGTTAGGGCAACCCTAACAGACAGAGGCCCGGAAGTGAGACTTTCCTTGGCTAAGCATGGACGTGTCATTAGGGCGGTGGGGTCGGTCCTGAGCTCACGATGAGGGGCCCAGATGACTGGTGACAGAAACTTGTCATGTGTGCAAACAGCACATTCAAAGCCATGATGCAGGTTGAGAACAGCAAGAGATGAAAATATCTGAGAAAGGAAGGACGGAGGACGGGGCCTGGGGCACTCCAAAGTGGAAACTGAAGACATGGAATTTAAGACGCCCCAGGCTGCAGGGTAGGAAGAAACCCAGACATTAGAACCCTGTGTTCCTCTGTGGCTCCCACTGCTCCTAGGGCCAAGGCCTTCCTTATGGCCTTCCCCTGCATCCTGCTTACCTCAAAGCCAGTTCTCACTGGACAACTTAACCGGGTGCTGGCTACTGCCTTTCCTCCTTGTATCTGGGCAAAGGGCCACTTCCTCCTCATCTGCTGTGTCTCAGCCCAGGCAGAGGAGGAAGCCCCACTCCCCTCCAGCAAACCTCTCTGCCTTTTTGCATTCGAGCTCCCGCCCACCCTGTGAGCACAGCGCTTCAGCACATGGCAGGCTCCCAACAAGTATTTGCTGAACAGTGTGACAGAAACCTCTTCTAGCAGTCAGAGCTGACCTCTCTGAACACTAACGCATAAGAACTTACAAGGTTTCTTAAGCTGTATCTTTTCTTGCACTTGTTCAATTGATTTTTAACTCTCAACAATGGGATTTTACATATTTTCCCATGAACTTTTATTTTGACTTACACAACTTAGAGAAAAGAGATGTTCGGGAGTCTTGGTTCTGTCCAGCCTAGACTGGTTTCTGAGTTTCGCTGTTTTTTCTAAAAGTACTGAGGCAGGAAAGACTTCTGCAGTGTCCCCCAAAGCCATCCTTCAGTCTTCACACCCTTTCCTTCTACATGCCTGTTCGACACTGTTCTGGGATCAGGGATTTATGTGTGAACACAGGAAGATCTGCCTGTTATGATCTGGTTATAAAAATGAACCCAGAGGCCCATGCACTGACAGTTGGCCCCAGCTGGTGGGGCCTTTGGGAACTGACTGAATCACAGGGCGCTAAGCCCAGCTGGTGGGGCCATTGGGAACGGACTGAATCACAGGGCGCTAAACACATCAATGGGTGAAGCGATTGATGGATTTATAGGCAAATGAACCATTAGGAGGCACAGCCTGGCTGGAGAAAGTGGATCACTGGAGCACTGTGTGAGAAGGCAGGCAGATCTTGTTCGGGATCTCTCATTGTCCTCTGCTTCCCCATCACCAGGAGGACAGGGTCTTGCTCCCCTACCCCTTCTCATGATGCTCCGCCCCACCCCAGGGACCAAGCAACAGGGGCTGAAACCTCTGAAACCATTAGTCAAAATAGACCTTCTTTCAGGAAGCACACACACAGCCCTACCTAACTTCCAAAGACCTGCCTGCGTGATTCTGTGGTGAGCCCCTCCTACCCATGGCTTCATGAGGCTTTTGCTAAAACACCTTGCTTAAAGCAGAGACTGCATGACGAGCCCTGAGCTACCAGCTGGGGGTTCTCTGGAGGGCAAATAGCCTCTCTCTGGTGTGACAAGCTCCCAGGATCCTAGGATCGCGGTCTCTTTGACTGGTCTTTTCAGTGGTGTAGTCTAGACCTCTCTTCACCCCTGTGTCCGGAGTTAAGGTATTAGACCTTTTGTGACAGGCACAGAAAGTAGAGGGACTGAAGAAGGAGCTGGAAGGAGAAACAATCTGTTAGGGTTGTTTTTCCCTTCAGGGTTTGTGCATGAGGAATCGGAAAGTGAGTGTGAGGGTCAAAGTGACATTTTCGAGTTTTAAGTACTTCACCTAAGAGATTCATGAAACAAAAAGGCTTCTTCTGCTCTGCAAGGCCCTTGCCCAAGGACAGATGGTACCTGAAATGCTGGAGGCTGTGTTTATGGGTGATTAACAAACCACTTGTTCTTCATTCCCCTAATCAGGTTTGTTTGACCCACCTGCACTAATGTGCTTGACCGCACCCTTGGGTCACAGCAGGCTCACTGCAGGGAAAACGTCAGGACGTACGCTTGCCCCTGATTGGGCCTGATGGGAAATGCAATGAATTATGGGTTTCCTTCTTAACCTGCTGCAAACCTTGACTTGGGGCCATTTTCTGGAAACCCAGAGATGGACCTGGCCAGAGCCCATCCACCTGACCAGTCCGTGATGAAAGCTTCCTTCAAATCTGGCTTTGAACTGTGGTAGTGGTCCTGTTCTCTATCGGTGGGGTAACACTAGGCTGCCCAGAGCCATTAGGATGAAGTCAGATTATAATTACAGACGCTTTTCGGTGTTTAATGGTACTTCCTTTTGACTTGACCTTGAGATCCGTTTTTATTGTCGTTGCTGTTTATTTAATTTTTCTCTCTGTTTCTTACCTCCTTCTGTACTCCAGTGATTCATTAACTCCAAAACTGAGAAATCCTTCAGAATACAAATATGATCGGTTTTAGTGGAGAATAAAAAAAAACGAAAGACTGGGGAGAGGGCCAGAGAGGGAGTCGGCAGGATGCAGGTTCCTTTGTTTATTAATGCATAGTTAATTTACTTATTTTTGGGATGAGGTATCACTACGCAGACCAAATTGGCCTTGAATTCATGGGGCTCTGCCTGCGTCTTGGACTGGGATTAAAGGGGTGTGCCACTGCACCCAGGTTCCTTGAGTACTTTAGAAGATAACATTTTAATTTGCCTCACCTTCTCACGGCTAGACATTCAGAAATGATACAGAAAGTTTGATGTAAAAATAAATTCTTTAAATAAGAAGCAAATGTTCTGAACAGCCTCTTCCTGGGGTTTCGTATTTATTACTCTGCTTCAGAGAAATTGCCAGTCGGGAACAATCAGTTCGCAGGCTTGTTACAAAAGACCAGTTACTGGGAAATATAAGGAACAGGGTGCCTGCTAAAAGGAGGTAGGGGGTTGTAGGTGGGGCTGGTCCTCCCTAGGAGAGGTGCTCACAATGTTCTCTCCCTGCCCCCTGTCCCCATCTCGCTCCTGTCTCCTCAGGGGAAAGCCATCTTTCTTTTTAACAAATCAAGACGTGTGTGTCTCTGACTTTCTGCAGGCTGCCTCCTTATGTCTGGAGAGCAGGCTATTACGGGCAAAGAGGGGAGAAGGGGCAGGTGCAGGCCCAGCCGAGGGGCAGCCTCCAGAGACCCAGGATCCTTCCCCCTCGCTGCTGAGGAACAGGGATGCACCCAGCAGGCATGTGGTCCCCTGGAATGTTCTACGTTGAGGTTGTTTAGCTTTAAAAAAACAAAAATGATAAGGCGGTGGTCTTGTAAATCTCCAGAGAGAAGGCAAGTCATACCAAGGACTCAAGGATGGCAGAAGGGCGATACTTCCGAATTTTATTTTAATTAAGGTTTTCTATTGTGTGTGGATGTGGTGTGCTTGTGTGTATATGTGGGGGGGGGCAGGTAGAGGTGATTTCAGGACTCACCCTCAATCCCACTTCCATTTTATTCCTTGAGGCAGGGTTTCTCAATAAAACACAGATTTTGAGGATACGGCTACTCTTGCTCGCTAACTTGCCCTAGGGACCTTCTGGTCTCTACTTTGCTTGAGTTCTTTGGGATCCAAACCCCAGGCATTGCTGTGTGTAATCACTGACCCATCTCCCAGCCCTACCTCCAAATTTTAGATGTTAAGCGTTCAGATGACAGTTCTGTGTGTCCACCTCCCCCAGGCACTTTCATTCCATGTGGCCTCTGAAAATTTACCTCCTCAGAACTTTCCCAAGAAGCCACTAGAAGATACGTACTAAGTCCCAGCAAAGGCCTAAACCAACCAATGATATCAACCAATCAACAATAATGAACCAAGACTTGGGACTCAAGAAAAGAAGGATCTAAGCCAGAGAGGCCAGCAAAGGGAAGGCCCAGACAGTGTTAGGTAGCAAGTTGGAGGAACTAGTCTCAGCTGGAGCAGGAGGCTGGGTGATGCAGGAGGAGGGGCTGTCTGAAGGGATTGGATACTGCAGCACTCAGAAACACTGAGTGAATGGTAGCAGTTGGCATCTGTAGGTCTACTGGAGCGCCGGGGAAAATATCAACATGGGGAGACAGTAAAAACGAAACGGTCTTTTGAAGACAATCATAAGCTCTGAGGAAAACAGTTGAACCCTTGTACACGTGAAAGAAGAACGCTATCTCAGGTCAGCAGTTAATTCTCTAGTGAGTAATGCTGAAATCATCTTCAGACTGGAAACCCAACCACAGGGTCTGCCCCGTGTGGCAGAGCAGTTGAAGGCTGGGGAGGTGAGAGGAGGGTTTGTGTTACCCTCCTCTCTTTTCACAGGAAGTCAGAAGGCAACGTTTAAAACCAATAAACCAGGACTGCGCTCAAGACTTCTGACAGAGGGCAGTGATTTGGAAGAAAAAAAAACCAAAAGACTTCAAAGAGGTTCCTCTGGGAAGTGGGGCTAGGTACGGTGGCTATTTGACTTTTAATCTGTTTTCTTTTACCAAACAGATAAAAAATAAATAAAATGCAATTTAAAAATGAAAGCGTTGTCTTGAATTTTTAATATAAAAATCTTTCCGTGGGGGAAATGAGGGACTCAAGACAAAGGTGGAGAAAGGAGAAACACAATGACATTTTTAGCGCCAAGGACTCATCAGCAGGGCACTCCTCTGGCAAAGCCCCTCCCCTTTGCTTGGAGGAAAGCTGGTCTAGTCACTTCCTCCACTAGGGGACCAGTGAGAGCTGTCACCCTCAAACCCTCTCCCAGCACAAGCTGAGGCCTCAGAAGGGAAGTAGGTGCTGAGACTTGTCTTGCGTCCAGTTGTCATGTTTTGGAATGGAGAGAGGAAGCCAAGTATTTTAGAAAACCCGCAGTGTGTGGGGAGCAGAGAGGGATCCTGGAGATCAGGGCCAGAGGCACCGAGGACAAGTGTGAGTTCACAGTGAGGACCAGCGGGGGAGGGGCCCAGGACGAGTGTGCAAAGAGCTTCCCTTTAAGGGCTGCAGTCACCAGGGGCACTGCCCCTGCCTCCCGGGAAAGCGTTAAACGGTACCCATCTCAACTCCAATTTCCATGACCGGAGTGCTTATTTATTTTGATCATCTCCTTGATATATTTAGAGACCCTAATGAGAACAGAAAATAAACAGCATTTGATTGAAAACAGGGATCTCATGTGCACTCACTGCTGCTACTTAGTGTTGATACGGTGAAAGGCAACTTCACTAAGATGTGTATAATAAAAAAAATCTCAAACTCGGCTTAGTGGTGCATGTCTTTAATCCCAGCGCCCAGGGTTAGGGAGGCAGAGGCAGGAGGATCTTTATGAGTTACAGGTCAGCTGGTCTATGTAGTGAGCTCCAGAGGCCAGCTAGAACTACATGATGGGGGGAGGTGGGAGCTGGGCATGGTGGTGCATGCCTTTAATCCCAACACTCAGGAGGCTGAGGCAGGAGGATCTCTGAGTTCAAAGCCTGCCTGGTCTACAGAGTGGATGCCGGGACAGTCAGGACTGTTACACAGAGAAACCCTGTCTCAAGAAACCACCCAAAAAAAATTTTTTTAAAATATTGAAACAATTGGGTTTGCAGATTTCTATGTGAAAACCACATGAAAACAGAGGAGTATCACTCAGCGTGCAGAGAAAAGAAACTCACGCTTGCTGGTGGGCTTTTTTCTGACTACGTTAAAGTGGGTGTTATACTTCTAGAGGTTGTACGAACGCACACTCTATTCTGAGGACATACACACTGAAGGAACCAGTAAAGAGCCAGGAAGGATGTAACCTCCCTCACATGGTCTAAAGAAACAGTATGTATGACTGCTAAAGATATATATCTGGATCCTTCTGTCCCTCTTTCTCTCCCTTTCCCATGGGCTTGCTAACTGCAGGTGGATCTGGGTAAAGGTCATAGGGTGTTCTGTGTACTGTTCCTAATAAAGAGAAAGTTAAATACGATAAAAGACAGTATGAATGCTTGGTACCTCAGAGGATGCCAGGAGAAAAATGACTGGCATTTCACAAATATTTTCCAGACACCCTGAACTCATGCTGGGAACTAGACCTCAGAACCAGTAAGACTGTCTGCCTCAGAACAGCCGTGTGAAAGAAACTTCTTTTGGAGTCTGTTTGATCCCCCATGGCTCATATGCTAGGCTGAGTGTGCGGTTTACACAACAGCCTTAATTTAAAACAGATGAACCTTCTAGCCACTTACCAACTCCACAGCAATTAAGGAGAGAAGTCTTTAAAGGCTGGGCCAATCAGCCGGGTGGTGGTGACTCACACCTTTGATCCCAGCACTCAGGAGGCAGAGGCAGGTGGATCTCTGTGAGTTCGAGACCAACCAGGTCTACAGAGCGAGTTCCAGGACAGCCAGGGCTACACAGAGAAACCCTGTTCCGAAGAAAGCAAAGCAACTAAATATGTTGGGTGTTTAACCATAAAAATATGATTTAAAATTAGAGAAAAACAAAATGCATGAACTTGTTCTTGCATTCAGTAGGAAAAGTGTACGCCCCAATCAAATGTCCTCTATTTATGCAAATCTGGTGGCTGCAGGTCAGGGCAACTGAAGCCTTTCAGACTGATGTGTGAGAAAATTCTCACAGTGTGTACTCTGTCAGATACAGGGAGACTCTGAGTGAAAACAGTTCAGTGTCTTCAGAGAGCAGAGCACTGGGGAGCACTAAGGACAGAGGGGGCAGAGTAGGAGACCCTTTGAGTTCTGGGAGGGGGAGAAGGTGCGAATGCTGGAGAGGGAACATAGCTGGGCCCTTAAAGACGCCAAGATGTAGAGGGACAGAAAGAGCATTCCCAGCCCTAAGAAGATCAGACACATAGCTCCCTCCCTGCAGCTCCTTCTGCTGGCTGCAGATATGACCGACTAAGACTCTCCTGCTTTCTTCCCGAGAGCTGGGAGGGCTGAGAAGAACAACAGAATACACTCCCTGCTTCTGCCTTATTGACCTTATTAGAACTCAGGGTAGAGGCAGCGGAACAGAGCTGTCTTGAGACAGAAGGGTCTGCATTCAAAGGGTTCAACCTATTGCCTTCTGGTTCTCTGACGGTGAAAGGGGATGGAAACCTGGGAGCACTAAATGAGTTTGTTCTTGGTACACCTAGGGCAAGCTGGCTTCAAGTTAAGTGCTCAACACAGCTCACTGTGATTATTGCTGCTGTCCTCTTAACACTTTTATTAACAGCTACTTAGAACATCTTTTCCCCCTGCATAATTAATCCTCAACTTTGGCGAATGCTAGAAATGTGGTTTTGCTACACGGTGACTTTGCATGTACCCAAGGATGTGTAATCTCCAGACACCCTCCGGTGACTGCTCGGGTGGAAGCTCCACCCCAGCCTCAGGCATCCATATACCCAGGGTCTGGAATGTTCAGCTGGAAGCTTCACCCCAGCCCTGGGCATCCACTTATCCAAAGTCTGAATGTTCGGGTGGAAGTTTCACCCCAGTCCCGAGCATCCACATACCCAGAGTCTGGAATGTTCAAACTCCAAGTCCCCTCCCCCATCTCTCTCTAAACCCTGCTGCATCTCAGAAAGCCAAATGATGACCCCTCCCCAGAGATGCTCAAGGCCACTCCCACAAGGCATTTACACTGCCCCCGAGAAAACAGACATGAGGTTTTTGGGTCTCTCTTTCCTGTCTGTCTCCTCGCTGGGGACTGGAAAATCATCTGGGAGGGATGTATCCATTAAACCTGGGCTTTTTCTAATTCGGTTTGATTTGGTCTGGTTCTGACTGCTGCATGGATGGAGAGGCTTATCGGGGTATAAAACTTTTCAGTGACCTTTCTTTCCATAGAGCTCAGTGACTCGCCTCACCACTATCGTCCAGCATAGCTGTCCCACTGAGGCCACTGGGCCTTTCCTGGCATGGGAGGGACTCAGGGGACAGAGTGCTGACTCTGGACAGCACATCCCTTCGTTCAAGCCCACACTGGCTGGAGCGGTGGTCCTCTACCTGTGGGTCAGGAGCCTTTGGGGGTCACCACCACAGAAGGAACTGTATCAAAGGGTCATAGCATCGGGAAGGTTGAGAACCACTGCTCTACAGTGCAAAGGGCATGGTAGGCCTGGGGCCCCAGGGAAACACGCTTCTCTGGGAAGGGAGAGGCACTATCTGCAAGTCTGCTTGCGGCATGATTGGGTTGGCTACCTTTAGGTGTTTGTTTTCCCCTCTCTGAGTGGTATTTGTGGTGATGGTGGTGGTGGTGGTGGAGGTGTGGGCTCCTGTTTTACTACCTGTACACCTTTATACCATCACTTCCTCCTTCCTTTCTTTCTTTTTTCTTTTTCTTTTTTTTTTTTTTTTTTGAGACAATATAGTTCTGTTTGTCCTGGAACTCACTCTGGCCTCAAAATCAGAGATCCACCTGCCTTTCCCTCCTGAGTGCTAGAATTAAAGGTATGTGCCACCTCCTGGCACAAAACAAGATTTTTTTTGTTTTGTTTTCAGCTTCATATTATGGTTTTCTTCCTTCCTTCCTTTCTTGTTTTCCATCGCTTCTCAAGAGCCAGTGCAAAGGTCTCTGGGGAGGTGGATGAACCCAAGGAGCTGGTGACTGGAGCAGACTGATCACACACACTGTGGGGTTAGGTGTTGAGAATTGTATGCTCTGCAGTTTATAAAACTCCCAGTTAAAACAAGTTTGACAACTCTAGTAGACAGCACAGACTATCAAATAAAAAGCACAGTGCTAGAAATGGGTAACATCTTCTGAAGTTGTTGGCCAGCAAGGTCCCATAGACACCCCCACCCCGAAACATTACAGGCTATTGCCATCTCTTGGTCACCCTCCAGAACTACACAGTGAAACACTAAGGCTGAAAACGCCACACACTTGAGTCTTAGAACACAGAGAAACCAAGTTGGCGCTGACCTAGAAGCTTCATCCCTGCCAGCCAGCGTTCACCGTACAGGAAGGAGCTACATAAGCTGCTTGAGAAAGAAAGTAACCACCAGTCTTACTCAGCTGGGAACCCCGCATGCTACAATAATGACTGTCTGGACAAGACATGGCCACGGGGGCAACAGTGGGATGAACGTTATCACTATAACCAACCACTCTTTGTTTGGATCTAGGGCCTGATCCACAGGATTAGACCCACACTTGGCACCAATACCAAGGCCAAGAACCTGTGGCTCGACCCTAGCAGAGAACTTTTACTATTATTCTGTTAAAGGCACATAGTATTAAACCAACTCTAATGATTTATCATTCTATACATTAATTTTTTGCGTCTCTCAACCCTCACCAGAGAAGTTTCTTTTTTGCAGTAGAGGGCAATTAACATAGAACCCCATTGCTGGTTGTGGTGCAGAGAAAAAGAGAATGGAATAGCAAACCCTAACTGAAACATCTAAATCACACCCTTTCCTCCCAAGGCTCGGATCGCTGTGGAAGAGAGGGTGGTGGGAAGACTGTAGGAACCAGAGTGGTGGGTGATTACAGTAAAAGAGTGTTCTCCAGACACGCACGTGGGCTCTGAGAGCCCGCACAAGACCTGTGTAAATTCAAGTCAGACAAAATCCCAGCACGCAGAGGGAAACGGCACGGAGGTCCGCTTCTGCTGGTAGAGAGGTCACCAGCAACTGATAGCTGCTGGGAGGTGGAATGAGTTTATTTTGTTGCTTTTTGTTTTGTTTTGAAACCAAATTTCACCTGCAATTTTTTTATGTTGTATAATTTTTATACAATATTCCATACTCTTTTAAAAAAAAAATTATGAAGTTGCACTAAGACCAGGCACACCCCTCATAATGAGGCTGAACAAGGCAACCCAGCAGGAGGAAAAGAGTCCCAAAAGCAGTCTAGAGTCTTAGACAGTCTCTAGTCCCACTGTTAAGAGTCCCACCGGAACACCAAACCTTGCATCTGTGCAGTGCTGAAAACTAAACCTGGGCGTCATACATGCTGGGCATCATACTTGCTGGGCAAGTAAGTGCTTTACCAACAAGCCGCATCTCCGGCCCCCAAACTTCTAGTTGCTTCAATTTAGCTTTTATTTTTTAAAATTGGCATCCACTCTCCAGTACTGCATACTATTTCACAGTATCCTTGATTTTATTAGTATAATAGTATATACATATCATTTATAATTAAACACACAAATTTGGGGGTGCCAGACAATTTTTACATGCATAGGCTAAAAGAGTATGGCGGTAGACCGGGGAAATCACTCATTTCTTAGAGTTTGTTTCATGAGCGTGAATTTAGGAGTTTGGATTTGCAGAACATATGGACAAACACAGTTGGAGATGGTGGTCCTTCTGCAATTCCAGCTTGGGAAGGTAGAAATTGGATTCCCAAGACAAGCTGGCTAGAACGACTAGCAATTTAGGGGACTCTGGGTCTGACTGAGAGACCCTGCCCCACTGAATATGGAGGATGATTCCCAACTTCAGCCTTTGTGCCTACATATGAATAGGTACTACTCCACACGTGCCCACAAACACGCGTACATAAGCATGCACACCACACACATGCACACATAGAAGAACGTGTCAGTCAGTGCTGCTGGAGGAGTCTCAAGAGCACTGGCGCTTCCTAGTCCGTCCTGCCCCCTCACAGCCTCCTACTCTGGATGGCGACTTTCAGTCAGGAACCTTTATTGGCGTGTACTCTGCAGGTTAATTCCACAGTCCGGTGCAGCAGTAGCTCGGCCGGTCCTTACAAACAGCAGGTGTTTTCTATTGTGTGCAAAGTCTAAGACCAACACGGGTCAGCGCAAGATAAACACGATGCTCCCCCATCCTCAGCTTGTGCAGCAGAGACAACTCAAATTTCCAGCACCATTTCTAACCACTTGTACACTGCGAGGGTCCAGGTAAGCACCGGGACACCTGGTACTTGCACGCTGGCTTTGGAACAACAAGGCTAACCTGCGCTTACGGGTTGGTCTCATCACAGTTGTCGCTCTGCGGTTTTGACGACCATGGCACTTGGTGTGAAGCACAAAAGTGTTAAGGCGGCCTGTCCAGTCTGCTCACTCTTCCCCCCCCCCCGCCCCCCTACGGCGACTGTCTGCTGACTGGCTGAGTGAATGGTGCATGATTACCTACCCTTCAACTTTACTTCTTCCCTTAGAAAAACACCCTAAAAAGGTAAAAGGAAAGAAAGGGAGACCAGTACACAGACAATGGGATACGAGCAAACAAACACATGATTCTAGAATAATCATGGTGACCACTTGAACAGGATGGAGGAGACAGTACATCCACAGGATAATAGAAGGTAATATCTCTTAGGAGGCAGGAGATAGGGAGGCACCGCACTCCCCAGGGGCAAGGGCCATCTGAGGAACACAACGGGCAGGCTAGGAAAGACGACAGTGACCACTCTTAGAGCATGTGGTCACTGGCTCCCTCCCTGTGTGCATTCCTAGCGCATCTCCATCAGGAGACTTGCGTCTGGGAAAACAGAAAAGGCCCTTCTGGAAATGGCCTCTACATACGATAAATGAAAATCCCCTCCACGAAAGACACTGGGCCAGCCCTTGAAAGCTCTGTGGAAACACACACAGAACCACCAAACCATTCTTGAATACACATGGCTCAAGGGCCCCAGAACATGTGAACTCCAAACCTGAAAGCCAAGAGAGGAACTAGAGACTGACAGTGGTGTTTACCTAGCATGTGTGAGTCCCAGGGTTCAGTCCCCAGCAGCTGCTGCAGGGAGTGTGGGAGGCAGCAGGGTGCAGGAGAATGAACAGAGGAATGCCATCTAATGAAAAGAAAGTAGCTGTAAAAAACGCCACTATTCCTCTCCTCAGAGCGCAGGCCAGAAAACAAGATGCGGCAGTGAGAAACGGGAGGAGGAGCACTAAGAGCTCTTAAAAATCTGAACTATGGCAGGCAAAATAAAAGTGTCAATATAGAATTCTTAAGAAAACAACCGACAGACAAAATAGAAACAGGTAGGTCTGCTATCTGACAAATCAGAATTCTAGAAAGAGACAGGGAAAGAAAAAACACAGGGAAGAAAAAAAAACGACTTAAAAAAATAAAAAGAACAGTTTCCAGAATTGGAGAATTTGCATTTCCACATTAAAGGGCCCACGAGTGGAATGCTCAAAACCAAAAGAAAACGGTCCCCATAGCACACTCTGGGGGAAATTCCAGGCCCACGTGACTGAAGAGCAGATCCTGAGAGCTTGCAGGGAATGAAAAAGGTCACACAAGGCCCGCATCTCCCACAAGAGATGAAAGACAATACACAAATGGCTTTGAAATTCTGAAGAGAATTTCAAACGCTGAATATTGTACAGCCAAGACCCTTTCATATTTTAAGTGCTCAGACACTATCTTTTCTAGAAGATGCACGTGGAAGAGACATGCCACCAAATCAGGCAGTGAGTGGAGAAGGCTGTGGGCCTTCAGAGGGAGACACAGCAGGCTGGGAAGGGGGCCCCCCCGAAAGTGCTCCCTCTCACTGGAGTGTGGGTGGGGGCGGGGCCTGATGGGTAGGGGCGGGGCCGAATGCACCAGAGCTCTAACACTGGGGAGTGGGTGGGGGTCGGGGCTGAATGCGGCTGGGATCTAAGGCGGTCTGATGTGTCTGAGCAGCTGCAGAGAAATACTGTTGGCTTCTGTCCAGCCTGGTGGGCAAAATTCAGGATCAGTCTATAGAGATCAATGCAAATAAAAAGGAAGAGGCAATTACTTTAGGATGAGCAAAAATACATGTAAGAGGAAGTGTAAAGTCACGGTCTAGAGTTGACAGGTGAGGACACCGGGGACAGAAGCTCTCCATAGCTCTGCAGCGAGCACTGAAGGTTGAGGTTCACGCCTTCCGCATCTCACCGTACCCTCTGCTAGGAGATGCTCTGGGTCCTTGTCAAGTGCTGTACCGAAAACCAGAAACAAGTCAAGTTTGATTGTGTGGAGTCGCTAACGTTCTGATCTGGATACTTGCTATTTACCAAAGTTTGATGTTAACCACAATCCCATACAGAAGGGAGACCCAGCACTGGGCAAGGCAGGGTCGGGTGATTTGGCTCTGGATCTCTAGGTCGTTTGTTACCTACTTCTGATGAATTAATTTGAATGCATTCACACAAATGAAACATGAGGTAAATGCTACAAGAAAAATTAAAAAATGAAAAGAAAAAAAAGTTGTCCTCTGGGGATGGGTGGGTGGACAGGAGGCAAAGGACTTGTTAAAGATTTTAATATGGTTTGGGTTTTTACTCCATACATGGTTGGTTGTGGTGGGGCACACTAGTAATTCCATCACGTGGGACACTGAAGCAGAGGGACTGTCAAAATGCAAGGCCACCTCGGGCAACAGAGTGAGTTCTAGGCCAGCCAGGGCTACAACGGGAGACCGGGTCTTTTAAAAACTTGAGCAAATAAGAAAACTGCATGGGATACTTTGACAAGACAGCAAATGCATACATACACACACACCACTCACATACACACACACCACACACACTCATACACACATATACACATTCACACACACCACACTTACACACACACATACATATTTTCTTACTACTTATTAAATGGAGCCCCAGAAACCTTAATGCCTGTCACTCGCTAACGGACATTTATTGAGCAATCCACATCTATCTCCGCACCTCAGCTGCTGTGCCTATCAAAAAGAGAGTTGGGGGTCTTTTCCAACCCTACAAGTCCTACTGTGCAAACTTGACATCTCTGCCACTGTTGCTAATGTCATCCAAACTCAAAATTTTGAACTGTAACTAATATTGTTAGGCTTTATGTAAGAAAGTAACAATGTATCACATGTGTATGTATCCCCTAACTAGAGGCATCTGGAATAAACGTGCAATCAGGGATGCTTGTGGCTTGCCAGGCAAGCAGGACCGTGACCTATGGCAGCTCTGCAGAATGGTGCGTGTGGAAGAATGGCTGGGGAAAGCCTCCACAGCGGCAATCAAGCAGGCAGATGAGAGGGAGGGAGGAAAGGGCCTCCCAGGGCATCGGCGCAGCTAAATGGAAGGGGGTATGAATGGAGAAGAAACAAGACGACAAAAGCTCATTGTTTCCCAGAGAGATTTCACTTTACCTGTATGGGCTACAGAAGGAAGAACGGGTTCTAAAAGGGCTGATACAAGTTTGCCACAGAAGACAAAGGGGTGAAAAAGAGAGACACAGAGGAGGGACCATTAGGACTAAGAAGGCCCAGAAACATACCCCATAAGCACAAGGGGTTATGTCTCTAGGCTTGGTCTCTGCTCCAGCCAGCATCTACTGCATGCAGAACAGAAACAGGAAAAGAAGTCACAGTGGCACTCACATTTGATTAGACAGGTTCCTTCTGTTAGCTTCTGAACTTCTATCCAAAATAAACAGCATACTGTCTTCGTGTCCGGGCAGTAAAAGCCATTATTATATCATTCATTAAACATTTAGACTATTCATTTAAAAAATAACTGTCTTTAGTGCAGTAAAATAACCAGTGTTCTTATGGACACGGCACTTTTTCATGTCCTTAAGATAATAATAGCCGTGTTTATGGGGCGCTTTACAGTCTGGCTATTGTGCCAAAAGCTCTCTGTAAAATACCTTGTTTAATCCTCCCAACAACCCCATGAAGTAGCTTCTAAGCATCTACAGTCCTTTGTCCCAAGCTCTGGGGCCCCGTGGGTTTCCCAAATCAAATTTATCAGATTTTAGCGAGGTAGGTACATATAGTGTGCACTACATCAAACCCCGCAGTCTGGAACTGCGTTCTATAATCAAAAACATCAATACTTCTGCAGGGAAACACTGCAGGGGGTGGGATTTCAGAAAAGCAGCTCAAAGTGGCCATCTTGACTTAACACACAAGGAATGAGAGGCACCACCATTATGTGGCTTGCCCAAGAATAAAGCGCTACCAAGTGATGGGGTCCAGAGCTGATCCCGGGCAGTCCAGGTTCCTTACTGTGTTGCAGTGACGTCTTCCTGTGTTTGGCTTGTGGCTGAGGTCTTGTGCTGGTCATACATTTGCTTTCCCTTCACTAATCATCAAGAACCCGTGTTCAGATCCCAGCAGACTCCTGCTGATGCACCAGAGAGCCAGGTGGCATCCATGTTTCCCGTCCCAGGAGAAGAGGGAGAAAGAGATGGAGGAACTCAGGCTTGGAGCTACCTACAGCAGCCTGGGCCAGAGAGATGGATGGGAAAAGGGGAAAACAGCACCAGGGAAGTCTGGCCACTGGCTGATGGATGTGAAGATGAATTCAACGTGGTGGCACATGCTTGAAGTCCCACGTTCAAGAGGTTGGCAGAATGTCCTGGTCCAGGCTGGTCTGGGCTACATAGTGAGTTTGAAGTCACTCTGGGCTAGCTACACAGGTAGTTCAAGGCCAAATTGTGTTATATGAGACCCTGTCTGAATCAGTCAGCCAATCAATGGAAACTAATAAAAATAATTGTTTATGTATTATATGCCAAACAGTACACCCAGAATTATTTTCTTTAGCATTTCTTCGTTTATTTTACATACCAACCAGTTTCCCCTCCCTCCTCTCTTCCCATTCCGTTCCCCGATTTTCAAGGACTGTATGAACTTGCTTTCTGTTGCTGTGATAGAACACTGACCAGAACCAGCTCGGGCAGGAAAGGGTTTGTTTGGCTTACAGGTGACAGTCCATCATTGCGGGGAGAGAGGCAGGCACCCACGGCAGGAACCAAAGCAGTGGTTCTCAGCCTTCTAATGCTGCGGCCCTTCAATGCTGTAGTGACGCCAACAGTAAAATGATTCCACTGCCACTTCGTGACTGTAGTTTTGCTACTGTTATGCATCATATGCAAATATCTGAGACACAGGATATTGGATAGACGACCCCAAGGGTCATGACCGACAGGTTGAGAAGCAATGAACTAAATAAAGTCAAGTCTGTAGAGGAAAGCTGTTTTTACAGCAGGCTTACTTCCCACCTTTTCTAAACAACCCAGGCCTGCCTGCATAGGTGTGGCACCATTCCCAGCAGGCTGAAACCAAGAAAATGCTCACAGGCCAATCCAATGGAGGCAGTTCCTCAGCTGAGGTTCCCTCTCCCCGTGACTCCACACTGGATCAAGATGACAGAGAAGCTATCACAGGGAAGAATTATTACTATTTGTAGCCGGAAGCAAAACTCAGGGTTTGGGCCTCATCAGAAGTAGAACCCAGAGGGAAGGAAGAGCAGAGGAGAGAGAAAGAACGGGGTGCAGAAGAGAGAGCTCACCAAGGGGAGACCTTGTAAGCAAAGTCTGCTTCACCTCCCAGGGCATTCCCAGTTTATGCACAGAGAGCCATTTCCTACGGAGATTCTAATCACACATCTTTGTGGGGTTAATGCCTTCGACAGGAGTAAATGAAAAGGGGATTTAAATATCAACTAAGTTCTCTTATTTGCTTTTCCTCTGGGGAAGATGAACGAATATGTAGCCCCAAATCTGTGACTCAGAAGGCAATGGATACCTTTGACCCGCTCAGTTGCAAACAGCAAGAGCGAGGCGGCCATCCCCACTCAGGGAGACAGCCATGAGCAGCGTGAAGGAGGGAGAAGAAATGATGGTAATTTTATGGTAATTTAATTAATTTAATTAACAGCTACAAACACCCACAAATACACACCCATTGAGAAGATCCACACTTCTGCCAGCTTCCCCCTCTTCAACATTAACCCAAATCATAGACCTCAGTGTTGTTATCAAACTGCATTTATCGAAGCAAAGCTACTTTCACAACAGAGAAAAACAACTTCCCCTCAAAAGTAGCCAAAGACACATTGTTTACACTCCAAGCAAAATCACATACACTTAGTGAACTGGATGGTGGTACAATGACCTCAGGCCCCTCTCTGGAAAATAGGGGATGGATGGATGCTCGACCACTATTTCAAACCCGTGAGGAGAGAAATGTGCCCCATGAGGCGGCTGTCCAAAAGCTCCAGGTGCTCCTCCAGTATGAGCAGTCTACGTTAAAAACAAGGTAAGTCCTTGCCACCAAGGGCACGCCAAGAGCCTTACCCAAAGCCAGCAGCTTCAGGCATTACCTCAGCTTTCCCAACACCACAGGTTCAGCCCCTGACCAAATCGTGTCAAGCATCAGAAGTGGGGCCAGAGGTAATGCAGGCATCTTCCCTGGAGCCTGCAGTGATATTTCATTTGTATTTTAATAAACAAAGCTTGTCCGAAGAGCAGAACGCAGAACAGGCACACTAGTCAGCCACACAGGCCAGGCAGAGGTAGCACACACCTTTAATCCCAGTTAGCCATATAGGCTGGGTGATGGTGGTCACGCCTTTAATCCCTGCACTAGACAGGAATATAAGGGGATGAGACAAGAACTGGCTCTCATTCAGTCTGAAGATTTCAGAGGAAAGAGCTCTTCAGTAGCTTGGCTTCTTTGCTTTTCTGATATTCAGGCCGAACCCCAATATCTCTCTCTGGAGCTTCTTTGGCAGAGCTAGAAGAGAGGGCAGGGATGCCAGATGACCTTTGGCCCAGCTCACTGTCCTTTTCACCTTCAACAAGGCTTCCATGTTTACCCATTTTATCAATTGGGCCTTTGCTTAAATTATTATTGGAAATCTGTCCTACACTGTCAATAACAACACAACGACACAGATGATGACTTGGAAAACTGCTGCCTCACACCTGTGGCTTGTCTTGTTTTTTTTCTAGAAGGGTCTATTTCCCCTCCTGCCTGCCCCCTCCCCCAGGGATGTGGAGTGTGTCCAGTAATGGCTAGATAGGGTAGATGTCACTGTGTGGGAAACAGCAGACATACCTAAGGCATGATTTGCATGATTTGGCAATAAGAGATAAGATCTGAGCCATAAAGCAGCTCTGATCAACACAGTGAGTCAACAGCAAGCAATTTGGGGAACAAATTCCTGCATTCTTTCAGGCCTGTGGGAGGATTCCCGTCCAAGGACTCTTGGCCATGAACCAACAGGTCCATCCCCACCGAGCTTCATGGAAGCCACATTCCTATCTCTACACAGAGAAGCCAAACATGGTGGCAAATGTCCTTTGTGTCATGGCGGGACCCTGTCCAGCGGCTCTGGAAACAGAAAGGATTCACAGGCCACGACCACATGCGAACCTGAGCTCTGTCTCTGCAGCGTAGTAGACATGGTAACAGGCAAGGTTCAGGGCTGCGTGGTGACAGTCCTGGGCCTCTCAAAGCTGGGCTCTCAGGAGCTCTGTGGTACCTCAAAAGAACCTCAGTCATCACTTGAGGGTTGCCTGACCCTCTCTCTTCATCCAATCAGAAGTTCCTCCTCCTATGTTCTAAGGGCTTTGTGGACAACTTGAATACAAGAATGAGGTACAGACAGGCACAGTGACGCCCAGTGAAAACCGTGATGAAATCCCAGCACTTGGGGAGCTGAGGAAGGAGGATTACTGAGGGGTCAAAGACAGCCTGGGCTACACATCACTTCAAGGCTAGCTTGACAACAGCGTAAGACTTATCTCAATTCTTCTATCCCCTGAAAAAAGGAGGTGGCAGCCCAGAGAGTAAACACTACATTGTCATTTAGCTGGCTGGGGTTGAGCCAGGCAGCCCTGACTC
Source organism: Alexandromys fortis (assembly GCF_014885135.2). NCBI lineage: Eukaryota > Metazoa > Chordata > Mammalia > Rodentia > Cricetidae > Alexandromys > Alexandromys fortis. The sequence goes on from NW_026068087.1 coordinate 1,080,898, forward strand.
CACCCTGGCTGCGTTGGCTGAGAAACGTGAGTGCCCTGCGGTTTGATCACTAGGGAGAGAGCCTGTGGGAACGTCGGGAAGTGTTGCAGGTCCCCTAAATTGATCTGCAAAACTCTTGGGTGATTTAAAATGCCTGGAAAGCAATCTGCCGTGGAATGCGGCTTCCAAATTTCCAATTTCCGATTCTGTGGGCAACAAGTGAAGAAAATCACTCTGAGAGACACTCCTGCTGCAAGGCCCGTGGCCTGGGAATCATGGGAAATGTTGGGCGTACTTGAGAATAAATACGGCGGACGACAGGTTAGCTTTTCTCTACTCTCTCCCAACGCCCCACTAGCATCCCAGCTACATTAAAAAGCCGTAAACTACCAGAAAAAAAATGTAACAGACCCCATTGATGCTGGCCACACTCTGAATGCTGCTGGAGAATAGATGGACACATTGGGAAGGAAGAGAGCAGAAACCTAGGCTGATCTGAGCCCTCAAGTTCCAGGAAGGCGGAAGACTGGAGGAAGAGGCTATCCTTAAAAACAGATGCTGGGCAGCTAGAGACAGGGAGCTGGGTGGAATGTCTATGCCTTCATATCCCTTGCCTTATTTCCGACAAAAGCCTGGAGGAATAAGAAGGACTCATGGCGACAGGGTAAAAATGCTTCAGCTTTAGCACATGGTTATCTAAACACAAGCCCCAGGACCAATGTGATGGAGACACTGCCACCGAACTCTACCTGAAGGCCAGGTGCCAGCAGTGTGTGGGGGCAAGGGAGCTTTCCACGAAAGAGCCCTTCATTTTCATTACAGAATGTTATGTATTACAAAACACATGTTTTAAAGGGCCTACACACAGCAGGAAGTGGTAGTTAACTTAAATTACAGAAGTAAACAGAAAAAAATAACCCCAAGTATTTTGAAAGCATTTGCACTTGGGGAAAGAAACTGAGGACGTTAAAGCTCTATGCCTGAGTTTTGCCTAATTGAACAAGACTTATGTCACGCCAACAGCTGACCTAGAGCAATGGAGATTACTTCTTATCTCTATTAAAGCACAGAGCAGGGGACATGACAAGTTGCCGGGAAAATGTCTTAAGCATCAGCATAGAGGTGACACACAGTCTGGTTACATCCAAAACACTCCCGTGACTCTGAATTAAAGACACAGGTGGTCGAGAAGGCTAGCCCAGGGTTCAGACATCAGCTGTGCACCCGTCATCCCTCTAAAGTAGCTCTGCCCTTTCAGTTCTCTGCCCCCCCTCCCCGACCACCTTGACTTCACTGCCTGGGCTGAAGGTGGAGTTTGATACTTGTGCTCAACTCGAGTTGTTTCCGAGAAAACTCCCAAGTTCTTTCTCCCCGGCACCTGCTATCTGCACAGGTTCCCCTGCCTCACTGAGGCCCCCATTTATCCACCCCATTATTGGACCAAGAAACCTGAGCTAGCCCCACACGGCTCTATCTCGTACACTCACCTGCAGTCCCATGAAAGGAGCATTGCTCGTCCACCATAGACGTAATTTTGAACACCAAGTTCCAGGTGGCTGTTCAGGACATCACCTGATAGGTGTGTCACATTGGTTTAGCTAAGTCTCCCATCTTTGAGCCTGTAGCCTTTTCCACCTAGGGGTGGAGAGGGAGATTTATCTGTATTTTATGTGTGTGGGTAATTTGATCAAATGTATGTCTGTGTACTCTGCATGTGTCCGTCCGGTGCTCTTGGAGACCAGAAGAGGGTATCAGACTCCCTGGAACTGGAGTCGTGGACAGTTATGAGCCAGCATGTGGGTGCTGGGAATTGCACCTGTGGCCTTTGCAAGAGCACCCAGTATTCTTAACTGCTGGGCCATCTCTCCAGCCCCACCTTTTCCACTTTTATCAACAGCAGAGTACTGAAAAAAACCTTGTCTACAAAACTGTGTGTGTGCATATATTCATTTCCACAGTTTACATTCCCAGAGGGGCAACCATAGTCAAAGAGCCTAACAAACAGGGGCATAGGTACAAATGGCCAATTTCTTTTTGGCATGGCAGCCATTAAAAGTCTTCCTATTATCGGGTAAGTCTGTGAATTTCTTCTAGGAGAGCAACTGCTTTCTTCTTCCGAGCAGCTGAGTGCAGGTAGTGCTAAGCACACTGCAGGCTCAGGGAACAGCACTCTTAATGTGGGAAACAATCCCACACCAGTTTGGATTTAAAAGGGTAAAGCTTACAAAACACCAACCATCAGGAAAGGAGTCTAGTCACTGAAGCAAGAGCAGGAATCAAGCACAGGAACCAAGAGAGCAAGCCTAGGCTTGCAGCTCTTTTTTAAAGAGAAATAGACCACGCCCCAGTGGGCTGGTACTTCAGCGGCTATTGGCTGAAGGAGAGAAAGGTGCTCCTGCCACACTCTGAACTATGCTGAGGGAACAGAGGAAAGAATCACTCTTGCAATATCACTGGGGAAGACGGTGGCAAGCGCTCTTCCTCATGGGAAATCGGAGGCTTCCTCCTTCATAACGGAGCCATGCAGAGAGGCTATCGCAAGAAGGAAAGGGTCTGTGACAAGATAGAAGTCATCCAGCCACCAACTGCACCACTGAGAACCCAGAGACAGTTTTCCTAGGGGCCAGAGTGGTCTCCAGAGATTGCTGAGTGGATTTTGGTTTCCAAAACAATGGGAGATATTTGTGACCTTTAAAGGGATAAGGTCAAATTCAATTAGTGTTTGTCAAAGGAGGCTCAGGAGAGTTGCTGAGCAGCTGAGGGGCAAGCAGCCTGGCGCCGATGCAGCCAAGTGGGGACTTCTTCCCTGTTCCATGGCCTTCTGGACTCTGTGTGTATGCTTCTCAAACTCAAGATTTGGAGCAGGCCTGGTGGCTCACATCTGTATTCCTAGCACTGAGACAGAATAATCTTGAGTTAGAGACTGGGTTAGGCTATAGTGTGAGAACCTGTCTCAAAAAAAAAAAAAAAAAAAAAAAAACAAGCAAGTGAAACCCACCACCATCTATCAATAAATGTTAATTTTATAATAATTAAAAGCTCCTACAGTGGCCAAAGGCATGAGGTGGCTGGGTCAACTCTGAACATGTTAGTATGACTTAGACTCCACTGTCTCTGCCTCTCAGTTCTAGAATTTACCGGGAGAAATAGCCCTCCCTTAGAGGCCCGTGGTCCTGTAAGTTATTGTGTTGTACGTTCGTTCCCTTGAAGGACTTGGAATCTACTTCCGTATACAATAGAGGTAGTTTCTCTTCTGGTCAGCAAGGACCTCCTTCTCCTTCATGAAACCATAGCAAAGCCAATATTCATAAAGAACAAAAAAACCTGTTAATAGATTACTGAGGGGACTTTCACATAACTAGTAATAGATATACTTTTTCTAAAAATAAAACAAAATTCTAGAGATTCGTCTAAGCCACTGGTCTATTGCTGTGAGGAGGCTCCATGACCATGGCAAGTTTTATAACTGGGGACTCACAGTGTCAAGGTTTAGTTCATGATCATCATGGCAGGGAGCATGGTGGCAGGCATGGCATTGGAGCAGTCGCTGAGAGCTACATCCTGATCTTTAGGCAGAGAGCCTGGGTCTAGCATGAGCTTTTGAAAGCCTCAAAGCCCACCCCCAGTGACTCCCTCCTTCCAACAAGGCCACACCTCCTCATCCTTCCTTCTTATGGAACAGATCTGTTCTCTGGTGACAGCATCCAAACACGTGAACCTACAGGTGCTGACCTAACTCAGTTCACCACAGATTCAACAAGGAGCACCCTTATTTCTTATCAGAAACTTTAAGAGGATGGAGTAACAGCAAAGCCCTCAGAACTTCCCGAAAGGGTTGAAAGCAGCCGGTAAGGAGAGAGGTTAGGGAGCTGCATTAAGAACAAGCTCTTTCTGAGGAGAAGTGACCTGTGTCATCCCTGGGGAGAGGTGACAGGAACAAGCCAGATGAAAAGAAGGGAAATGACACCCCTGAGGGCAGTGCTCGGGACCTGGATGACTGGAGGGAAGGAAGGAAGGCACCTTTGGGACAGAGTGTGGAGGAGGCAAAGTATTTCTGAGACTCAAAAGTGTAATGGAAATGGAGGTTCAGAAATTCAGGAAGACCCACAGAGTAAGGAGTTGTCACAAGTCTCTGTCCACTTCCTTGTCCTGCGACATGGGGACCTAGAATTTCCTTGGAGGTGACCGCGGAACACTGATATCTAAATGATGCGATTTATCTATTACTGCAATGGGTGTCTGAGCCAAGGACACCACCTCAGACCCCAGTCCCCAAGGGAAGCGGCAGGGAAAAGAGTCACTCAGGGAGCTGTATCCCTCCCAAGTCTGCATGTGATGACAGAGGGAAGCTGAGAATGGTTTTAAGTATGAAAACTGTGCCTTGGAAGGACTTTAGGACACCTGGTAGAGCAAACATGGAGCTGTGGGTTTGAACCTCAGCAGAAGGAAGAAGGGAGAGAGAGAAGAAGGAAAGGAGGGAAAAGAGAGAGAGAGAGATGAGGGGTACTAGACTCTGGGCATCTCTGCAAATCATGCCTCCATAGAAATTATAGTGGTGTATTACCTGTGTTTTAATAAATAACGCTTGCCTGAAGATCAGAGGACAAAGCAGCCATACTAGTCAGCCATACAAGCCAGACAGTGGTGGCGCACACCTTTAATTCTAAGACGAGGGAGACAGAGGCAGACTGATCTCTGTGAGTTCAAGGCCATCCTGGGCTGCAATGAGATTGAATCTGTCTAAAAGAGAAACAGCTCACACAAAGGTGATCCTGGCACTTGAGATCACATGCCTTTAATTCCAGAACTAGGGAGGCGGAGACAGGAATGATATGGCTGGGTGGAGAGACACATACAAAGGGGAGGAGACAACTCTGGAGTTTGAGGATTCATGGAGATGGGATCTCACCCCTTTGGTCTGAAGATTTGGTAGAGGTAAAAGGTCTCTCCAGTGGTTGGCTGCTTTGCTTTTCTGATTTTCAGGTTGAACCTCAATATGTGTCTCTGGGTTTTTATCATTTATGCTACAGAGAACGGTACCACACACGGGTGCTTGCTCTTGCCGGAGCCAGTCCTAAAGTCAAGTTGTACTGCACAGTGGTTTGCAAAGACCGAAGCAAGATTTCTGCCTTGGAAAATGGTTTCCCTCCAGCCTCCAGCGAAAGAGATAGGAAAGGAATGCGCCTTTTGCCAGACTTCCCCAGGCAGGGTAGACAATAAGAGCGATACGTGACCAGAGGCCCACAGCGGTTCCGGTTCCAACGTAACCCTGCCCTCCAAGAAGCAGCAGAAATGACACAGGCCTCCAGGCTGTGTCCGCCGGTGCCACGCCAAGGGCGGCTGTCTGCCTGCCTTCCTTTTTTATTTTCTTTTTGATGGAAAAATCAAAAGGTTTCAGCAGAGCCTGCCTGCCGCAGGAGCCGAGGACGCTCTCCACATTTTACCACTTCCTACTTTTCTCTGCTATTTGCATAAGGGTTGTGAGGAAAGTACCTATACCAGAAGGAAGCCGCTCCATGGAAAAGGCATTTCGGTCACTTTCTCAACCTTGGAGCTCTAAAGAGGAGCCACCTCAACAAGGTCATGCCCCCCCCCCCCAGGATTCTGCGTTTGCACCCAAGGGGTGTCACCTACGATACAGAGAAATCTGCAGGCCTGTGAAACCGGGCGGGGGTGGGGGAGGGCTGAAAGCGGCTCTCCATCCCACCACAGGGAGACAGTCACAAGGGCCTGTGGCTGGCCAGCGCCACTCCCTGCTAATCACTCTCCTAGACTGGCTCTGAAGCAGAGCCCCAGGAAAATGTGGAACTGACCTGAACTTCAGGCTCTCTGGGCAACCCAGCAACTAGGTCTCTGTGAGTCGGCTGGCCCGAGAGAAGAGCTGGCTGGAGTGACCACTGCCTCTTTGTCCTAAGGGAAGGCAGAAGAACCTGCTCCTCCGTCAAGGGACATCTCTGCTGAAAGCAAGCATCCCTCTCGAAGTCAAACTGCCCACTCCACTTCAGGGAAGCCACCCATGCAAAGCCAGCCAGCGGCATGACGTAAGGCGGTTGTGGGTGTTCTAGATACAAATACAGAGGCTTCCTTTTCCAAAGGCCAAACGGCAGGCTGTTAGAGGTGACGGCTCAGCTGAGAGGGTTTTAGGAAGCTGCTGCATGGAAGGAAAAACCACCTTCTGGATTTCATAACCTGAAAACCAAACCTACAGGTGGAAGATGGTTGCCTGACGGGTCCACTTCCCTCTCCAGCCTTTTATATCTCGCAAGGGGATTTCCACAGCTCAGCACACTCTGCAGGCCCTCATTCCCTTGACGGCCCAGGCACAAGGATGTGAATGCCAGCAGTTAAACCCTCTCCCCTTTGAACTGAGTTTCAGATGGCACCGATTAGCACAAGTGGGCCTGGCAGGACACATGATCTATCCTGCATTGTCCACCTGTGGGACCAGAATGGCAGGCAGCTGTTAGCAGTCAGGGCACACACAAAGTAAGAAAGACACTTCCCCCTCACCCCAGTCTTTCCTCAGAATATCCGGAAGACAGGGAAGAACCGGCATACCCCACGGGAGGCGGCACCCTCGGCTTCCTTGGCACTGAGTGCCTGTGCACACCGCCAGGGAAACGCACCGATGAAGCCCCTACTGTGTGCCAGACTGGGGAACAGAGTAGACACACGAATTCTGTATAAAAGAGCCCGGAGCCCACCAGGGAGACAGAACAGTCACATGGATGGTAAGTCCTGGAACACAGACACCTGCAATGAGCTCCCGACTCCACGAACTCGGCACAGGGCGCAGGGGGAGGCGGCGCCAGGGAAACCTCACGGATGAGCAGGAAGGGAGCAGTGGCGGCAGTGAGAAAGGGAAAGTCTATGCAGAGGACAGGGACACACACACTGGAGGGGCGGGGAGCGACGGCTGGGGCTAGACGTGTCGTGGCAGGAAGGCATATGGACCCAGTAAACCCTGGGGAGTCCTGAAGACAATCTATAGGGCAGAGGGACGGGCAATGTGAGCTCTGGGAAAAGCTCCCTGACGACAGTAAGGCCGGAGCAGAGAGGCAGTGTCCCCAGAGGGGACACCAACCGGAAGGCTGCTGCGAAGATCCCGGAGAACGGGACAGCTGTGGACAGCTGCCATGGCAGGCAGAAGAGCTGGGTGGAGTTGCGGGCTGCCCAGGCGGGAGGACGCATGCCTGCTAGGAGAGCTGCCTGAGTTGAGGCCTGAGGTCGGACCGCTTACTCCCAAGTGAGGTTTCCCAAACCTAAACGCTCTGCTTTCAACTCTGCCCTTTCTGTCCTCTCCAGGGGGAAATGTTGGCCCTTCATGACTTCTAAAGACCTGTCCAGCTGGGCGGTGGTGGCGCATGCCTTTAATCCCAGTACTCGGGAGGCAGAGGCAGGCGGATCTCTGGGAGTTCGAGGCCAGCCTGGTCTACAAGAGCTAGTTCCGGGACAGGCACCAAAGCTACAGAGAAACCCTGTCTCGAAAAACCAAAGGGAAAAAAAAAAAAAAAACCCTCTCATGAGGACCAAGGAGACTCCACTGGTCAGTTTTCCTTTAGGTCACATGACAGATCTGTTGAGCTGGCGTTAAGAGGCCCATCTGCACGGCTGGCAAGAATGACCGTCACTAGAAAATCAGCTGGAGCTGTCACCAAAGTGCCTGTAGCCCAAGTGGCTTGGGCTTCTTACAGCCTAGCAGATAGATTCCAAGAAAGAAATCCAACAGCAAGTGTTCCAGGAAATAGAGAAGTTGAAAGACGCCCCTGTGATCGGCCTCAGACATCACACGGTGTCACTTTGTCATGTTCTATTCAAGGGTGAGTCACACAGCACACTTTCCAACTCCGAGTCCAAAGACATCATAAGCCAAGAAAATGTGGGTGCACAGATCGTCAACCAAATTCTACCACACCAAACTCAGGAACAGGCTCAGACACCACTAACAAACGAAATTGATCCCGTCAATGTAAGAGTGATCCAACCTCTGAAAGTCAACCCAAGCAATGCCCCTTATTAATAAAAACAAAATCACGCCATGTATGAACCGATGTAGAAAGTGCACAGCACAAAAATCCAGCAACTTTCACAATAAAACAGCTACGAGTAGAAGCAAAGCTCTGCCCATGTGAGAAAAGATATCTATGGAGCTGGAGAGATGGCTCAGTGGTTAAGAGCACTAACTGCTCTTACAGAGGACCCGGGTTCAACTCCCAGCACCCACATGACAGATAACAACTGTCTGTAACTCCAGTTCCAGAGGATCTGACACCGTCACACCAATGCACATAAAAATAAAGCTAAATAAACTATAAAACAAGAAAAGGTATTTATGAAAAGCCCACAGTGCAAACCCTACTTCCTAGAGAAAGACTGCAAGCTCTCTCCTCGAGAACAGGAATACGACAAGGACGTCCATTCTCGCCACTTGGTGTACTGTCTACTAGAGAGTCTCACTGGAGCAACTGAAAAGAGAAACGTAAAACCACCTCTTTTTGTAAACAAATTGTCTCACACACGAAAAACCTAACAAAACGAACAGATGAGAAAACTCCCAAGTCTAGCGAGTAATGCCACGAGCAGCTGCATTTCTCTGCCCTCGTCATAAGCAAGCAGAAAATGAAATTAAGATTCCACTGACCATAGCAATGCAAACATGAGACACTTACAAACAGGGTTAACCCCAGGGGTGTGGGCTTTGTCTGTGCAAACTGCAAACACACTTGGCAGAAATGAAGGAAGAAATGCAAGTCTCTGGCATCCATGCCCGTGTGGAAAGGGCTACAGCGTGGGATCCTGGATGTGCAGCAGGGGTTGCTGGGTGTAATGAGGCAGAACTGGGAGATGGTCATTGGAGGCAGCCGTCACAGGTGATAGCTTTCTCTGCCATGGTCTCACCCCTCTTCGCAGGCCCAAAAGTGACAGGGCTAACTGAGTCAGGGTTGAAACCTCCGAAACCATGGGCCCATCTTACAAGTTGGCTACTGTGGGTAATTTTAACCCAACAACGGAAAGGCCATGAAAACAGTGGTCCAAGTCCCTCAGCTTGACACACAGGTATGGCATGACCTTTCTGAGAACCTCCGCTGCCTTTTATTTTTCTTTCAGAAACTTACAAAATGATCCCGAAATCCATATGGAAATTCGGGGGTCTTGTACTGTCTCTAGCCAAAGCAACCCTGAAGGACAGCATTGGAGAGCACAGATTTCCTAATTTCAACACTCTCTGTGAAGCCGCAGTAGCCAAGACAGTTAAACAAATGGATCAACGGAACAGACGTCCAGAAGCAAAGCTTGCCGCTGAGAAAAGTAATAACCTTTGACGACAGTGCTGGACAACTGGACAGACACATGAAAAGGAACAGACTCAGGCCTGGACCTCACCCCACGTACAGAAACACAAAGTGAGCCAGAGACTGAAACGTGTGTGCTGAAGTCAGGAAGAAAGTCAGGCATAAACTCGACACAATGCCCAAATCACCAGCAACAAAGGAAACATTTGACCACCAGACGACACGGGAGAGAAAAGCTCATGTGTCTTAGCATGTCTCCGAGAAGACAGTGCACAGCAGGATGGAGTAAACCATGATAAAGAGAAACAGTCTCATCTGGCAAAGAACTTAAAAGGAATTTCAAAGAAAGCTGCTAATAGATGCCGGGTACACAATGAGACGATGGCCATGGCTATCGGTAAAATAAAGACCCAACTCACAGCAGGACTCTACCCCCCGCCCACCAGGACAGCTATGAGAAGATGAAGGATGATAACAAATGTTGGCACGATGGGAAAACTCATTGCTGGTGGAAAGAGAGGATGGGGCAGGTGCACTGGGAAAACATTTGATAGCTGCTCAAAAAGCCATAGCCATGATGTGCTATAGCAAACCAAAAATATCTGTCCATACTCCCCCCCCCAAAAAAAAACAGTATATAAGTGTTTATACCACAATTTATAATAGGCCAAACATTGACCCAAGTCAAATGTTCATCACCCGGTGCTTGGATAAACAGGATAGGATATATCCTGCAAAGGAATACTACTTACAGAAAGGAACAAAGTACTGGTACATATTATACCACAGAGAAACCTTGACACTACCAAGTGAAAGAAACCATACATAAAAAGCCATCTATTAAATAGGTCTATTTCTACGAAATGCCCACAACAGAGCAATCTACTGCCAGAGCCTAGTGGGATCCTGGTAAGATTCTGGTCAGGTAGTAGGTACCAGATTTCTCCTGGGGGCAATAAAAACAAAGATGTTCTAGACTTAGAAAATAGTGTTAGCTGCATATGTTGGGTGTTTATACCAAAAAAAAACACACATAATTAATCACTTTAGAGGGGTCATTTTATGGTGAATTATATATTAATAAAGCTAATATTTAAATGCACACACACACACATAAAAGGAAGTCCAAAGATCAGCCAAGTGACATGGAGGGGGACACCATTGGATGGCATATTTCTTTTTCTTTTTTAAACATAATTCTTTAAGATTCTTTGGGAATTTCACATCATGCATCTCAATCCTGCTCACCTTCCAGTCCTCCATATCCTCCCCTCACCCCTACAGCATCTCCCCCCAAAATCAATTAATAACAAAGCAAAACACACACACACATGCATACATGCACACACACGCACACATGCATGCACAGAAAACCTCACTCCTTCGTTTTTCCAACACCTCTTCATTCATCCTAGTGGCACTGGGAGCTGCAGTGTGTCACACAGTGTACCCTTTTGTCCAGTCAGCCCCATCCACAAATTGTTCATTGCCATGAGCCATTGGTCTGGTGGAATTTCTCTGGCTTCTGGCACACCATCACCACTGAACCTTCATGGAAAGTCCTCTCAGACATCCTGCTGTTGCCCCGAGTCGTGAAGATCCTGCTATTATTGTTCCACGGGCCAAACCCTTCACGCAGATCCTAAACGTGGTAGATGTTAGGGGCCAATCTAAGACCCAGGATGTAGGTCTAGGTGGTAGCTGAGCTGGTCGGACAGGCCCTGCTCAGGCGAGGTGTGGAGCCAGTTTTCCTAGGCCCACACCACAGGGGCCAGTTCTCCCACACCTGTGGGGTGGGGTGGGGCTATCTGGGAGGCATGTTTCTTGCAAGGCCATCTTTGAGGACCACTTATCTCTAGCTCTTCCCTTGTCTTGACAGGTTACAGAAACAGGCATTAGCCCCTAGACCACCGCGTTTTTGCCTCCTGATTCTCACATCTAAGAGAGAAACTGCATCCTGATTATTCACTGGAATTCTTGTAGAAGAATGGTCCAATAAGACACCTAGGACCACAGAAAAACTGTGTGAGTAGCATTACCTAGTGAAGTGATCTACACAAGATGTCTAGAGAACAGGTCCAGATGAGATGCTAGAGAGAACAAAGAAGTCCAGACGAGAATCAACTGAGAAGCAGTAGGAATAAATAAAATCAGGGACAGGGTGGCGTCACACAACTGGATGCAGAGTATTGAGGAAGACCCCCATGTGTACAACTGTACAACACTGTTAATCCCAAAAACTAGAGAGAGTATGGGGACTGGCAGAGTGGAAAGACCCAAGTTCCATCTTGGCTGAGCCACAGATCAGCTATGAAATCTCGGCCAATTAGTTTGTGCCTGCGCACAGTGGGAAGATCGAAAGGCTGAATATGGGAGGTACCTGGAAGAAAATAGCTATTCAGTAAACGGCAGCTTTTATTACTGGCAACTCTTAACAACATCACTACTGACACAGGCACCCTCACCAGCGTCCACTGATTCCCGCCACTGGCCTAGAACTCTGAGTTTCCATTCTCTTAGCTACTTGGGTCGTTCAGTGAAGATCAGGTAGCTATAAACCAGTTGGAGTGTTCACATGAGTGTGATAAGTATGGCAAATTAGAGCATTCGTAAAATCACCAAAGAAGCACGGCAGTATCAACCAATTCACAACTAAGCAAAAGCCACAGACAGACAATTCACAGGAGACTGTGTGTGAGGTTGGCAGGTACGTGAAGAATGTCGGAACAGCCAGTGACCACAAGGGCAAATTAAAACAAAGCAACATTTGAACTTGTCATGTCACAGATCATTTGAGAAACCTTTGATGGGTAAGTGGTCTCAGATCATATTCCTGATGGGGGTGGGAGCAAAATGTCTAGAAGGCAATTTGGCAATGAGTACCCTAAAATAAAACAAAACAAAACAAAACAAAATACCTCATCTAAACTTGGCATTCTCCTTCTATGAATATACCTTCTAGAAATAAGAATGCATGGGGAAAAAAATCTTAGCTAGAGGGATGTTCATTTGATTCCAATATTATTTTTAATAATGAAGAAACTGAAAATCAATATATCCAACAACAAGAAAATGAGTTACATTATGGAGTGCATAACTGATAAATACTTAATAACTTGGAAAGAAAGGTACTCACCGTAACAAAACAATATAAAATCAGAATTTATAAGACATATATAAAAGATCAGTACTGGTCTGTGATGGCTAATCTTGATTGTCGGCGTTAGGATCACCAGAGACTACAGCAGCACACTTCTGGTGTGTCTGTGAGGAGACCCCATAGACAGTTAGTTCCTGAGGGCTCCAACCCCATGCACGGGCCAATCGCTGGGAAGATTCACAATATGGTGGCAACATTAGGAGGAGGAGAAGAGGCATGTACGAGGGAGATCTCTCCTGTTTGCCCCCTTGCTGCTTCCCGCCTATCACACGTCCCCACAGTTACGCAATCTACTCAAGGGTCTGGGGGTCAAACTACGAGACAAAAATAACCCCTCCATTAGCCGTTCTGCCTGGTAGCTGATCGTGAGGATGAGAAGAGTAACTGGTGATTGGCTGGATTCAAAGCTGGCGCATCACATGATAATGTGTTGTCTCTTCTTTTGTTGATATGTGTTTTCTGCCACCATGATCTGTCATTTTGTATTAAGAAAAGAGGACGAAGGTTGAGTCCCTAACTCAGCACCCATGTCAGAAGACACACAACCCCCTGCGACTCCAGCCCCACATCGGACACGCCTGTGGCCACCACAGCCACTGCATTCATGTGGTGCACATACAGACAGTCAGGTGAGCATACATATAATATACATAAATAAAGATGAATTTAATTCTTTAAAAAAAAGAAAGACTTTTTATCCCTGGAAGCCCGAACCTTCCTGAATGGGCTCAGTGGGCTCGTGGAGACAGCATTTTTCCTTGTGATCACCCGCCTCGGTCCCTGCCCTAAAGCCCTGAGTGTGTCTCTGGACCAGGTTCCTGCCTCCTGCATCTCTCAGTCTCCTCATTGAACCCCCTTCCATCACGTGACCGCCTTCCTTCCATCCTTAGAAATACAGCTCCAACAAATAAGAGCTCTTCCTGGCCACAGACCTACACCGAATCTACACCCAGGAGGCTGTCCCCTCCACCCAGGCCCTCCACACTGGGGACAAGGAGCCACCGTGGGCCTCCGGAAGGAACCGTACTGCTCAATGGGCTCAGATAAATAACAGCACCAGAGGATCCCTGCATGGGAATGGACAGACAGCAAAGAGAGGATGCGTGGGCAGAAAGATCTCTTCTGACAGAGCAGAGATGAGCCAACCCTTTCTAAGGACAGGATGACCAGCTAATGGTACCCTCTAAATCTCCACTCAAACACCACACTGGGAGATGTTCAGGTCTGCTGATGACTAATCCCAAAAAGCAGCCACTCACTAGATGGAGTCTCTGGTTTCCAGCCACCTTCTGCCTCCTGGGCAAAAAAAGAACACAATTCACCAAGGATTTACCAGTGGCTTGAGGCCCTGGGGCTCCCTGAGGTGTGCTGGCCCCAGATGACAATGGGTGTACTCAAGTCTGACCCATTTCCCTCCCTCGTGTGTCCCATCTGGATTGGCAGGGAGGTCAACCACAGCAAAACACTCCCTCCCTCTTTACTCTTTACACAGAGTCCGAGAGGGATAGGTCGGCAATGAAGACACAAGTCCACGACCTTCACCACCTGCACTGTCTCTTAAAACTGTGTGCTTTATTTTAAAAATTAATGCCAACTTTACTGTCCATTCCGGTTTTTAACCTTATGGTATTAGATTGTTTCTAAGCCACAGCTCTCCCCATCTCACACAGTTGTAACACTGCGAAAACTGGGCTGACTCCTGGCATGAACTAATCGGGAGTATTTTTTCCCTCGTATTATAAAGACTAGGGCATCAGGAATGATGAAATATAAACAGACAAAAGAATCCTTTCCCTAGAATCAGAACCAAGGCCAGGAAAGCTGGGCCAGGCTTGAACGCCCCAGGCTCCTGGCTCAGGCCATTTCTAGATGGTTTCCTGAAAAGCAGTCCCATCCTCAGGCAATCCAGCCTTTGTGCCCACAGGCAGCGGCGGCATGAGGAGGAAGCCTTGTTCTGAACAGTGTCCTCTTCCTGCCAAAGGGAGGCCGAATAGCAACTGGGGGGACTGCTCTCCCAGCATGCACCACGAACCTGTGTGGCGAGCATTGCTGCACCCCAATCTATCTATGTCACCTCCCCGGCCAAAGCTGTGAGGTGCCTGTGGTGACTCCACCTTACAGACGGGAAGAATCTGTTTATATTTCTGAGAGGCTACACTGTGGTATGGCTCACTAGAGAAACCACTATCAAATGCCAGCATCTTCTGTGCACAGAGGGACCTCCAGACCCAAGAGCCTGACCATTTGAAATGCATTTCCCTGAAGAAGCATCCCTCTCAGGCACCCCGCTTCCTCTGGCACCCCAGATTCACTGATGCCCTCACCAAGGACGCTGCGCCGGGCAAACTAAGGCCAAGATAAAGGTCAGCTGAGAAAGGACGAAAGTCCATGCCAAAGGAAGCAGAAGGATGCTCCCCACCACGGTGGCCCTCATGGAAGCTCTCAAGCTTCTCTGTGACCCATTTCTAACTCAATTTCCCCCAGTCTCTCCGTTTCAGAGACTAACCCACCCTCCATTTAAGTACAGCCCAGCAGTGACCCCTGGATGTCTTAGGTTGCCCTTCAGCTGGACAAGAGAAGCTGCCATCTCCTGGCCCTCAACGGTGTCATGTTGGCTCATGAGCCCACTCAGACCAAGACGCTTGCCTAGAGTCACCCGGAGAGCAGGCAGCAGGAGGCCTCTGTAGCCACATTAGTAAGATCTGAGGAAAAGCCTGATTCTGCCTTCTTTGCCAGCTAGCTGCTCCCCTGCCCGCCATCCACACAGACAAAATTTAAAGGAGACTCCCCACGCAGTGTGCAGAATCATCCGTGTCTCTGCTGGATCACCTGTCTGTCTGAAAATTAAAAAAAATAAAGATAATACAACCTGATGAGGGCTGTCAAGAAGGCTCATCAGGCGAGGGCACAAACCTGACAACTTGATTGAGTTCGATCCCAGGGTCCCACGTGACAAAGGAGAACGCAAGGGCAAGCTGTCCTCTGACCTCACACGTACGCTGTAGTCTGTGCCCGCATGCATATGTGTGCACACACAACACAAATTTAAAACAAATGAGCAACGTGAGTTCTAATCATGTGGGTAGAAACTCCCACCCCAAACCACGGAAGACTCCTCTTTAAATGAAAAAAAGTATCACGAACACTAGAAACAAGGACCAACTATTTTATCGTTGTTGTTGCGATTCCAGGGGTTGCACCCAGGGTCTTGGGCATGCTACACAAGCACCCCACCACTGAGCCACACTCCCAGCCCACAAATTCATCTTCATTTTTAAATATTTATCTTATGTATATGAGTGACCTGTCTTCATGCACACAAGAAGAGGGAATCAGATCCTGGAATCATGGTTGTGAGCCACCATGATGTGGTTGCTGAGAATTGAACTCAATTCCTCTAGAAGAGAAGCCAGTGCTCTTAACCTTTAAAGGACCATATGCCCTTGCTTGTCAATCCCCTTTCCACACGGCTCTCCTTACTTGTCATGTCTGTATATAAGCTATAAATTTCCTTGAGTACATATGCATACATACATACATACATTTCTAAGTGCAAGGGAGTCATTTGGCATAGAGAAACAACCAGAAAAGGACCTGTCCCTGTCACTGGATAAAAATGTACACACACAACACACAGTCTCATCTCCACAAATTACCACGCAATTGGGGTACTTCCCAAACGTAGTCAGGAACGGCTGTTCTGTTCCCGCCACACTTGCATATGGTGTGGCCCCAAGCAGGACTGCACGCGCTAACAACATGTTTTCTAGTGGAGGGAGACCCAATTTGGGAATCTTTTAAATTTTTTAAATTTTGTTGTTATTATTTGTGGTATATATGGTGTGTGTGTCCTGTGACCCACATATGTATGGTGTGTGTATGTGTGTGTCCTATGACCCACATATGTATGGTGTATGTGTCCTGTGACCCACATATGTATTGTTTGTGTATGTATCCTGTGACTCACATATGTACGGTGTGTGTATGTGTATGTGTGTGTCCTGTGGCCCACATATGTATGGCAATCAAAAGAGAATTTTCAGGCGTTCTTTCCTTCCTCTTATTGTGGGTCCTGGGAGTCGAACGAAGGTCATCGGGTCTGCATGCCAAGCTCCTTGAGCAGCTGAGCTAACTCACTGCCCCATGGTACAATCTTCATCCAGTTAGCTCAGGCTTCCTACCCTTTCCTCCTCAGAAAGCAAAAGCACCAATGGCCTCTGGGATCTCAGTGCTACCTCCCAATGGCTGCACAGCCTGGCAAGTGGAATGTCAGCTTTATCTGAACCCCCAGCAGGCTGGCCTGCATAGGGCGGTCCAGGGGCCTGCAGTCCATTCCTGCAAGCTTTGATGGAGGGAGTGTGCTCTGCCTCCTGGGCAGGGCTAAAGTGATCCCATCTCACAAACCACTTTTCTCCATGTCTCCAACGTGGGCATGAAGCGATATTACGCACCAATGTCCAAAAAAAAATTAAAAGGAGAAAACAAACTCAAATTCCTGTAAGACAAATGTGTGGATAAACAAAATGTGGTAATATCCATGCAACGGAATTGTGTCCAACCAGAAAAGGAAGACAGTCCTAACATTCTGCTCCACATGGGTGAACCTTGAAAGCACGCTGCTTACTGAAAAAGAGTCAAGTCAGAAAGAGAAATGCCAAATGACCCCTTTTCCGTGAGGGGCCTGGAACAGACAGACCAGCTCCTCACAGACACAGAAAGCAGGGCCAAGAGGGAGCATGGGGAGCTGCAGGTTAAATGGACAGCTTCCGTTTTGGACTTTGCGGAAGTTCACACACCCCATACATGTATCCAGTGCCACTGAGGTAGGTTTTAGAATGGCTAAGGTACTAAATTTTTTTCAAGATGTATATTTTTAAGTTTAAAATGTTAGTGTATTCTATTACAGTGTGGCAAAAGAAAGAGAAAGTAAGACAAAGAGAAATTGCAACATTATCTGAGCCTAGGGGGAAGAGTTGGTTTTCCACACACACACACACAAAAAAAAAAAAAAATTCAGAACACACCACTCCCCAGGCTTCTATCTTCTGGGATAGTTCCTTCTGGGAAGGAACTAGGGTTCACTGAGGAAGGGTCCCCTGGCCCCTGGCAGCCCTCACCCACAGCCACAGCTCCTCAGGCAGCCAGATTCTCCCACAGGCCTGCGGCAGCCAGGCCCACTCTCAGTAGGGCATAAAGTGCCATCCTGTTATAAATCCTCTCCCACAAAGCGCTGGATACTGGTCCTCTCTCCCCGTGCCAAGAAGTCTTTTTCTGACCATCTGCAATCCATTCAGAGGCAGCCGACAGGAAATGGCGGCAAGGAAAACCCCAGTGAAACGCAACTGGTGGGCCCACCTCTCCTCCAGCTCCTGGCCAGCACCAGGAAGTGAGCCTTTCTCTGGATGCAGAACATCTGTGGGAATTCTGAGGGTGGCTGGGCATCTGTCGGGGGCTAAATGGGCTTGAGACAGATGCTCACAAAATTTGGTCAGAAAACCATGCTGTATTGAGCTTTTAAATTAGTTCTGGGGAAAACCCCTTTGGAAAAAGAACACAAAACAAAACAAACCCCAGACCCTAAGAGGGGAAACGAATCATACGAACACTAACCTCAAAATTGCTTTCTTCTGACTTCTATGGACAATTAGACCACAATTCACAATTAGAAGCAATGAGGATCTCTTTTTTTGTGGCTCCCCGTCTAGTCTGGTACTGTCAGCTGCCTCACGGTGACAGCTTCATTTATTCCGGCACCAGAAGCTCAGGCCCTCAGCACACAGCCGCGGTGCTTTAAGTAGTTAACAGTTATATAAGATAATCTTACAATTTGATACATTAAAAACCACAACTTAATATTTCTTATTTATTTTGGCATACTGTATGGGTACAGATGGGTAACGCAGGAGTTAGTAACTTTCTAGAAACAAGTAGTATTGTCAGCAGTGTCTTTCGACTTTGGGGCCATAAGGTCCCGTCTTCATAACTTCACTCAGTCACAGTTATGTAAGAGCAACCCCAGACAGCACACACATGGACAAGTGTGACTCTACACCAGTAACCCCTTCCCTTCTCTTCACACCGGCTCACCTGCGACACCTAGTCCAGGCTGGCCTTGAACTTCTGCTTCTCCTGCCTCTGCCTCCCAAGTGCAAGAATTTCAGGCACGTACCACCATGCCTGGTTTTATTCCTTGCGGGTGACTCAACCTAGGGCTGTAAGCATGCAAGGCAAGCACTCTACCAACTACCTACACCCAAAGATATGCAACAAAATTCGAATTATAAAAACAGACTACGGTTTCACAGAGCCAGTGGGTCTGCATTGCTAACTTCTGCCCAAGAAGTTGTTCACATTGTATTTGTGCTGTGGGCTTTTTAACAGGGCAGTAACTAGCCTCACCTCTGAGTCCACACAGCGAGCTTGAGATGCAGGACTGAGAATTCAGAAGAAGAAAACAATCACCAGATGGGATGAAATTTGTAACAGTTTAGAATATCTTATTATTGATCAATTGTATGCTAAGCAGCATTTCATCAGTCAAATTTGTAATTAGCAACTTTTCAGAGTAGGCTGCTAAATATTCATCAAAATACCAATAGGAATAGATTAATTGTAAAAACATAAAGATATGTGTGTGTGTGTGTGAGAGAGAGAGAGAGAGAGAGAGAGAGAGAGAGAGAGAGAGAAAGAGAGAGAGAGAGATCTGTCCTCAGAACTCCAAAGAGAGAAAGCAGGATGTGCATAAATATTACAGAGGGAGGAGGAGAAGGAGAAGGAGGAGGAGGAGGAAGAGGAGAAGGAGGAGGTTGCGTCCTTGAAATCCCAGAGAAGTCTGCAATAGTCCACCAAATGGATGAAGCTAAGGTTTCTGTTTGGTCCTGATGGAATTTCACCATAGCTTCCTTTTCCAAGAGTTGCTTTCTGGCAAACCAAACCCTCTCCAAGGGTCTGTGCAGCTCTTCCCTGGAACACACTGACTCTCCACGTTCTAGCCATATTTGCTCTCTACCTGAAGCATCCTTCCATCTGTCCATCTGCTCTTCCTTCCCCTCCCTTCCAACCTGAACCTGGCTTCTACAACACACCTGTACTGCGCTCCAAGCAGAACCATACCAAAACAGCCCCTGCCTGCATGTCAAAGGTCTTGGTGACCACAGGCTGAAGTCTCTTCCTTCTCACCTGGGATCCCAAGCCCCCACGACATCTGTCAGGGACTGCAGAGAGCTGCGCGATGCATTCCTGGGTAATGGCTGAGGCAGTTTCCTCATCAGACCACACCAGGGCCCAGCCCTGTGTAACCACATCCTGGGTGCTCGGTGGCCTTCTGTTGAGCCAGGGATCCAAAAAGCACCCCAGCTTCCATCACTCACTGCTATCTGACTCAATGGTTCACCTAGCCCAGGCTAAATAAATACTCCCGCTGCAATGTGAGAACCAGATTATTCTAAGTGTAGTTATCTTCTCCCTTCCCCAAATTAAAGCAGAGCCCCTTGAGTGTATGGGATAATGTATCTCGATGATTTAAACCCCAAGCTCTACCAACCAGGACAGGCTTGCACTGTTCCCCTGGGGCTTCTACGTGACTTTGCCTTCACAACACAGACATCTGGAAAGCCCAGCACCCCAGTCCTTGACCTCGCCCTCCCCACCAGCTTAAGAATCATGGTGCTCAATGCCAGTCTCGGAAAGTTGGTGATTAAAGGAAAGCCCTTCCTCTGCCTTTCAAAAGAAACTTAAAGGAGTGGTTCCTTCCTGCTCGTCAGAAGAGAACGCCGGCCAGAAAAAGTAGGTCAGAAAGACAGAGCCTGCCGATGATCATCCTGCTCCTCCTGTGAAGAAACGGTGAATCCAGGCAAGGACCACTGAGGAATCCAGGCAGGGACCACTGATGGGTGCCAAGGCAGCTCCAGGAAATTCCCTGCTATGGAGTAGAGAGGTCGCTGAGAGCCAGAGCGCTCTCCACACAATGACAGTCTCACTGCAGAAAGAAAACCATCTTTGCAATGTATAGCATATTTTTTATAAGATGGAGCCCTGAAAACTCAAGTGTGTTAGCTCAAGAAAACACCGCCAAGATGCGGCAAAAGCAACGGAGAGAGCTGACATGCTATTAGGTCTGCAGCTTATTTTAAAACCTTACAGAAATATTTGTATATTCCTTACCAAGAACTGGATGGATATGTTTTATATATAAATAAGTTTATGTATGCATTATACACACACACACACACACACACAATGAAGCAAGACACAATGTAGATCACCATTTTAGTCTACATGGTGTGTACACAGGGACTCTGATGGCATCCCATCTTTTTCTGTGTGAGAAATGTCAATGTTGACACTGAATTGGAAGGTATAGGGTGGGGTTTAGCTCTGCATATTGAAAGAGGAACTTCTCAGCATCTCAAAGATGGTTCAGTGGGTAAGGCATGGGCCATATAAGCCCAGTGACCTGAGTTTGATTCCAGGCACTCGTGTAACGGTGAAAGGAACTTTAAGAGCTGAGATCCCAAATGCAGGGTGGAGACTGCCTGCAGCACGTGTCCAGGGGAACGTACAGCCTGCAGCGCCGTGTCCAGGGGAACGTACAGGCCATACAGCCTGAGAGTCTGGAACGATATCTCCAGGCACAGACTGGTTCCAGCAGCAAGAGGGTGGGGATAAGAACGGGGAAGCCGGCAGAGGCAGAGACACTTGTGAGGGTCGTCTACCTGCTGGGACAGGAGGGGACTGGATCTGGAGGCCTGTGGTACCTGAGGTCACCAATAGCGGAGGAATGAAAAGTGATCATTTATTGAGTGCCTGATAAATGTAACTTCGGGGGGACATTAATTTTTTGAAGTGATATGCAGGGAAGGGGAAGTCAGGAAAATTGAATACTAAGTTACTATAAGCAGTCTGGGTAAAGGAGGACAGGCTAGTCCAGAAGTCAGAACAGCTCTCAGAATAAGAGGCAGACACCAGACAGGAGGCTTTTTAAAGATGGTGAGTTAGTGAGGGCACACGTCTGCTCTAACTTTGGGGTGAAGAGAGTATGGGGGTCCACAGAAACATCTGAGGGGAGCTGGAGGACAGGGACAGAGAACGAGCACTCTGCTGAGGAGCTGGGGCTGGTGACAGACACACTGGTCTCCACAGAGGGAATGGTAAGGGTGAGTGGGCACCTGGGTCTACAGACAGCAAGGAGTCACACAGGGGCAGACAAGAGGAGAAAGCATGCATGCGGCTAGCCCCTCTAAAGGAAACAGGCCTCTCATGGCTCTCAGGCCGTCTACTGGTTAAAGCAGGAACGTCCAGCCTTCTGACTGTGACATCGATACCTACAAATGTGTTGAGTGTATTCTGGGCTAGCCTGGGATGCACTCAGACCACAGGTTAGACACATCTGATTCACAGAAGTTACCATCAGCTCCATTTGGAGACCAGGGAGACCCTTAATCTGCTCAGACCTGATTTTTATACTCTGGGTCTGTCTTCGCCATAACTTAGTCTTTTGTGTCAGGCACAGGAAGTGATGGCATTCATCTGCACACATGTCCTGTTTGGGGCTCATCCTGCTTGTGCACAGGATGGTAAGGAAGGATGCAAGGTGATGTGGGAAACTCCCAGGGATGGGATGAAGAGTGGGAACATG
The DNA here is from genome assembly GCF_014885135.2 of Alexandromys fortis. Taxonomy (NCBI): domain Eukaryota; kingdom Metazoa; phylum Chordata; class Mammalia; order Rodentia; family Cricetidae; genus Alexandromys; species Alexandromys fortis. The sequence continues at coordinate 1,102,967 of NW_026068087.1, forward strand.
GCCAATGGGGCTCTTAGTCTTAGGAAGGCCACATAGGGCTTTCCCCACCCCAAGGTAACCAGAGGCATTTTCCAATGACTCGTTCACTTCCTCCTAGTCTGGGACTTGATACTATGAACTTTATCACAAGAATAAAACAAGAAATAAGGTCACCCGTCAGCAGGCCAGAGCACTAAAGTCCCACACAGAGGAGGGACTGCAGGAACGGCAATGGGGCTGAAGAAAACGTCACATCTCTGATCTCTGAAATAAAGGTGGGGGTACAACAGCATCTCTCAGGCCCGTAAGAGTATCACATACACAGTGCTCAAGTGACCTGGCTAGTGAAGAGCAGACAAAATCCAGAGTGAGAGGGGCTGAACATGGCTACCTCATCCTGGTCTTTCTCTGCCACTCCAGTCCAAAGACTCTCTCCTTCATTGCTGCCCTGGAGTCAGCCACAGCCAGGGCATGCTGTGGCTGCAGGAGGCAAAGGACTTTCACACCCACTTAGCAGGCATATCACCATCAAAAGGACACCTTGAATGTGGCAGGTATTGAAAAGCTATCTGCACTCAGTCATCCAGAGGAGCACACCCTTCACGAAAATACTAACAATTCCAACGCCAAGAGCAAACTGAACAGCAGCCCAGAAGATGTTCAAAGGGGGAAAAAAAGAGAGACATCATCACTGTAGATAGATGCCCCTAGAGTTGCTTGGCAACGGTCTTTGCTAACACCTTCTTCTAAAAAGGAACGGTTTGCATCAGCTCCTCTGCTTCCCTGGGGCTAGTGCTCTGACCACACAGGCCCAAAGCTGGGGCCTTGGGATGAGAAAGCCCATCGTGGAGGATGCCGTGGATCTTACAAAGGCAAGGGGGACAGACAGCTAGTCTCTCTGCACTGCTCTGCTGAAAGGATACAACCCCCTGACAGGGTTGGGCTGTGTGAAACAAGCCAGGTGTCCAGGAACAACACCTAAGGTCCTCGCTCTGGGCCTGCAAAAGCCCATGTGGGCACTCTTAAGTGTGTCTCCAGCATGCCTTCTGCCCCTCCCCAGTCTCACTCTATTCCAAGAAGGAGAGGGAGGATTAGGGAGTACAGACTCTGGGATCAGCCAGCCCCAGGGTTCGAATCCCAGCTCCCCTATTTCTCGGTTGAACCATTTAGGTAAGTGAGCCAATTTCTCTGAGCTTTGGCTCCCCAGTTTCTCGAATCCAGCTAAGGAGAGGATTTCTCTCACAGGGTGATCATGAGAACCCAGTGAAACATGCACCGCTGGCCCAGTGTCAGGCACTCAGTCAGTGTCCTGGCCCACTCTTGAAACAATCCTTATACAATCTGTGCCCTGGAACTAGCAGCCTTGATAAGATGAAGAAGAGGACCTGAGTATTCGGTTGGATAGGACCGTAAGCACAGCTTACATTACCGATACCTATAGGATGCCAGATAGTATCTCATTTATTTTTACAGCGACTCTGAGAGGAACTATTATTCCGTTCTGAAAATGAGGAAATTAAATCTGAAATTAACACACAGCTGGGAAATGGTTGAGTCAAAATTTAAATAATGCTGCATGAAACTCCCAAGGCTGCCATGCCAATGAACTCTCTGTGTGTCGTGAAATATACACAGCGTAGCATTAGCCACTGCAGCTATTTTTAAGTGCACAGTTTGGTGGCTTTAAACACATTCACACTGTCACAGAACCCTCACCCCCAGCCACTTCCAACCTTTTTAGCCTCTAGACCCAAAACTCTGGATCCACTAAGTCCAAACTTTACATTTCTGACTCCAGCCCCCATGATGCATCATTCTGTTCTGTCTACACAAACCAGATTCCTCTAGGGACCTCACAGAAGCGGGCTCGGGAAGGTTTTGTCCTTGTGAGGCCAGCACATTCGGGGCAGGAGGATGGACACGGAGCTGAAACCTGGGCCTTGGGCATGCTAGGCAGATGCTCTGCTATGGAGCTGGGCCTCCAATCTTGGTCAATATATTTCTCAGAAGTTTGTTGGACATCACCTTGGTAAGGGATGGTGTCCCAACCATCTACCATCTACCCCTGTCTACCCCCACAACACCATCACCTGTTTGCCTAGCCCCAGACTCCATGACCTGCTCGGGTACTGGGCCAGGCCACACTGCTCCCTGTTGAGAGTGTCCTTATAACATCAACATCCACAAGCTCATGATTGGCTTTGCAGAAGTCAGCACAATGTCAGTATCATGGTTTGTGTACGCGGAGCCCATCTTTGACTCATGGACCCTCAGATTACAGTGACCTCACACCAGTTTGTCCTGCCCTGCCAAGAACTCCGTTCCCTTCTTTTCATTAAGCAAATGAGCCCTTAAAATCAGCAGGTAGAATTGCGGGGGTGGGGGAACCACAAGGATAAAGCAACCACATGAAAACACATGCTCTATCCACACAGGAATCCCGGCTTGCCTTGCAGGAACTGGGCGAACCAGACTAAGTCCTCCACTGCTTAGGATCTAAGCCTAGGCCTAAGCCCACTTGCAAGAAGGGTCTTTCCAAGTTCTCCTTATCAGTTCCAGTGTCTTAGAGTTCAAAGTCAGGTCCATAGGGCAGAGGCAGCAAGTCTGAGCCCTGCCACAGGACACAGCAGGGAGCCCATCACTGCAGGACCCTAGATTGAGTTTTGGAAGAGACACAGACCGAGGTCCACCCTTGCCATTCCCTTTCTACAGGATTGAATATCCAAGCCGTCAGCTAATGCTCTGTTTCTATGACAGCCACATTTGACTGCTGCGGTCACTGAAAGATTGCCTTTCCCAGATGTAAACACTAGGCTGCTTGGGGCGTGGGGTCCTCAGATACAAACAAAGGCGTCTCACCGCGTTGGCTGCTACTACCGGATGACCACTCAGAAGGACGTCAGGGATGAAGCCAAACGTCACAAATGATCATGAGCCCAGAGCACAGGCACGTGATCCACAGAGGAACATGGAGAAACAACCCTATCTAACTTGCCCACATCGGTTCTGCAGCAGAAGACAACAGGCCCCCCCGACAGCGGGTAACTGAACAGGTCAACACGGCCCTACAGCCGTGGATGATGCTGTCAAGCACGTGACATACACATCAGAAGCAGTCAAGAGCCAGGCCTAGCCCTGCCCTCCACGCCTCCCAATCCTCAGCGTGGAGACCCTGAAGCCAGCTGCTCTGGTCCCCTCGTGCTCACCCCCATCTCAGGCACATCCCACGGGTGATCACGCCGCGGAGAAAGCCAGTTGTATTTCCGGTCTGACTTTCAGCATCAACAGAAAATCTGAATGCTTTGCCAGGGTGCTCCTGACATCAGGGACCATTGAATACCAAACGTCACCATTGTTAGAATCCTCCTGTCCCCATCGTGAGGGAGGACAAGGCCAATCCGAACAAGGGCCTGCACCCCACTGTTGTCGCTGACTGCGGAGGGAGGAGTTCCTGGAGAGACCGAGCCTGTCTCTGGGAGTCTCTCAGCTTGGCCACGGCACTGCTGGGAGCCACAGTCCACTGACCTGTTGGGCAGTTGATAAGGCTGACTCATTTATGGGCTGGGCTGTAGGCCCAAGACATGGAGTAGTAACAAAATACCCCTGAATTCTCTCTATTTTCCTGTATCCTTACCTCTCCAGCTTCCCTTAATTCTAGCGACTCTCTGCCAGGTCACTGTACAGGAATCCAACGAGCACAGGGCGTTTTTATACACTCTATAACACACACAGTGGTCCCTGTCACAAGGAATACCTGCCACAAAATGTCAGCAGGTGGGAAAACTGACAGACACCTCTGCTCTGTCCGGCGATAGAACCCTTCCATTTCTAGAACATTCCATATTCTCTCGTACTGTTTCCTGCAGCTCCATCTTGTCCAGGTCTGCACAATGAAAACCTCCATTTATCCTCCAGGTCTTAGCTAAAGCACAGCTTCTTCTCGGAGGGTCTGCCCTAAAACTGACCTCCTTTCAGGCTGTCCAACAGCACCATTGTTTCCTCTGCCAGACGCCCCTCACAATCACTGTGGCCATTTTGATGCCTGTAGTTACTGCCAGGAAGGAAGGACTCCCAGGGAAGAGACATGGTATCCACCACTCCCGTGTCCCAGAGTCACTCAGGGCTGGTGCATAGGGGTGGGGAATTGGGGTGGATTCCATGGGCAAAGGGAGCCAAGAAGGTGCAGCACCTTCCTGCACGGGTGCCACAGACGGACGACCAGGCCCTCTACTGCCCTTACACCCCTATACTGACAGTCCTCCAAGACAGAAACGACAAGATGCTAGACCATAGTTGGGAGCTGTCACTCATACAGGAGAGGAGCTATGGAAGTACATATATGTATTTATTTCAAGGCGCCCAGGATATTTTTCAGAGGATACAGAACAAATGTGTGTGAGAGACTGTCTAGTAAAGTATATGCTCTAGAATTCTGTAATCCGGAGATTATATCTAGGCAGCTTTTAGGTGAAATTAGGGTCTACATCTTTAGAGCTAAAGAATAAACAAAAAAAAAATCCATTAATCTTATAGAAGATGAAGGCCCAATCTAACCCAAGTCTTGAAGGCAATATTTTGTATACAATTTCCAAGCCAACTTCCTGTTCTGGAAGAAAGGAAAGTCAGGCCACGTTCTCCACACAGGGCCTGGACTCGTGGAAATTCTCATAACCACGAGGAGACGCTCGTTTCCAGAGCTCTGCATTTCCCCAGGTGGACAGACTGGCAGCTCAGCTTAGTGACCTTCTGCTTCTCAGGTGGGCACCACTGCAAACCCTTTTCCCTGCAACACCTCACTTCTCTTCTTCTCTACTCTCTACCACCGTCAGCTGCCCTGCCTCACCCTCTCCCCTGTCCTTCCAGGCCCAGAGCAACCGAGAGATGCCAACGAAAGACCAACATAAACAAATCTTGCTGCTCCCAGCAAAGCGGAGGATGGTAGGTGTAAGAGTGAAATTAATAGTGAAAACTAGGTTTATCTGTGTAATCTGCAGACTCCAGCCTTCCCTTCTCCTATTAGCATAGATAATGGAGTTGTCTGTGCAATGATAAAGAAGCTGAAGATAGTTTCCCATAAATCTCCATGGCTTGTCTCTGGCTTCCCTGGCTTGGGTCGGAAGAATACATCATCTTCCCAGGCCAGCTGCCCTTTTCCCCTCCACTCGGCTCCCTTCCAAGCCTAACCTCTGAGCCCGAGCAGATATCATGCCCACATTCCCTGCTCCTCCAGGGTCTCGGGAGCGTGTGGCCGGCCTCTCACAGCGTTGCTCCTCCAGCTCACTTTGCGACTGGAAGCATTTCTCATCTACCTTCACCAGATGAAAGGCTGGGAACCTCAGAAAAGACTCTTAGGGCAAGTACAGACTTCCAAAAGGCCCAGGAAGGTCCTTGTTGGAGGACTGGCTTTTATCCATAATAAATGGAACAACTTATCATTTCAAATGTATTTTTGTAGATCTCAGGAAGCACCACAAGTAAAATAAATACAAACAACAAACAAACAAAACCAGCTCCTCGTGTTCTGACGCCACGAATGCCTAAGTATTTTTCTGCTTTTGACAAAACCAACTTCTTAGCTGCAGTCTATGAAAAACACTATGTCCACATAAATTGTTTTTAAATCATTAATCATAATAGAATCGTAGCACGCCTAGCTCTAAAACTGAAGTTCTTCCTACAGTATGCCTTTTCTTTTTTACCACAGATTACTTAAAAATTCAATTAATTAATTAATTAAAATAATACCATTTTACTGAGCTGGTTTCAGTAATGAATGATGGCAACAGTCCTAATGATAAGAGGAACGAAAGCAGGCATGCATTTGGCACTTACTGTATGCCGAGGTCTCTCCTATTACCTCATTCACACTCCCTGATAACATCTGTTTTATAGTTTAGGACTCTTCTGAGACACATGGACCCCATTCTTTGTCTAGGAGTTGGTATTTCTTTTTAAAAAGTTGGTTGAGGCCCTTAGTAACAAGAGCAGCTTCCCAAAGTAAGAAGTCTTCAGGCGTCACCTACCACACTGGAGGAGAGAAGAGTGTGGCTTACAGAGTTAGCACAGGAAAACAGCCTTCCCTGGAATTTTCTATCAGCAATTCAGTTCTCAGGACGACTGGGCCAGCAACAAGGTTCCTGGGACCCTCCTTGAGGAAAGCTCACAGCTTGACAGACTCAAGCTGAGGCTAGAGTGTTCTTCATGGGAAGAAGACATTTGTGGTGCGTGTTTAACTCAGGTCTCTACTTCTGCCATGGTCTAGACTCAACCCCTCTCTTCTGTGGGGTCTGGACTCAGCCCCTCTCCTCTGTGGGGTCTGGAATCAGCCCCTCTTTTTCTACTATGGTCTAGACTCAGGCCCTCTTCGGTGAGGTCTGTGACCCCAAACCATTCACGACTGTTTCTAATAAACAGACAACACAGCGATTGGTTTTTGTCGGCACTGAGATAAACTTTTAAAAACTGAGAAAATATACCCAGTTATTCTCAATATTTCTGAAGCCACATAAGGATGTTTTGTCTGTTTGTTGTTGGTTTGGTTTGATTTTTTAAAACATGAGGGGCTTTTGTTTGTTGTTGTTGTTTCAAGTTTCTTTAGAGGCGGCTAGGCTGTCCAGCACGATTGCAGCTTAAAGGCAGGGAACTGACTAGAGAAGCCGGAGTACAGAAGTCTCAGGGGGATTGTGGTGGGCAGTGAGTCCCAAACCCCTTGCTTCACAGCTGGAGAATCAGCCCAGAGGAGTGCACCTCTCCCTAGGGCCTAAGCGGGGAGCTGGCTCACCCTGCAGCAAAACTACTCTAAGGCAACCCTCATAAACCCAGGCCAAAAAGGAATTAGCAACAGTTTACAGGTCAAATGCCTTTGCTGAGAGGAAATAAGAAAGCTGAGGAGGAGACTCCTCGTGGAGACTTCAGAGCATCCAGCTCAGAGTTCCTACTCAACACAGGTGATGAGCCAAAGCAAAGGAAGGTTAGTGGGACCAGGGATGGTGCCAGGAACGATACTGCAATTACCAGGTTATCCAAAAGTCTGCTAGTGCCTACAGTACCTTCCAAAGCCGTGGGGAGACAGCTCAGCAGAAAAAAATGACTCCTATTTCCTATTTCCAGTCCAACTTCCCTCTCTGACCTCTGTCTAAGAAACAATCGCATCGCACCAACGCTCATAAAAGCAGTCTTTGCAATGGTCCAAAGGTGGGAATGCCCCACACAGCCAATGGATGAGCGGTGTATATAGTATGGAACATGACGCTACCTTCGAAAGGACATGACAAACACTGTGTGGTTCCGCTTACGCGAGGAACCGAGACCAGGAGCCTTCACAGAGACAGGAGGAGGATGGAAGAGGCGGACGCTGAAGGGAAGTCGGTACACACAGGCCGGCGCAAACTCCGCCAGAGCGGAGTTTCTGCGTAAGACTGTGAAACGGCTGGCGAATGAGGAGCGGCAAAGTCGCAAAGCCCCCTGGGCTACGCACTCAAAAGAGCTTAGAGGTAAATTCTACGTCGCTTATTCGGCTCCACAACAGAAAGCCCACCGTTTCTCAATGTCAACCCTCAACGTTTATTCTTTTATTACCATAGTTCTCCTCAAGACCTGCTTCCAGCCCACCACACCAGTCAGGCATATTCATAAACACAGATGCTCAGAGTCCCACAAGGCCACACTATGTCCTGGGATGAACGGCCCTCCACAAATATCTACCCACCCGCAGGCCTCACACCTGTGACTCCAGCAAGCCCTAGTGTGACCAAACACTGTAACAGAGTCCCAGCCCGGGAAGTTCTTACCACAGAACATGTATTAGGAGGCCCAGTGTGACCAAACACTCTAACACAGAGTCCCAGCCTACCCTGGAAGTTCTTAACACGGAACATGGATTAGCAGGCCCAGTGTGACCAAACACTCTAACACAGAGTCCCGGCCCAACCACGGAACATGGATTTGTTGCCCATATGTTTTTATCTGTAAGGAAAGTTGTGCTGCTGCACTACGTGACCTCAGAACTTCTCAACTTTTCACCCAAGGCCACTCCACCAGGCCCACAAAGAGAGGAAGTCCATGTGTGGCCATGGAAGCCAAATTCATGGCGACTGAAACGGCAGGTATCCCCCAGGAAGACGTATTCAATGAGAAGCAAAGTCTTTGTACCTTTGCAGGACAGAGGACATAATAAGTAAGACGTAACATCTGTGACTTCTGAGGGAAGGAGAGCTTTTCATATTCCCTTAAAAGAATCCATTTCTCACGCCGCAAAGAGAATCTGAGAACAAGAGTATTTTGAAACAGATAGCAGTGGCCGGAGAATCTGAGCTTTGTGGGTCGTAGTCCCAACTCGTCACCCAGGGCTGCCAGGGGTCAAGCCCATGCACGCCACAGCCTTTCGTCAACTTTAACATACAGGCGTTTGCACCTTCATCGTGGCGAAAAGGCTGGTGGTCTGAGAGCTCAGCTCTCGAAGTGGATCAAGACCTGAGGAGAATGAGAGCCACTAGGGATCCCCTTCCATTGCAAACACACATGGACATTTAGCACTAATAAGCTGCCACTTGTGAGGAGCCCACTTGACACCAGTCCCTCGTGCATCCTAAACACACATGCCAAAACCACGCAAAGATGCTGAGAGGCAAATATCTTTAGAATAACGTTTTGTTCCCAAAGTACTTAATTAGCAGACACAGAGCTAGAGAGCTGCCCTTGAATGTGCATTTTAACCTCGGCATCATTCTTTCCTTACTGGGCAGTCAAGAATGGATGAGGACACTGAAAACCAACAATCTTGGGTGTCAGTCAGCAAAGTGAGGTCCACCTTTCCAAATAAATTCCATCCACCTTTTCAGGCAACACCCCCTTGTCAGCAGTAGACTGATCTATAGAGTCAAATGGCATTTCCTCCATTCATTATGGATGAGCAAATGCTCCTACGGCCAAATTATGTGTGAACTTTTTTGACACCTTCCAGCGATCTCCTGCACCTTCTTCCCGGCACCAACTTCAGCCAGTTGGTGCACCATTGAAACTCCAGTGAGTACATCACAATTCAGATGAACCCATCCTTTTTCTAAGCAGAAAGTGGCCTCCTAAGTAGCTTCATTTGAAGCCAGGAGCCGGCATGCCAAATAGTGGACTTGCAAACGGCGAAAGTAACTTACAGGTATGTGTCGCCCCAGGTCTGGCACTACAGGCTTCCCTCACAGGCCCCAATCCAAGCTCATCTGTCTATTCACTGTGTCCCTTTTCAGGTATCATGTTTGTATGTCGGGAAGCACAGACTGCGGAAAAGTGCAGGCTAGGGACCTATGTGCACATCCTGATGCACCTACAACCCGCACCCAGACACAAAATGTCACTTGCAGTCAGGGCTGGCCATGTGCAATGGTTTTCAGCGAGAGTGGAAAAGTAGCTGTTGGAATGATCCGCCATGTGGGGTTCATTAAAACTTGTGAATTTACACACAAGGGAGGCTGGAATGCATGTGAAGGGTATTCCACGCCTTACTCGGGGATTTCAAACCCCACCACCAGCATTGGCCAATGGTGCCCCCAAGGAGAATGGCGGATACCATCAGGGTGTTCGGACGTGGACTCCAGTGGAGTACAGTAAACTTCTGCCTTCCACCCTCCCCCAGTCTGCATCCCCCCCCCCCACCCTAGTTGTATTTATACTTGGAAGGAAGTTAGCAGTGAAGCAGTAGTCACCCGGGCGTGCTCAGTTTTTGACAAGCCTTAGTCACTCTGTACCCAGAAGAACAATTCACATTATATCCCAAAGCCTGTGAAGACTGCCACACAAGCTAACACTAAAATGCCAAGAGCTCCACTTACCTTCTTTATTAAGCCTCATAACCTCCCTGCTTTTGCCACCCTCTTTTCCAGCCTCTTCTAAATCTACATCTGCAGATGAAAAAGAAAAGGAAAAAAGAAAATGAGGAAAAAAGGGGGGGAAAGCCAAAGTCAAGGGGGAAGGGAGAGTGTTTATTGGCAAACAGATCGTTATAGATACTGTATCTGAAAATCTTGCAAAAATTGACAATGCAACATTTTCTCCCGAGTCCGGGATTCCATCTACCTGGCCCAGATAGGTACCAAAAAAACTATGCAAGCAGCAACAGAGTCGCCTTTTAAACAGATACCACCGTGGGGCTGCGAAAGCCCACCCCGCGGGCTGCCTGCCCCAGGGAGCCGGACACAGACAGACAGACAGCCTTGCTGGCAGCCGGGCCTCTCTGTGCTCTGATGGTCTGTGTCTGTGTGTATTTATTTAGAGAGAGAGGGAGAAGCATGGAGGACGCCGGGGGCCACTCTCTCTCACACACACACTTTTTCCCAGTGGCTCTAGGTGAATGGAAAGGTTACAGGATAATAAAAGGAGGAGCAGGCGGTGGGGTTCTTACTGTCGGAGCAGTGTAATTTGGCGGCGTCGATCCAGGAGGACCAGGGTTTGCCCAGAAACGCCTCCGGACTGGGCACTTTGCGGTGCAGTGTCGCCATTGCTGTTCCTTCTTGTTGCTTTTTCCCTGTTCCTTCGGCAGCAGCAGCCGAGAGACACGGGATTCGAGAACGCTCCGACGTCATCTTCGGAACGTTCCGACATTGAGTGCTCTGCGAGGGGGAGGAGGGCGGCGGAGGAGGCAGGAGGCGGGGCGCGCTCGGCCCTACCCGGCCCTGCTGTGTTGCGCATGGCCGCTGGGGGCGCCAGAGAGGCGCGGAGTGCGCGGGGCCGGGGAGAGCGCGCAATCGGGCTGGCGGAGCGCAGAGCGGTGCAGAGAGGCCAGGAGCTGCGCGGGTTCAGCCGGGCAGAATCGCCTCGAGCCTGGAAGCTGCGCACCGCCGCCCTATCCGGCCAACAACCCCGCAACTGCAGCGGCCCCGGGCAGAAGTAACGATAGCCTTCCCCGCAGTCGCCGCTGGAGGACTCAAAGTTTTTCATGCATCATGTCTTTTCCTCCCGGGGTCCCGGTCACCCACCGTGCGTGCGCTGTCCCCGAGGGATCCTGGGGTCTTAGCGGGGACAAGGTCGGCTGTTCCGCACCCCTCCACCACCATCCCCCAGGGCAGGGTGGGGACTCTGGCGAGTGTACCACCCACTACCATACCCAGTCTCTCTTGGTGAGTCTTGGAACCCGGTCGCTGCGCAGAGGTCTTCTGGAGCCAGGAGCAAAGGGAAAAAAGGACGTGGCTCAGAGAAGCAGGTGAGTAGGGGATAGGGGAGAGGCTATACCATCCCGGGCTGCCGGGCAGGCAAAATTCCAAACTCCGTTTGGCTCTGGTGACCCGGAGCGTCTGTGCGCGTGTCCCCGCTGGCAGAGTCACCGCAGAGACTTTGGCGAACACCGGAGCCCCAGAGAGCGCAGCGCTCTTGGAAGCCTATCCCCTCCCTCAGTCCCAGCTTCCTAAGGAGCGTGCAGGGCCGCAGGAGCACCAGGCATCCCACGGGAACCTGACTCCCCGGAATGTGGGACTCGTGGGGCTTTGAGATGTGCCGCCTGACCCTGAGAGCAGGTAACTGAGACCTTTAAAACATCTGTTATTTCTTTAAAATAGTTTGCTTACTAGGATTTCCCTAAACTATAAAGACACCCTCAACCCACAATCAATAACTTTTCTATTTGCCCAGCGTCCTTCATTCTTACCACTGCTGTCCCCGAGAGCCCTTTTGCCCCACACCGAAGCGTTGCTTGATTCTGAGATGTATCCTGGTGGGTCTGGAATGTCCTGGCACTCAATACTATACACCTCAAAAAACAGCATTAAGATGGGGCAGTGAAGGAGGCTCTGCAGGCTTGTTTCAGCTGTGGTGTGTGTGCGAACGGGCCTACTTATATCAGACATGAATAAGTCTCCGTTAGCTTTCTTGAATGGACGGTTACCTAAGGGGAAACTAGGTAAGGAATTCCTACGTTAAAATACTTGTCGTTTGGGAAATATGTATCACACCGTGACATCTTAGATAAGCTAGGCGCTGTACTTGTTATTTCTTAATCCTGCTATCTTTTCAAACAATATTGCTTCTTGTGGACCAGCTGTTCACACACAGGGGGACAGGGAGACCCACCCCGGCCCTCACAGAGCTGCAGGTGGGGAAGGCACAAGCCTGTTTCTTGGGGGGGGGGGGCTTGGCGCATGCTCTGTGAGACCAGTGTGGAAATGGTATGGACTTTTCGCGGCTGAGCCAGTTCCTTGCAGGAACTGGAAATGAGCTAGGAGTGATCAGAAAATGTGTCACCAAGAAAATGGAATCAATCTGCTTTGCGTCTTGGAAATTGGGAAGGAGTTATAGTAAGCTGAGGTATGGTCTTGCCAAGGAAAGGGGACCACGCCGAGACTGGCTGAGTACAAGCGTGTGCGTGGGTGCGGGAATGAAGCTTAGCCGTGTCCTCCTAGGACCACGGTTGGGAGTTAGCTGGAGGCAGCTTAGGGAAAGATTGTTCCCTTCTGAGGAAATGTCCCCAGAGTGGTTTGATGTTCTTTGACTTAATGAAGCCATCTATCCCATCGGCCACTCTTCTTCATCATAATTTTGGGGACACTTTGCTTCCACATTAGTTTTTCTAAGAGTTCTCAACGTCAGGAAGGCAAGCGTATCACCCACCTTGCTGGTTGGATCATGCTGCTTGCTCTTTCCTGCACTGCAGGATCTGGTGATCGATTAGACACAGGACTAGCGTGAAGGACTGGTTCACCCCTCCCCGAGAACACCAGCTGGAGAAAGACAGGAATTCCAAACCTTTGTTGACTGATATCACTAGAGCCCCAGCCATGAGCTGACTTGATGAATGCCGTGCAGGATACCGGGACATCTGCCTTCTGAAGGGGCAGGACTGCCTTCATCTAAGTTACAATCCCCCTGCTCCCAACAGAACCACTGGGCTTCAGACCCTCTTGCTCCTGACCCCTGACGGGTGCAGAAGATCCTCTGCTCCCTGTAGACCAGTCTTGGTGTATCCTTCCCTGGTCCTAAACAGTGCCGTTGGCCAGGGCTGCACAGGGACAGTGGTAACTTTCTCTACCCCTTAACTCGAATGGGGAAGAAACTGAATATTGATGTACATGTACAAATTGACTAAAGCCAGCCTCACTGTTTAATGTGGTTGGAGAGGCAGTTGGAGGAGGAAGCCTGATCAAGGGCTAGAAACCAGTGGCATCCATTGCATTGTGGGCATTGGACTGAGAGTCTGAATCCAGCTGAACCCCTCCTTGATCTGTTAAATGGGCAACAAAAGTGCCAGTCTTTTGGGATTGCTGTCCTGGGTGAAATTAGGGGTGCTGAGCCTGATGCATAGTGAGTCCTCAGACATGTTTGCTGCGATTCCCCCCCCCTTTTTTTTTTTTTTTTTTTTGCTTTTTCTCTCTTTCAGTTGTTTCATTGGTTTTGGTTTCACCTGCTTGGATTTTTTTGGCTTTTTTTTGTTTTATTTTGTTGGTTTTTTGTTTTGTTTATGAGATGGAATATCACACTATAGCCCAGGATGCCCGCAAATTCAGTGTTAGGTCACAGCGATCTTCCTGCCTCAGCCTCCCACACTGGCTGCCTGCTCTCTTTAGTCATGCTGCAGGAGATGCTGTGACTAGCAACTGGCAGTTGGGAAGGGGCCAACACTCCTAAGTGATTGCTTCTGGGAGAAGCTCTGAAACTTCTGTCCCAAACATCCCTGGTCTGGCAGCACAGGGTGGCCCTCTGAGCATGTAGTAAGCCCTCTACAGGAGCCCTTCCTCTGGGAACAAAGCTGCCTTTGCCTCATAACAGCCAGGTCTCATAACAGAGAGCAGAATGGGATCCCTGCACATTATTTTTGCCTTTGAATTTCTTGTTTCTTACAAAAGAAATTTAATGTTGACTTCTAAAAAGTGTTTTGCTTCTGGTCATGAAATGACAGATCATAGAGAGCGCCCCATTACACAACCCCTCTGGGGGTTACCCCTCCATGTCAGTTACTCTTCCCACTGTGACAAAATATCTACCAAAGCAGATTGAAGAGAGGAGGGGTTTGTGGTGGTTTGAGCACTTGGTGGCCATTGAAACTGTGTGGGGAAGACTAGGATGTGTGCCCAATCTGGGATGTTGAATCTGGGGTAGAGGGGTCCTGGATGTGTCAAAAGCCCAGCCATTGACAGTTAGTTCTCTCTGCCGTGGAGATGTATCTCAAGATGCGTGCTCAGCCGTTACTTCTGTGTCGCGCCTTCTGCAGTTCTTTCTACCACGATGACCATGGACTTGCCCTCTGGTGCTGTGAGCCCTAAGTAAACTCTCTTATTAGTTGCCTGGGTCTTGATGTCTTATCACATCAAAAGAACAGAAACTGAGGTGGCTATCTCATGGCTCACTGTCTAGGAGGGTACTAATCTGTCAGGTCAGGGAAGCTGTCGCCACAGGAAAATGAAGCATCTGATCATGTTATGTCCAAACCCAAGTGTGGTGACCCCCAGGTGCGGTGACCCCCCAGATGGCTCTGGAGCCATCCACGCCCAGTGCCCACTGGGAAGGCCTTCCGTATGCCATTTCATTTCCTGATTCAAGCTTTTCATGAGAAAGCCCTGGCCACGACTGTGCCATGGGGCTTTAAGTCTGAAGATGACACTTAGGAAGGGTGAGAGCACCCCGTGTTCTTCCACACCAGCCCTTTGTAGAGACAGCACCGTCATGGTGAGAGGATGCCGGAGGCAGCTGCTCCCGCGCTACCAACACCTCCCGATGCCTCTGATACCTTTCCCGCATGTATGCTCCACATCTCTCAAGGAGCAGGTCCTGAGCACAGGCAGTGGGATGTGGGGTTTTAGTCACATGACAGGAAACAGACCCCCGAAGATGCTAAGACCACAAGCAGTTAGAGTAGAGGTCTAGTCCAGGTCTCCAGGGTGGTGTGCAGTTTGCACATCCCTGTGTGCTGCTGGTATCGGGCATTTTAATCCTCCTGTAGACCATGTTTTTCAGCCATGGTGTGTCCAGCCGTCCTCGTTCTGGAAGTGCTTGCTGCCATGTCTGGAGACCATTGGGGGTGCTGTATAGAGGGGAGGGGGGTTCAATCCACATCTCATAGAAGCCAGCGTAAACTGGATAAACATCCTCCCCAGCTCAAGGCAGTCTCCGTGGGCCACAATGATGGTGGTGAGATGGGGAGAGCCTGGTGTTGGCTGCCTTCCCTTCTTTTCTTTTCAGACACTGAATACTAACCTCGGTGACGGCTTTGCCGCTGTGAGCGTCTTTGATCACACCCCACCATAGGGGAACTCAAACCCTTCTCGTGGACAGCATTTGAAGAGCCAGATGGTGTGGTGGGTTAGAAAATCCATGAGGAATTCAAGGAAACACAGCCTTGTAAGTATGGCGTCATTCCTGACCGTCGCTTCCCTGCTCTAAGTGGAGGGCTGTGCTTGGGCACAGCACGGTAGGCTCTTATCTCCAGTGCGTGGATGGTGAAGTTGAGTCTACAAGGGACACTCCTTCCCGCTGTTCCCCTGGTCCCCTCGTAGCCGAACACCTGCCCAGTGCACATGCAGTGCTCTGCACAGCCGTGCCTCTTCTCATGATTCACAGGACAGGCATCGAAGATGTCTTATGACAACCTACCTGACGGATGGCAATGGGGTGACATCAGGAGGTGATGGGTGACATCTACCAGACGGAAGGTTCCCAAGGCCCACAGTGGACTAGATGGACCAGTAGATGGAGTGATGATTGTGCATCGGCCACCAGCTCCACTGACACTTTGGTAGAATAGGAGTCGCCCTCCCTGTGACCACCGCCACCATGTGACCACCACCACCCCGTGACCACACCCACCCCGTGACCACCACCACCCCGTGACCACACCCACTCTGTGACCACACCCACCCCGTGACCACACCCACCCCGTGACCACACCCACCCTGTGACCACGCCCACCCTGTGACCACACCCACTCCGTGACCACACCCACTCTGTGACCACACCCACCCTGTGACCACCACCACAGGACTCTGGCTGCCTAGGAAAACCTTTGAGTGGGCGATTTCCCAAGAGCTCTCTCGTGAGCAAGAGATACAGAGACTTGGGTCATGGAATACAATGACGTTGGTTCTAATGCTGCTTGATCTCGCCCTATACCAGGCTAGGAGGAGACGGTGACATATACGTCAGCTCAGTAAATTCGATACTGGGGAGAGTCCGTGTGTGTGGTTTCAATTACAGATTGGCCCAGGATTGATTGAACAGTCTGCATGGCTCCTCCTGGGATGGAGTCCAAGGATTGGCAAGGGCTGGACTCTCGTGAGAGGTGGGTGTTGGAGAATCAATCAGCGGATGGGCTCCATGTCCCTTTGTATCCAGGAGGAATGCAATTATGAGTGAAATGTCGTCGTGGGGTGAGTGCGATGACACTAGGAGGCTTGGCGCAGCCTGTCCTGCCTTTTATCCCTCGTCCCCGTACATCTCTGTCTACACAAACCTTCGGTGCTGTGCTCTCGTCTGGCTTCTGTGTCTTTAGCGTGACTCACCCCATGGCATTTTAGGGGAGAAAGACCACAATGATTGCATCTATGAAGAGGGCCTTACTTACCAGCATGGTGAGGCTTGCCTGAATTTCAGAAGAATCACAAGTTCAAGGCCACCCTGGGCTATGTAGCAAGACCTTGTTTTAAACAAGAAAAATGCAACAATTCATAATTTTTCCCAAGTATTCTGGCATTCAGATACTGGTTTACTGAAGGAATTGTTACATTTAATGTCCTGTCGGGGACTACCCCAATTAGACTGGCCTGTGGTGTCTCAGGGAATAACAACCTCATTTTCTAGAACCAGGAAAGTGGCTGGCTCACCTTGCCGGGTAGGCAGAAGATAAACCCAGGGGGCTGAGTGGGACAGTGGCCACCCAGGGCAGCCAAGGCTGAGCTGAGCAGGGCATACCTGACTGGTATAAATAAATGGTGACATGGCCCAGCGCCACAGACGGGGGCAGTGGCTCCCTTAACAAAGAGCTGGAGACACAGACCTAGCCCTTAGTGGATAGCGAGCGAGTTCTCGGGAGGTCCAGATCGGGTGGGAGTGTTTGTCTACAACTAGGCTGAGAAGTGATGGGACATGGGCAGGAATACAGCGTTCTCACATTCCCTGAGTCCCTAAGCACCTTCCAGGGGGTGCAGATGAGGCTCAGTCTGCTGAGTGACTCTCCTGCGTGCAAAGGCCATGGGCTGGAACCCCCAGCTCTGCGTGGACCAGATGTGGTCACATCTGAAGTTCAGGTCTGCCTGGGATGCATGAGACCCTGTCTCAAAGCAAGTAACACTGCTTTCCATAAGAAATGATACAATCAGGGCTCTGCTGATCCAAGGTGAGAAAGATGGTTTTTTTCAGGACTCTCAATATAGTCAGAGCCACATGGTAGCGACATCCTTACATCCTGGTGGCCCCATGGAAGCACCAGCCCTGGGGCATTCACTCAAGGTGGGGAACCAAAAGTCTCAGATGCCAGAGAGGCCTATGCTGGTCAAACCAACAGCAAAATTCACAGCTTCTTGCACACTCAGAAGTTTTTTAGTTCAGAGAATAATTCTATGGCAACTCCAATTGGGAGTAATACCCTTCACCTGTTTTTATTCGGAAGATGTCGTTGGACAACAGGGATGTCCTGGCTAAAGAGCATTCCCAGAGTCATTTCCCACCTTTCTGAGGCGGGGGGGGGGGGGGGGGGGGTAAATACAAACGCTCTCAACCTAGAAATAACTGTTAGCATTTTGATGTGTTGGTAATGTGTTGCTATCTGCAATATCTCTCTATTGTCTACCTGTCGAATTTGTTTATAGAAGTTAGATCCATGTTTTGCCAACCAAGACACTCAGGGTGACAATCCATGGCTACATATATGAACATGAATATAAACATACTGTAAAAGTGCATATACTTAAATCTGTGTGCCATCATAGTTAATATAGGCTAATAAATGACTTCTTAAACAATCACAGCACAGCATTCCTGCGAGTGTTTATTGTTGAACTATAACATCTTTAATCCCCAATTATAAGCATTTAGGTTTGGGTTTTAAAATGTATTATTAGCAGTTATAATGAGTGTTTTGTCTAGCTAATCTTTTTTAATATCCCTGATTATTCAATTTGTTTATTTTCTTTTAAAATGGTCTTAATCTGTAGCCCAAGATGTCCTGGAATTCACTAAGTGGCTCCAGGCTGGTCTTGAATATGTGGCAATCCTCTTTCTGTGGTTACAGGTGTGCGCCACCATGCTAGCCCTCACTCTCTGGTTATTGATTTTTGTTTTGTTTGTTTGTTTCTCTGTGTAGATTTGGAGCCTGTCTTAGAACTCACTCTGTAGACCAGACTGGCTTCGAACTCACAGAGATCCACCTGCCTCTGCCTCCTAAGTACTGAGATAAAAGACGTGCACCAGCATCAATTGTCTCTAGTTGTTTTTTAAAGAGGCTTTTTGCAAATGAAATTATCAAATCAAAGAAATATGCATTTAAATTTTTGAAATTGCTGAACGTTGCTGGAATGTGTCAGAATTCCTGTTTCCCCAGGATCTGGGCTATATCAATGTTTTAATTTTTTTGTTTTTGTTTGTAGTGCTGCGGATTGAACCCAGGGCCCCCCACACACAGTCCAGGCAAAAGCTCTGCCACTGAGCACAACTCATGCCCCTTCCGTGCCTTTGCCGGGCTCACTAAATTGCCCAGACTGACCTTGCTTTTGCCTGTCTCAGCCTCCCAAGGGCTGGGATTACAGGCGGACACCACTACCCCTGCCTAGTTACAAACTTTGAAGTGGAGGGGGTTTAAGACAAGGTTTCTCTGTGTAGCTCTGGCTGTGCTTGAACTTGCTCTGTAGACCAGCCTGGCCTCGAACTTGCGCCAGGATTAAAGGTGTGTACCACCACCACCCGGTCTAATTATATGCTTTTTTAGAAGATTTTTTTTTAACAAAAGTAACCTGTAGAATTGTCAGAGTTTTGCCTGTTGCTTCAAACCCTGGACCTCCATTTTCAAACGTCAGAGCCTGGGAATTGTGGCCAGATGAGGCTGAACCTTTGTTCCTATCTCTGTGGGTCAATAAATCTCTCTGAAGGCATTTAGTCACAAGCACACAGAGAAGTCACTGCAAGTAAGAATGGGTTGTGTACCTTCTTCTCTTCCACCACAAAGCTGTGTGCCTCCCTTTGGGAGGGCCAGCGTGGAATCTGGGAAGGACTGGGCTGTGTAGGTTTCATGCAGAGAAATTCATGTTGTGCGTTCATGATCTCCGTAGAGGCAATAATATGTTCTCAAAACCAACAGCAGTGATAACCCAAGTCACAAATATTCTCAGCTTTCTGTAGCTCCCCAAGTGGCTGGTTATCTCTGGGTCTCATGGCAATTTCTGCACCACAGAAGAGGATAAGTGGGGCAAATGCATGACCAGTTCCAGCCAGTTCTGTTAAGAGTCTAACTGGGGTAAGCCATGCATGGGCCTCTAAGACCCCTTCTTTGTTCCAAGACTGAGACCTAGGCATCCTGTCTGTACTGGGCACAGGAGAAAGGAGACCCCTTCCCACCTACAGATCCCACAACAAGCCGCTGTGATGGACACCGTCCCGTCCTGCCAGCCCTTCTAACTGCATGGGGAGTGAGGGGAAGCCTCAAGCAGCAAGCCGAGTGGGTGTGAACCCAGGCAAACCAGATCTGGGCAACCTGCCTCTGCTCAGCTTTCAGACTGCTCCCAGCTGTTGAGGGGCAGAGCTTCCAGGCCTGGGGTGGAAAACATTCCTAATGACCTCAGGCAGTCCCAGGACTAGGAACGGAGACCAAGATCCTCTTCGTGCTGCTGGATGAGGGATTGCAGGGCCTATGCAAGTGGCTGAGAAGACTTGTAGGTTCCTACCAGCAGGGAGCCAAGTTCAGAAACCGCTGTGGAGACAGCCAGGGGGCAGAAGAGTTTCCTGTGCACTGACTCTCTCTCTCTCTCTCTCTCTCTCTCCTGTGCACTCTCTCACACACACACCTGTGCACTGACCCTCTCCTGTGCCCTGGCGCTCTCTCTCTCTCTCTCTCTCTCTCTCTCTCTCTCTCTCTCTCTCTCTCTCTCTCTCTCTCTCTCCTGTGCACTGACCCTCTCTCCTGAATAGTGCTGCCTGGGAGAAAAAGGTTAATTTCCATCTTTCTCTCCCCATCTTCCTATTTGGAATTGTGGAAGAGAAGGGAGTGACCAAGCTGTAGCCCACGCTGCTTAGACTCCCCGACTGCAAGAGTGGACTGCATTCTTACAGCTGGGGGATGGTCCTGTATGCTTTCTTGGTCCTCCCACTCATCAGAGACCCTGGGAGGTGCCTGCAGCATGTGGAATGGCAGACTCTCTGCTGCCACATCCTGTGGTTTCTGAGGGGTAAGGCAATGGGCAGTCAGTTATGGAGAGGGAGCCAGAGCCCCGAACTTTTCTTTTTGAGGTTGAAGCTGGGAGGAAGGCAGACAGCAGCACCTGCCCTACACACTCAGTTGCAAAGTATCAGCCAAACTCTTCTGTGAGGCTGGGCACACAGAGAGGGGCAAACAGAAGTTCCAGACACATGTCTTCATCCTGCAAAGGGATTTCCAGAGCTACTAGTGACATCCCTGGTGGTGGCCCAGAGACATCAGATACAATCAATTAGCCCTATGAACGTTGAATGTTATATCACACAACAAAGTCTTTACAGGGGTGATTGAGTTAACGTTCTCTGGGTTGGCTTCTTAGGCACGAAATATTATCCTGTGTACCCAGTGGAAGAGAGAGACAGGGTGGGGGCATTTATAATGCACATGTACAGGACAGGGGTGATGAGAAAACCACAAGGTCAAAGGGGGCTGAGTAGCTTAATAAAGAACAATGGCTGAGTGCGGTCCTGAGGTGAGCACAGATGTCCCATAGCCTCAGCTACACTGTATCAGTGATGGTTGCCTGTGTCTGCCTGATGAGAAAGATAGTTTGTTGTTTAAATGAATCTTTTTTTTTTGTTTTGTTTTGTTTTTTCGAGACAGGATTTCTCTGTGTAACAGACCTGGCTGTCCTGGAACTCACTCTGTAGACCTGGCTGACCTTGAACTCAATGAGATTCACCTGCTTCTGCCTCCTAAGTGCTGAGATTAATGGTCTGTGTCATCACTGCCCTGCTAAATGAATCATTTTTAATCTCAGCCAACGTTAACAGCCTTCTGTGAACTAGCCCAGATTCCCCTCTTAGGTGTGTGCTCTGGCCCACATGGGTCATGTGACTAAATCTGAAAGCCTCAAAGACTTTGGCCACAGTAAAAGCAATGCTGCCACATGCCGAGGTACTTCTGGAGGCTCCCACGGGTGCTGCGTCATGTGCCATCATGCATTCTCATTCTGAGTGTGACACCCACACTTCACCCTGTGTGTGACATCACACTGTTCCGCTTCCTGCTCTGAGAGACACCTGAGGTGGAATGGGTAAGAAGGACCATGCCTTTGATTGTTTTATGTGAGAAAGTTTGATTTTAAAAATTGCTGTTCGAGCCGCAGATTTAGGTTTCGTAGAAACCATTATTCAGTGACTTCCGGTGTGGTATTGGGAGAGAGTCTCTAACAATTCTCAAATGGCTTCAATCACACTCCTAACATTCTGTGCTATGTGTTTATGAAAAGCAGCCTTCTCGGTATTGACAGTTACGAAATCAAAATATTGACCAATCCTGAAAGGCATTAGAGATGCTGTAGGTCCCACAGTATCAAATATTAATTTATGTAAGAATAAGCAAGCACAGTGTTGAATTGATATGCAAATTGTTTTTGCCATTAATAAATAGTAAAATTACATGTATACCAGAGAATTAGTTTAAAATAAATTTATGATTTATTATCCACAGTCTCTGGCTTGTATACAGATTTTATAGAACTATATATTCCGAGCTGTGTAGAAATGTTCTGGGCAAACAGGGATTGTGAGTGTGGAAAGTTGAGAAAATGTGGCTCTAATTGGAAACCAGAGCGGCTGAGCTCTGGTGAGGGTGGCCAGGGCACTCCAGGTGATGCAGAGGCCCCGTGGGAAAGAGCCCACACTGCAGCAGGACTGGATGAGGGAGAGGAGGGCGACCACACCCAGTGCCTTCCTAGAGTCATTCCTGGCCTTTCTAACTGACCCTCTGGCTCAGTGTCAGCTCACACAGTGGTCTCGGGAGCTCCATCGGGAGATGGAGATGGCTGGACCAGCAGATGGCTTGTTGTTGGGAGAAGTGGGGAGACTGCAGAGTTACCTTGGCTCCCCAAATGCTTGAATGGGCTCAGCAGGAAGTTGAGGTGATGGTGAGCTGGCCAGAGTGGAGCTGTCACCGGGACACTGAGGAGAGGTCAGACTCGGGAAGGTTCTGGGCAAAGGCAGAGCTTTGGGAGGGGACCTGCTCAGCCCTGGAGCCTCCAGACACATCCAAAGGACTCTGGTCAAGGGGTTGCCACCCCAGCTGCAGCTGATGACACAGAAGAACGTCTGAGTCATGGCGTGACCTGAGAGCCTGCTTGTGAGAGGACAGAGTCTCACAAATCTCCTAGGTGGAGTTGGGAGGAGAATTCAAGAGGTGAGATTTGAAGCTGGGGGTCATAAGATGCTAGTCCACTGGCAGACAGGAAAATGAAGTTGAGAGAAAAGTCAAAGATACAGAAAGGAGGAAGAGGAAGAGAGGGGCTTCTCTGTGGCGCTCCTGTGGGGCTGGGGGGCTCAGAGCTCTGGGGTGGGTGGATGGCCTCACTTTTGCATATGTAGCAGAGGGGGGTGCTCAGATCTGCCTGAGCAGGCCGGGGGTGTATTCCTGTCTCTGACGCTGGTTAGAGGTGACAGGGGTGTATTCCTGTCTCTGACGCTGGTTAGAGGTGACAGGGGTGTATTCCTGTCTCTGACGCTGGTTAGAGGTGACAGGGGTGTATTCCTGTCTCTGACGCTGGTTAGAGGTGACAGGGGTGTATTCCTGTCTCTGACGCTGGTTAGAGGTGACAGGGGTGTATTCCTGTCTCTGACGCTGGTTAGAGGTGACAGGGGTGTATTCCTGTCTCTGACGCTGGTTAGAGGTGACAGGGGTGTATTCCTGTCTCTGACGCTGGTTAGAGGTGACAGGGGTGTATTCCTGTCTCTGACGCTGGTTAGAGGTGACAGGGGTGTATTCCTGTCTCTGACGCTGGTTAGAGGTGACAGGGGTGTATTCCTGTCTCTGACGCTGGTTAGAGGTGACAGGGGTGTATTCCTGTCTCTGACGCTGGTTAGAGGTGACAGGGGTGTATTCCTGTCTCTGACGCTGGTTAGAGGTGACAGGGGTGTATTCCTGTCTCTGACGCTGGTTAGAGGTGACAGGGGTGTATTCCTGTCTCTGACGCTGGTTAGAGGTGACAGGGGTGTATTCCTGTCTCTGACGCTGGTTAGAGGTGACAGGGGTGTATTCCTGTCTCTGACGGTGGTTAGAGGTGGCAGGGGGTGTATTCCTGTCTCTGATGGTAGTTAGAGGTGACAGGGGTGTATTCCTAACTCCGACATTGGTTAGAGGTGACAGGGGCTGTATTCCTATCTCTGACGCTGGTTAGAGGTGACTACCCTCACTAAAGTTGTTCTCACAGAGGCACTGTCATATTGGTAATAGAGGAGTAATCAGTAATTACTTCTTGGAACCACTGTGAGAATTAAGGGGTTGCACAAAACCAGAAGAAACTCTCTGTGATACAGAGCCACTAGAGAATGGGTGTCCAGAAGAACCTCTTACGGAGCAGAAAGTAAAAGGTCAAACTGCAAAAGGAACAGGCAGAAAACCTGGCCCTCTGATGGAAAAACATTATCACAGCTCCTCGGGGAAGGAAAATACAGAGATATTCACCTCTAGCACAGAGTCAAAGAGGCAAAAATAGGAACCAATGTATGATGTGGATTCTCCTCTGTATGCTGGGAATATGTTTTAATAAAGATGCTGCTTTGGCCTGTGGCAGGACAGAATAAAGGTAGGCGGGAAAACTCAAGTGAATGCTGGGAGAAAGAAAGCAGAGTGAGAGAGAAGACGCCGCCATGTAGCGGCAGAAGGAGAAAGACGCCCTGGACCTTACCAGTAAACCGCGAGCCTTGTGCTAAAATATAAAATAATAGGAATGGGTTCATTTAAGATGTAAGAGTTAGTTAATAAGAATCCTGAGCTAATAGACCAAGCAGTATTTTAATTAATATAGTTCTATGTGGTTATTTCAGGAAGTGAATGAGCAGTCTCCGCCTACAAATGCATGAAATATAACTCATATTAATAACTTAATATCATAAGTATATCTAAGGTTAATTCAATAGCCGAAAAATGAAGCTATAACTAAAGAGGACCCATGTTCATCAGCTTTGCTGATGGAATGGAGATCTGTGAGACACTGGGCAAGCATCTCGTCTAATAACAGAAAAATGCACACTCCACATGGTTTGGACTGAGCGTCTAAAAGGAACTTCTCACGTATGACAGAATAAACAATCTGCCTATGACTTCACTGCTGGTGGTGGCCACAAGCTGGAAACAAGGCACATCCTTACTAAGTATAGAACGAATAAATACGCAGTGGTCCGGCATATGCCCCACGGAGCGCTACACAGTGCAGCAGCCAGGTATACGCCCCACAGAGCGCTGCATGGCCAGTGGTCCGACATACTCCCCACGGAGCGCCACACAGCGCAGTGGTCCGACATACGCCCCATGGAGCGCTACATGGCCAGTGGCCTGGCATACGCCCCACGGAGCACTACACTGTCAGTGGTCCCACATACGCCCCACCGAGCGCTACTCAGTGCAGCAGCCCAGTATACGCCCCAGGGAGCGCCACACAGCGCAGTGGCCCGGCGTATGCCCCACGGAGCGCTGCACGGCCAGTGGTCCGGCATACACGCCCCACGAGCGCTACATTGCACTGAACAATGAGAATGAAACCATGTAGTTCCATTGTAGATGTTGCCCGGAATGTTCAAGACTCTGGATGGAATCCCCAGCAACCCCCAAACAGACACAGCGTCTAGACGCGGAACTAAGCTACAGAAGATATAGCTTTTATTTCTCATTACATATTTGAGAAAAGTCCAAAGGCAAGAAGGGCTCGACGCTGGTGCCCCAGCGATGCACACCTTTAATCCCAGCACTCGGGAGGCAGAAGCAGGTGGATCTCTATGAGTTCGAGGCCAGCTGGGTCTACAGAGTGAATTCTGGGACAGCCAAGGCCACAAGGAGAAACCTGGTCTTGAAAAAAAAAAAAAAAAAAAGGGAATGGCTTGAAATCACAGCAGGGCCTCGTGGAGACCAGAGGGTGGGACCCACAGGGACCCTCCCTCAGGCCATTCTCCCGTGCTTTGGTTGTTCTGTCTTGACCCTGGGGGTAATTACACACGCTGGCCCTGTGATTGTTCCTTACACCGTGCATTTGTTTTGAACACTTTAATCAGGAGTATTTTATTCCACAATTTAAGCAGGTTTAAAAAGGAGATAGCTAACACTTGTGAAACTCTTGGCACGGTGCCTGGCCCATATTAAGAACTCAACAGATGGCAATTTTATTTACTGTTCTAACTCGGTTGTTAGAGCCGCCTTGTCTCCTAAGCAACCTCCAAGCATCTCCTGGGTGAGCGTTGTCTCCATGAAGCCTGGCTTTTGAGGCTCAGATTCCAGACTGTTGTTTCCCAGGGTGACTCCAAGCGAGACCCACACGGAAGGCAGGGCTTTCCCAGTGAAAGGTGTTGGGTATTGACACCCTCCTCACGTGCACTGTCAGGGCTTGGCAAGGTGTAAAACTAAAAAAATAAAATAAAATAAGCTTTCCTGTTTTTTTATGCAATTCCCGAAAACTAGATTGCTGAGATGAATAATAGCACATGAACATTCTGGGGACAGAGCCAGAGTCCTGCCTGCTGGAGATCGGAGGTCAAGATGGAACTCAGTGGCAAGCTGGCACTAAAGAAAAGGGGACGCTGAGTTGGCTGCGCACACACCTGTAATCCCAGCACTCCGGAGTGGAAGCAGGAGGATCAGAAGTCTAAGGTGATCTCAGCTGCCCTCAGCTGGTAGCCAGCTTGGGCTATGTGAGACACCTGCCTCCAATAAAACAAAACAAACAAAACAGAAACAACCAACAGGAGAGAAGAGGGAGAGAGGGAGGAAGGAAGGAAGGAAGGAAGGAAGGAAGGAAGGAAGGAAGGAAGGAAGGAAGGAAAATAGGAAGGGAAAAAGGGAAAGGGAGCCTGTGAGTTCAAAAGACACACTCAAAAAGCAAATGAAGCCGTAGGGGTGAAGAACCAGCCTGCCTCCATCTTAGACTTTAAAGTAAATCAGACCATCTGATACTTAGCTGTTCAGTGACCACGGAGCAGGCTTGGAAGGAAGAAAGACATTTCTAGGTACCCTGACGTGTGTGAGACTGGAGACGTAGGGTTACAGACACAGCAAGCATAGATGCCCCAGGATACTTACAGTAAAGAAAAACTAGGTTTGTTCCTGTTTCTGATTACTTCTGTTTCTCAAGGATTTTCTATGTCCCACCTTTAACCTTAACTGCAAATGGCTCTGTACTCTCTGTTCCAGGAATGGTAATCATGTCTGCGTTTCAAAGAGTTGCTATCACCAGCTTACAACCCTGCCTTTGCCTCAGGAGGGACTAACTTGCTTACATTCTGTTCCTGTGAGCCTGCCTATTTTGCTCTCCAGGTCCTCACATCCAACGCTGACCTTTTGAACCCCGCAGACAGGGAGGCAGTCAGTGTGCGCGAATAAAAAAGATTGCTTTAATTAATTTGGTTCCAATGATTTGGGTCAGTGTTGTTTGTTTTCCTCCCATCTTTTGGGTTAACGGGGCCAGGTGAAGCCTGGGGCAGCTATGCTTGCTGTGTCTGTAACCCTACGTCTCCAGTCTCACACACGTCAGGGTACCTAGAAATGTCTTTCTTCCCTCCAAGCCTGCTCCGTGGTCACTGAACAGAAGTATCAGATGGTCTGATTAGTGGCACTGTTGATCACAAGCAGGACACAGGGCCGACACACTAGAGTGCCACATCAATCATTTAAGTCTCAGTGGCCGTGTCAAGACACAGGTGTCCAAGAGTGTGCTGAAGGTCACAAGGCCTACAAGCGCCAGAACTGAGAAGACTCTTCCTTAGTGCTTGGCTCCACGGGGAGGGGTGGGGGAGAGTGAGTGAGTGGCTGGGTGGGTGGGTAATGGTGGGGTGGGGTGGGTGGTGGTGGTGGCGTGAGTTATGTGGAGGTAGGTTTTGCTAACGATTCAGAAACTCCTCAACAAACTGACCCAGGGTGGAATTAGGGGAAAGGAAGCTACCTGAATGGCTAGAGAGCTCCCTGCCCTTGTGACAAGGTAAAAGAAATGGCTTTCAAGATCCTGAAAGCAGCCACCAGGGAAAGCCAGGGGCTCCGCAGAGCTTCTGATAGGAGCTGGGTACCTCCCAAATCCAGTGCTCGCTGCCTGCAGGCTGTGCAAGCCCCCTTCTCACATCACCTGTAGGTGCATCCCTAGACTGCCAACCAGGAGAGATACCCCCCGGAGCTGTTTGCACACAGACAAGAGTTGCTCAGAGTCTGACGGGCAATTCAGAAAGCAGAAACAAACAAACACACACCCTCCGGGTCTCAGAGAGAGAGCATTTGCAAAGCACTCCTCACCACATGCCACTGACACATCTTTCTATGGCAGCCTTTCTGCCTTGCCTCAGGTGAACAGCTTGTGTGTCGTGTGCACGGAGCGCAGTGCTGGCAATGGCAGCTGGCCGCATTTGGGCACTCTACAGTCTGTCCTCTGTGCTTTGTTTCCAGGTCCTGTGAGCTGCTGTGGTCTGTGCACGACCGTCTGGTACAGACATCTTGCCGCCTTGGTTCAGAGACTGTGTGTGCCTGCCCCCGGGGACTGGGTAACTTCGGAACAGGCTTCCCTTAAACCTTGCCATGACTTGGTAAAACTGCCTTGGCTGTGGCTGGAAACAGACTCTGGCATTTCTCACTGGGCAGAGTAACAGCCAGGTTGTGTGTTGTAGTTCTTACAGTCTCTTCTTAAGACACACCAAATGTGTGGAGGCTTACAAACGGCCCCATGTTTGGTTTAATGGTTGAATTTACCATCATGTGTGCAGGTTGATAGTGAAAGATGCTAGTTGGGTTGAGTTTATTGAATCTCTCTCTCTCTCTCTCTCTCTCTCTCTCTCTCTCTCTCTTTGTGTGTATGTTTATGTGTGTTTGTGGTTGGTTTTGTTTTTGAGACAGGGTTTTCCTGTGCAATAATCCCAGCTGTCCTGGAACTCTCTTTGCAGATCAGGCTGGCCTCGAACTCACAGGGCACCCCCACCTTCTGCCCCCCCACCCTGGCATTATTTTTTTTTTTTTTTTTGAGACAAGGTCTCACTGTGTAGCTCTGGCTATCTTGAACTCACATCTGCTATTTTAACAGACTTTTTGGGAGCAGTTTTTGGTTCACGGCAAAACTGACCATGGTGTACAGCTTCCACACACCCTTTGTTCCTCCAACACGTGTAACTTCCCCTGCTATCAGCATTCCCCACCCACGTGGCACACGGATCAGAAAGGCACGTCTGACGCCGACTTCACCATCACCCACGTACGTCTGTTACTGCAGTGGTTTCACCGCCCTAAGGAAATCGATGCCTAACTTATCTCCTCTCTCTGCTAACCCCTGTAAAGCCACAGCTTTGTCCTAGTGATCCCAGAGATTTCCTTTTCCAGAATCGTATAAAATTGAAGCCGTACAGTACTTGTTCTTATCAGATCTGCTCTTTTTCTTTGTTAATAAACACGGAAGATGTTTCCGCGTTGTGCGATGGCTAGGCAGCTTGTTTCTCTTCAGGGCTGAATAATGCTCCATTTGCTTGAATGTACCACCATTTTCTCTCCTGTTCTCCTGCTCAAGGACATCTTGGCTGCTCCCTAGCTTCAGCGAGTATGAATAAAGCTGCTATAAACATCCATGTGCAGGTTTTCGTGTGGACATTACTTTTCCATCTTTTGGGTAAATACCCAAGGAGCACGATTACCGGATCATATGGTAAGAATATATTTAGTTTTGTGAGTCTGCCAAACTGTCTTCCGACATGGCGGGACCATTTCACAGTTCCACCAACAGCATAGGAAAGGCCCTGTTTCCTCGTCTTGGTGGCGCTGGGTGCTGCCGGTGTTTTTAGATGTTAGCCACGCTAATGGCTCTGTGATGGCGTCTCCCTGTTCCCGAGTGCCTACTGCTTCCTCCATGGCTGTGTTTTCCTCCATGTGGCATCTGTTCCGATATTTTGCCCATTTTGAAATTATGTTGCTCATATTCCTATCGGGTTTTAAGAGGGCCTTGTGTAGTTTGGATAACAGTCCTTCATCGGGTATGTCTCCTGCCAGTATAGTCTCCCAGTCTTTGGCTTGTCCCCTTTTCTTGAACATACAGCCCTGTTCTGTTACATGCGGTAGAGGCTATAAATGTCTTATAATTGAGAATTTAAGAAAATCGCTTTTTTGTAAGTTGCTTTTATTCTCATTGGGAAAAGCCTACTCCCTGGGTGCAGAAAACTTCTAGTCCTTTTTGTATTGGCTATGAGTGAAGTCAGGGAGATCACGAGGGTGACGGTGGCAGACAGTCCGGAGGCTTGCCCTATCAGGAAGCCGTCTTACTCAGGAAGCGTTTCCTAATACGCCAGAATCTTCTGGCTAGTGTGTTGAGACTCCGCCTCCACTGGGAAGTCAGGATGCCATTGGTGTTCTAAGACTATCAATGTCTGGTGCTTAAGTAACCTTTCAGAGTCCACGGTCACTGGTGCCACCTCTATGACTAAGTGGAGTAGCCATGACTTCCCCAGATGAGGTGGACTGTGGCAGGAACCATCTCTATCCCACGTGCCTGGCTCAAGCATGTCTCAGCAGCATGGAGTCCTAGGCAGCCGGTCCACGTGACTTCCGTAAAGTCATGCTTCATTCATGCTGGCCACGCCGAAGATGGCCAAGAAAACTCGCTTAAAACTGACTGTGAGCTTTAGGTTCCTGTCTTTGGGAAGTTCTGCCCACGCCCGCTTTAGCGTGACTCCACAGCCCCAGGATGTGTCCTCATTCTCTTACCCTCTCTTCCTCCCCTCTCCCGGTTCTCTTTCCCCCTCCACTTCTGCTTTCCCCTCCCCTCTCTTCTCCTCCCTCCCCCTTCGGTTCCTCCCTTCCTTCCTCTCCCCCTCTTTCTCCCACCTACCTTTATGCTCCCCCCTCTTCCTTCCCCTTCCTTTTGCTAAGGTTTCCATCACCCAGCGCTTTGGCAAATGTCTAGCCACCCCAAACGCTGGCGCTTCCAGGTTCCAGGGCCTGGCATGCGCTCAGGCAATTTACATAGCCACCTGGGGTCCTCAAGCCCTACTTGCCGTACTTGAGCAGCGTGGTCACGTGATCTACACATGGCGCAGCTACAGCTATGTAAGCCCCTGTGTGCACGCGCTAGGTAGCCTTTGAAAGCTGGGAACGCTTGCTCCAAGCTCTCTTTCCCTCCCTCTTCAGAAGAGGTAACTACTACCTCCCTTTCCCGCTCCCTCTCTCCCTGCACCAACTTCCTCGGGCCTGGGCATGTTTCTTTCCTTCCCCCTCTTCCTTCCCCTTCTCTTCTGCTCCCCTCTCCTCCTTATTCCACCCCTTACCTCATCCACCATTTTGCGCCCCCCACCCCCGCCCTCCTCTCCTTCCCCTTCGTTCTTCCTCTTTTTTTCTCCAGGGTCTTTCCATGTTGCCCAGGCTGTTTCTGAACCCCTGGGCTCTCGCTAGCTTCCTGCTTCAGCCTTTCAGGCAGTTGAGACCACAGACAACGTTATGCCTGGCTCAGACCTGGTTTCTCTCTTTATTTCAACTCCGCTTCTAAGGTGTAAGCTTTTCCCAAGTCTGGCTTCCCTTAGCTGCACAAGACGGTTGTTAGCAGAAATCTGGGTCCATCTGTTAAATATTTTCCCATGAGATGGGAAACTCCTTGTGATGGCAGTCATCACAAGAAAGAAGTCTATTTCTTCCTCATAAGGGAAGAGATGGACTGGGTTGGTACAGTGATTTCCCATAAGTAAAAATATCCCCTGGTAGTGGATAACTCCAACGATATAACAAACCAATAAAGCTGAATTAAAGTCCAGATTTTAATCTGAGCAAAGCATTCCCCGTGGTCTCTGGGGAAGAGGAGAAACCCTGAAGGAAAGCCCTGAAGGGAAGTCAGGGAAGTCAAGGGCCAGGCCTTGAATACCCTCCGGGGTTGGAGCCACTGCTTGGCGGGCTTTTTTTGGGCGGGCTTTCTTTGGGCGGGTTCTTGAGAGGGCAGCTCCTGGGAGCTGCTGCTTGGTGCACTGAGGGATCAAGGTCCAAATGGCACTCTTGGCTGGAGGAAGGGGCAGAAGAAAAGGCTTGCTTTTTCACTTTCAGGGTGACTCATTGGGAGAATCACAGGACATTTTCCCCTAAGTCTCACTGGCAGGAACCTAGTCACATAGGATCATTGCAAGAGAACCTGGAGGCGACTGTGTTTTGTTGGACTTAAGTGTACACATTTAAGGAATGCAGTTGTTCATCTTCCTGAGAAGGCAAGGAGCCCTGATAATTGGGATCAGGGGACAGGGGCAGTCTTTGGGGAAGCTTCCCTGAAGGGAAAAAACGCTGCTCAGACTCCAGAGCGCACACCTGCCACCTCCTTGGCTAAACCAGGTCTTTCTCTGCTTCCCTGAACCAATCGTTGTGGGGGCTGTAGGAGATACTGATGCTAGCTGGATTAGCGTTAGAACCTGAACCGGCTTGGACAGTGAAGTCAGCTTTACTAGCTCGTGCCTAGAACATTCAGAGACCTGACAAGACGATAAGGGGGTCCAGTGGGGGTCAGCAGAGTCCCCAAGCTACCTCAGGACCTTTCACAACAGGCTGAGCTATCCTCGGTTGTTAAACTCTTCATAAAAGTCAATTCCAGGTGCTCAGTAAGAAGCCTAAAAAAAAACCTCCAGAGCCCGCTAAGCTTTAGATCCAGGCTCCTGGTGCTGCCAGCCTTGAATAGGTAAGTAACCGTCACAGCGCCTTCCCCCTCCTGACTCCAGGCTGCTACTGTTTCTGCTGTTTGCTTCTTTCCCCAGACCTTAGAATTGACTTCTTGCTCTGTCAGCTTCAGTTTCTGCCCTTTCCCCTCCTTTCAGAAATTCTGTTTAGTAAATACCTCTGAGTCAATTCCTGACCGGCCTCTCTCATCCGCCAAGGTGATTCTCAGTGCCCAAAGGCATGAAAAGAAGAGAAAATGACTGGGGAGGGCTAGTTATGGAAGAGGAAATGCAGGGGGCAGGTGGACGGAAGGCAAGGGCAACCTCCCTCCGGGATTCCGGCCGCCCAGCTTGCAAGTGAGCTTTACTGTGTGAATGGACAGAGAAAATCCACCTTGGCTCAGCCAGTACGCGATAAAGCCAGTTCGTTCATGTGGAGCTTAGAGCTGAGCTGGAACACGTCTGAGCTGGGAAATTCAAGGCTGCAGCTCTCTGTGAAATGCTTCCTTGGCTGTGTGTCTGTGTCGAGGAAGGCTTGCGTCCTCCATCCGCACCCTCCCGGACACTGCACCAGCGAGAGGGGAAAGACCGGCAGGGTCTGCACTCAGTTCCTCATGCAAAGAGCTGGGCACAGAATCCCTGCCGGAAATCAAGGTTCCCCAGGGTGCCCACTTGTCCTGGTAATGGGGTGGGGGATAGCAGCTTGCTTCGGTTGCCAGTCACTGTAAGTACCTCGCATTATCATAACAATAACATGGCACTCAGTATGGTGATTATTCGGTTTCAGGCAGAGTTGGAATTAGTTTAAACCTAGAAATTTATTTCGTGCTCTTGTACCCCTCTGAGTATCAACTAACATCGCCAACTGTCATCCACTGCTCTGATTCTGCAGATGAAATGGGCTGGGCTAGAGCTGCTTAGAGAATTCACAGCAGGCAATGGAGGCTTGTTTCCAAGTCAGCCGTGTGCTCTCTTAGATAAAAATGTGTTTGCGTGATGTGTGTCATAGGTGTGTGTGTGTGTATCATAGGTATGTGTGTATATCATAGGTGTGTGTCATAGGTGTGTGTGTGTATGGGTGAGATGCACGTGTGTCATGCACATGTGTGTGTGCATGCTCCTGTGTGTCTTCTATTACTCTGATCAAATTCCCTGACAGAACAACCAGGACAGGAAGTGTTTATTTAGCTCACAGTTCCAGGTTGCGGTCCATCACAGTGGTGCCGCAGCGGGGGGTGTCACAACGGAGGAGTGGGGTGTCACAGCAGGGTGTCGCAACAGGGGTGTCGCAGTGGGGTGTCACAGCGGGGTGTAACAACAGGGGTGTCGCAGTGGGGTGTTGCAGTGGGATGTCACAGCGGGGTGTAACAGCAGGGGTGTCGCAGCAGGGTGTCACAGCAGGGGTGCCACAGCGGGGTGTCACAGCAGGAGTGCCGCAGCGGGGTGTCGCAGTGGGGTGCTGCAGTGGGGTGTTGCAGTGGGATATCGCAGCGGGGTGCCGCAGCAGGGGTGTCGCAGTGGGGTGTCACAGCAGGGGTGCCGCAGCAGGGTGTCACAGCAGGGGTGCCGCAGCGGGGTGTCACAGCAGGGGTGCCGCAGCGGGGTGTCACAGCAGGGGTGCCGCAGCGGGGTGTCACAGCAGGGGTGCCGCAGCGGGGTGTCACAGCAGGGGTGCCGCAGCGGGGTGTCACAGCAGGGGTGCCGCAGCGGGGTGTCACAGCAGGGGTGCCGCAGCGGGGTGTCACAGCAGGGGTGCCGCAGTGGGGTGCTGCAGTGGGGTGTTGCAGTGGGATGTCGCAGCGGGGTGCCGCAGCAGGGGTGCCGCAGTGGGGTGTCACAGCAGCAGACACACTCACCTTAGTTCTCAGCAGCCTCTGTCCCTCTCAGGGAGTCCAGGTGCTAGCCCTGAAGTGTGCTGCTCACTTCC
The DNA here is from genome assembly GCF_014885135.2 of Alexandromys fortis. Lineage (NCBI taxonomy): Eukaryota > Metazoa > Chordata > Mammalia > Rodentia > Cricetidae > Alexandromys > Alexandromys fortis. Next base: position 1,136,850 of record NW_026068087.1, read on the forward strand.
CACCTCAGTGAACCCAGTCAAGACAGTTTCTCACAGACTTTCCCACATGTCAACCTGATCTAAACAGTCTTCATTGAGACTCCTCCCTAGGTAACCTCACATTGTATTAAATGGACAATTGTCACTAACCATCGCCGTGGGGGAGGGGGGCACATGCTCCCCTCGGGTGTCTGTCCTTCTCTTCATATTCATGGGCTAGCTGGCCCACAAGCTTCCAGGACTCTCCATTGCTGCCTCCCTTCTCACCACAGGCCTGCTGGGAGCACAGGTGCTGGCCACCACAGCTGACGTTACATGAGTTCTAGGGATGCAAATGCCAGTCCGCATGTGCTAAGCGCTTTAGCCACGGAGCCATCTCCTTTCTGTGTTCTTCATTAGTACACAGTACTCTATACCAGTAGTTCTCAACCTGCTGGTCTCCACCCCTTTGGGGTCAAAAAGATCTTTTCATAGGGGTTACAGAGCGGATATCCTGCGTATCAAATATTTACATTATGATTCATAACAGTAGCAAAATTACAGTTTGCAGTGACAGTGTTATGGCTGAGAGTGGCAGCGGCAGGAAGGCAAGAGCCCCTGCTCTACTCTCTCTCTCCTGGGAGAGAAGGAGATGGGCCCAGAGAGAGGCTGGATCCTAGGTGCACACAGGGGACTCCAGAGTCGTATCTTGTTTGCTCTGCCATGCGGCCTCCGCATTAGCTCCTCCTCAGTACTTCACCTAAGGACCAACAGGGTGACGTGATGAGCCTGCAGCAACTAACGGCTTGATGTGGCTCGGTTTCCCTACTGCATCAACCTTGGAGTTGTTCAGGGACCTGGAGGGAAGGGAGGCCTGTGCTGGTAAGGATTGGGGAGGACGGTACCAGAGAGGATGGGGGAAGCAGCTAATTTCAGCCTTAGCAACGGGGTTCACTTGCGCTTCCCTGTCTCCTGGTTTCTTCCTGGTTTTACCTGGGGCCATAGGTCAAGGTTGACTAGGGCCCTCTAGGACTGTTTATGTATATGTGCACATTGGGACTGGTGTACCTCTGCATAGACAGGTCCATAGCTTCAACTACCCAGGGGCTCTCAAGTCTAACTATGGGTCTGAGTCACCTAGAACTTGTTCCAACACAGGGCGCTCCAGAAATTCTGATTTATTAGATATCAGGAGAGGCCTAAGAATGTGCCCATTGAGTCTCCAGTAGTGTGGACAGGGATGTTCCAGACCACACGAAGAGGAAAGCTTCTCTATTCCAGGGTCTCATTGTTAATTCTTAGAAATCAAGTTCTTCTTTCAAAAAAATCTTAAGACTTGAGGACAGAGTAAATAGAAATAAGAAGGAAGGAAGGAAGGGAGGGGAAGGAAAGAGAAAGGAAGGAGAAGGGAAGGGAAGGAAAGAAGGGAAGGGAAAGAAGGAAGAGGAAGGGGAAGGAAGGAAGGACGGAAGGAAGGAAGGAAGGAAAAAAGAAAGAGAAGGAAGTCAACACATGTGCCAATGACCGATGGAGAACAGGCAAGTTGAACTACACCTGTGGGATGGAGAAGAAATACACAGGAATATACCTGCCATGTGGATGATCCTGGAAAACCTCAAAAAGAAATCTAGCAGCCACAAAAGGCCACATGTTATATGGATCTAATTCCACCTCTCTTAACAGGTTAATTCCTGGAGCAAGAACATAAGAATGGCTGTTCAGGGCTGGAGAGATGGCTCAGTGGTTAAGAGCATTGCCTGCTCTTCCAAAGGTTCTGAGTTCAATTCCCGGCAACCACATGGTGGCTCACAACCATCTGTAATGAGGTCTGGTGCCCTCTTCTGGTCTGCAGACATGCACACAGATAGAATATTGTATACATAATAAATAAATAAATATTTAAAAAAAAAAAAAGAATGGCTGTTCAGAAGTGGGAGCCAGGAGGAATGGGGAGTCACTGCTGATGGCTGCTTCCCGACTTTCCCTTTGGGAAAATAAAAGTGTCCCAGAACTAGATATTTGTGATGATTTCACACCACCATAAGCATATTTTACACTGTGGAGTAAAATACCCTAAAGTGGCTAAAATGGTCAGTTTTACGATATGAGTGTTTTGCCACAATAAAGTATTAAAATTGCGGATGAAGTATAGGTGGCGGCCAGCTGAAAGGCTTACAGGACAATGCCTGAGGATGCAAGGAATCTCAAGGACTCACCTGCAAGAACCACCCAGAGAGTCGCATCGTAGTTTCTAGGCACCCTCGGTACCACGCTCTCTGAAGGTCAAGCATCAGAGGTTTAAAGCACACCTCCAAAGACTCCCGTGTGCGGTCAGGATGGGGGACATTGGCCTGGGAGCTCATAGGGTCTCATGCCCGCTGGGCACCAACCCTTGTCCCAGACTTGTCATCTTCTCCAAGACTTGCTTGGGAACAGGGAAGAGGACTTGAAGGCAGAAGTCTGGGCATGAGCTCAGCTCAGGTCTCAGACAAATTCTGAGCTTGCCAAGAATGCCATTTTGTAGATTTCTGTGAGACACAAAGGGAGGAACAGGACAACTTCCAATCCCTGTATCACCCATCTCTTCCTGTCTTAAAGAAAAGCACAGTGCCTTGTGTACGCAGAAGTCCTACACTGCAGCACCTTCACACCTCCACCGTAAGCTCAACTTGCTCCCTTCCACAGGAAGGAACACCTGTTGAGGTAGAGCTAGTAGCGATAAATTAAGGCCCATAGAAATTCATTCTGTCACAAACTCAGATTTTCTTCTGTTTGTCAAGACCAAAATAAAGATAAAAATCCTCTCATAACTCCTAATAAAATATAGTCTGAATTTTACCATGAGTTAGTGTAACCAAAGACTGCTCTTTCATTTCCTGACTGCTCTGACCTGAATAATCACACAAAAGCTATATTAACTACAATACTGTTTGGCCTGTTAGCACCGACTTCTTATTAACTAACTCTTACATCTTAAATTAACCCATTTCTATTCATCTGTGTATTGCCACGAGGCTGTGGCTTACAGGAAAGGTCCTGGTCCTTCTCCTTTGGCAAAGACATGGTGTCCCCCTGACTCCAGCTACTCTCTCTCTCTTTAGTGCTGTTCTGATTTCCCGCCTGGCTTTACTCTGCTAAGCCATTGGCCCAAAGAGCTTTATTCATCAACCAATAAAAGCAATACATCTACAGAAGGACATCCCACAGCAAGTTAGTTCAGTCCTTATTCATAGCTAATATTCCTATATATATTTATTCAATGACATTATGGCATAGACACAATTTTATGGTCTGCATTCTTCCAGCACTTGTTTGGAATCAGAGGTTCGTTGCTGATGTTTTGTTCTTGTTGTTTTTAGACAGGGAGACAGGGTCTCACTATGTAGTTCTGGTTGTCCTGGAACTCAATATGCAGACCAGGCTGGCCTTTAACTCACAGAGACCCACCTGCTTCTGCCTTCTGAGTGCTGGGATTTAAGGTGTGTGCTACCACACCTGGCCACTGCCGGCATTTTTAACAGTGATGCTGTATTTCTTTGGTGGCTTTGCCTCAGTTTCTTTTGCCATTAAGCTTTAGCCTGCTTTCAGGTTTCCAGTAGGAGAAGCCATGCCTGGAAGAAACATTCCATCATGACTTTTAGCTTTCTTTGATTTGCTTCCTTAAGATAAATTTCCCCTGAGCTCCTGGCATGTGGATTTTGCAGGCTTTTGATTGCAATGTTTAATTGCTTCGCTTACACACTAAGCTGCAACCAGCCAGTGTTGGCGTCATTTTCAACAACTTGCTGATTCTGAGTTCCAGAATTTGAAAAAGCCTTACAAATTGTACATGTTCTATCATGATATAGACCAGTAAGTGACTCTATTTAACTTCGGGATACAAACACTACCCATTTCCTTGTCCCTCTTTTGGTGCCAGCCCCTGCCATTTTGTAAGCTGCTTGAGGGCACGTTGCAGAAATCAATAATAATTTTTTGAAGCAATGAATAATCCAAGCAATCCCACTTCCCAATACTTTTTCTCTTTTTCTAACAGCACAAGATTTGCTTCTAAATTAACTAATAATATTTGATTTCACTTACGCTGGCTGCCTCTAGTGGCTCTTCTTGCAGGGGAGATGAACGAAGATTTCACTCCCCACATGGCTAAGTCATGATTCTTCTCCGGCAGGGTCTCTCTACACCCCCTCTTGTTTCCTGTCTTTGCCCGAAGAGCCAACTCAAGATCTAAGGCACTATTTGTAGCGTGCGTGGGGGGAACATCAAGGCCAATACTCCCTTCCTGAATGGAGGTAGCTTTGTGCTCAGTCTTCCCAGCAGGAAGATAGACATGCACACTGGTACCCATTGGCCAGGCCAGCGTGTGTCTGTGAGGAAATACTGTGATTTGCTTTGTGGGATGCTTTGAAAGCAAGTCTGCATCTCATTCATTTCAATAGTACAGAGATAAATTTGAAAAACAGTAAAAGCTATGCACCAGACGAATGCGTCAGGCCACACCTGCTCGGGGCATGCCTGCAGTCTCAGGTGCCCTGTACCATTTTCTGCAAAGTTAGGAAAACGCGGCTCTCAGAATAAGCCAGTATCTTATGACTGGCAGGTGCTTAACCAATTAAGGAGATTAAAGAAGTACGATAACCACAACCTCCCTAGGTTTTTTTTTTTTAAGCTGTGTGTCTGTATGTGTGTGTATGTCTGTCTGTCCTGTGAGAAGACCAGAAGATTCCCTGAAGTCACAGGAGGTTGTGGCCCACCCAATGTGGGAACCGAACTTGGGTCCTCAGAAGAGCCGTGCTCTTAACTGCGGATCCAACTCTCCACTAGTATTTTCCCTTAATTTCAAAGTCTCACAGGGTTAGGGGAAAGTGGGCATTAAGTCCCACCCTTAGCTGAGGGACTACTGGCGTTTGATAGCTGCTTGGTTTGTAAGGGACAAAGTGTGTGTAGGGATAAAGTGAACGTGTATTGTCCAGGACTCCAGTTCCTCGATGCCGCCTGGAGTGGCAAAGCCTTCCCAGGTGAGGCTCAGAGGGATGGCAAGACTCCCCTTGGGTCTGCATGGGCATGCTGACTGTATGAGCAGAAAATGTCCGCTATAGCTTTCTCCCCTGGTGTGCACAGCCTTTGAACTGCTCCTCCACTGTTGAAATAGGAGCGGCGGGGCTGTGTCCCCAGCACCCCGGCTGCCTGGCTAGCTTATGCCCGAAATAACAACACACAAACTGTATTCATTTAAACACTGCTTGACCCATTTCTATCTAGCCTCTTCTAGGCTAATTCTCACATATTAATTTAGCCCATTTCTAGTCATCTGTGTAAGCACCCCAAGGTGCGCTTACCGGGAAGATTCTAGCCTACGTCCATCCTGGGTCAGAGGAGCTTCATTGCCTGCATCTGCCCAGAAGAGCGGAGCATGCCTCTCTGTCTGAGGCGTCTGGCTCTGAGAGGAGCTGCATTACTTCTGACCTCACTTCCTCTTCCTCCCAGCATTCTCTTCTGTTTACTCCACCCACCTATGTTCTAACCAATAAAATGGGCCAAGCCAGTTTCTTTATTAGCCAATGACCTTCCTCCATCACTCCACAGAGAACGTTCCTGCTGAGATTAGCCAAACCTGCCTTCTTGACCCAGCTGTATACCATAAACCCTGGCTCCTTGTTTATCTGTGTAGTGAGCCTGCCTCCCTGCTCACTGTACACAGAAAACACTCCACGCCCCTGGAACACTGCAGCTTCCCCATCACAATGCTCAGGTCACCAATTCCAACTCTTCTCTGCCTGTGGGTCTGAAATTTCTCTGTTCCCTCATGTGCCTAACTGGAGTTTCGGGTCCCAAACCGTGTGAGGATAAGGCAGTTGTGACCTCTGGTAGATTGACGGGGCAGGGCTCACACCCAGGAGTAGCTGAGTTAATGTAAATTGGACTCCAAGTATTCTTTTTTTTAAAAAAAAGAGAGAGAACCCAAAATTGTATGGGTGCAGGAGGATGGATCTGGAAGGAGATGGGAAAGGGGGTAAATATGATTGAAATACATTGTATAAAATATTCAAAGAATTAATAAACTATTATTAAACTTCTAAATTATGTTAATTTATGCATTTATTATTTATTTGTGTATGAATGGCTCATGCCTGACACACTGCATGTTGGGACAGAGTATAACTTGAAGGAGCTGGTGTTTTCCTTCTACCCTGTGGTCCTGGGGATGGACTTCAAGTGGCCAGGCTCAGCAAAGACTCTTCCCACAAGTCAGCTCGCAGGCCCACTTGGCTAGGACTGGACATCGTAACCTGCCTCTTAACCCAGGCCCTTGAGAATTTTCTTTAATTTTCAACACTGGCTGGCTTCCTGCCTGTTCACCTCTTATCAGTGACAGCAACAAACAATTAATAGCATTTCTTAAATGTCTTACTGCCTGAAATAACATCTTCTTCCAATTAGGAAGGAACAAAAGCTGTTCCTCTCCTGTCACCTTCACGGCCAGCAACATCTTGACATCTGCCTCTGTCTCCAGCTTTGCCCAAGACCAAGCTCATCTATAACGCAGCAGGTCATGTGCTTCTGTTAGGGGCAGATTGTTTATGACGTCAGCATTCAGGGAAACTGTAGGCTGGGGCTTTGCAGACACTGGCATCCTCAGAGGACCCATTCTTCCGGGACCCTAGGGTCTACCCAGTCCTAGTGTGCTCGTGTGTTGGTTGCCCTAGGATGGGGCCACCCATTCAGGCACCGTCTTCCCAAATTCTCCTACAAAATCACTCTAGCTCTATCGCCCCATCTTTGTGCTGTGGGATGCCCCTCTGTATGCTGTGAATATGTTATATTACTATTGGCTAGTAAAGAAAACTGCTTTGGCCTATGGCAGGGCAGAATAGAGCCAGGCAGGAAAACTAAACTGAATGCAAGAGAAAGAAGGCAGAGTTAGGGAGACACCAGCATCTGCCAGAGGAGTAAGATGCCAGAGCATTTTCTAGTACACAGATGACTAGAAATGGGTTAATTTATTTATAAGAGCTAGCCGGTAAGAAGCCTGAGCCATTGGCCAAGCAATTACAATCAATATTAAGCCAGTTCAGGAATTGGCAGGTGCGCGAGAGAGAAACCTCTAGTTATACCTTTGCTTTTTTTGTTTTGTTTTATTCTTGTTTTTGTTTTCAAGACATGGTTTCCCTGTGTAGCGTTGGCTGTTCTGGAATTTGTTTTGTAGACCAGTCTGGCCTCGAACTCAGAGATCTGCCTGCCTCTGCCTCTCAAGTGCTAGGATAAAACGCATGTGTCATCATCTGGCCATCTTTGCTTTTTAAATTCCAATTGGCATATGGTCATAGGTGCATAAGCTATGGAAACAGAGAGGTCACAAGAGGGACTTCCAAGACCAGCCTTCCAGCAGAATTTTTTGGGGAATTTTATAAAGCAGATATTTTTGTTAAGGTTCATTAAGACTAAATGTCACCATGGAATCTGCATTGTGTTTGCTTGTGTGTGTGTTCATGTACACTTGTGTGTTGGCTTACATGTTTAAAAAACAAGCAACCAACAACAATAAAAACTAAGGCCATTTTAATTGGCCACGTCAGCCTCAAAGTTGATCTCCTCCTGCCTCTACCTTCAGAGTGCTGGGATCACAGGTATGAACCACCACACCTGACAGGAACCTGCATTTCAAGATGTTTTTCTGTGTTTCAGAAGATCATCCCAGCTTCTAAAGCATTAAGTAAGCCAGTTTCTCGCATCTCTGATGGGCAGCTGAGCCACCGACAGTAGCCTCTACCCACGAGCACTCCACAGGTCACCCAGAGTTGAGACCTGCCTCCTGCGGCTTCTGCCACAACCGCGTCCACTTACTGATCTCGATCACATGTTTTAGAGCAAAGTTATTCTTTTCCCCATAACTTTTGAGACACTCAGAGACACTTGCTGTTCCTTCCCAGGGCTTTTCTTCAGTTTCAAAACCCTTCATCAGATTGTCCTACTCAGAACATGTGTAGATTGGGTTTTCAGTTGGATAGTGTCTTTTGATGTGCAAAAATTTTTAAGTGATCATAAAAGTTTTTATTCACAGTTTGCCTTTCCCAAGATGTCATATGCTAAGTGTGCTATCCTAGCACTCAGAGGCAGAGCTGGGGGACTGCTGTGCAGGACCAGCCTGGGTTCTGCCTGGGATCTATCCAGAGCTTGGGGGCTGTTCTTACTTACTATGCGTGAGGGCTGGGCTCAAGGCCCCGGGGCCACACACACACACACACACACACACACACACACACACACAGCAAGGCCGAGCAGAACGTTGAGAGTTCTGACATAATTCTCACCCAACACATGGCCTCTCTCACTGCTGACATCCCACACCAAACCAATGCATTTGCCACCAAGGCCAAGCCTATTTCAATACATCATACCCAGACTTGTGTCCAGACAATGTCCCCCACACTAAGATTTGCTGTGGGACAATGGTCTTTTAACCTGTTACTTGTATTATTTTTAATAAAACTCTGATTGGCCAGTAGCCAGGCAGGAAGTATAGGCGGGGCAACCAAGTAGGAAGGAGAGGCGGGGGCAACAGAATTCTGGGAAGAGGGAAGTGTGAGTCTGCAGTCGTGACCCAGCCACAGAAGAAGCAAGATGTGATTGCCTTGCTGAAAAAGGTATCAAGCCACCACGTGGCTAACATAGACAAGAATTATGGGCTAATAAAAGTTATAATTAGTTAATAAGAAGCCTGAGCTAATAGGCCAACCAGTTTATTAATTAATGTAGACCTCTGTATATTTCTTTGGGGCCAGTCCATTATCATCATGGTGGGACGTGGCAGCGTGCAGACAGACATGGTTCTTGAGAGGTGGCCGAGTATCCTACATCTTGGCTTGCAGGCAACAGGAAGTGGAACTCATGTCACCCTGAGGAAAGCTTGCGCAAAGGAGACCCCACAGTGACACACTTTCTCCTATTCCACCCCTACTTTAACAAGGTCACACTTCCCAGTAGTGCCGCTCCCTTTGGGGACCATTTCCTTTCAAACCGCCACAATATCTAAGTCTCGTGGGCCTAAAGTAACGACCCCTGTCCACTGTTCTAGCACCAGGCACATAGCTCTGCTGTTGTAGACGGCTCTGTTCTGCCCACCCCTCCCCTTCCGCATCCTGGCAGGCATGGAGCTTTCCGAGTGTCTTCTACTGGGAATCCGTCTGTCTGCCGCCTTCTCTGGCTGCTTCCTTACAGTGCTCAAACTTGCTCCATGCATTTTATCCTCTGGAGCTCACTCTTTTTAGCCTTGAATAACACCCCACTGTTGGGCCGGATCACACGTGTTCACCCCCTTACCAATCATGTGCTTTTGGATCTCCGAGCTGAGCATGAATCCTGTGTGCTCAAGAGTTTTACAATCTTGGCTGGGGAGATAGATGGCTTGGGGGATGAAGTGTCTGCTGTGCCACAGCAAGGACTGGGGTTTAACCCCCTGGACACAGGTAAAAGCCACAGTGGTACAAACTGTAATCTCAGGGCTGCAGAATCAGGAGCAGCTGGGCCCATGGAGTGAGTGTCAGGTTCCAGTGAGAGACCTTGTCTCAAAACATGAGGCTCAGTGGCCAACAAAATGGCTGGCCAGTAAAGGTGCTTGCCTCCAAGCCTGATAATCTGGGTTCAGTCTCCAGAATCCATATACTAGGAAGAGAACGGGCTCCCTCTGACCTCTACACAGGTTCTGTGGCGTACGCTCATGCCCAAAGACATACTTATACACATATTATGTGTACACACAGAGAGCTATAAAATGAGTAAATAAGTATTTAAAAAACTATGCTGGAAAGTGATTGAGGATGACATTCAACATTGATCTGACTACCACACACACACACATGCACACACACACACACACACTTGCACAACACACATTCACAGAATTGAACATTTTTAAAGGAGTTTTGGAATTAAACATTCTAGCATATAGTAGGTGCTCAACACATGTGCTAATTAGTGACCAGATTATGCTAATGAAAGAGAACTAGTGCAGGGAAGCTGCCTGGACCGAGGCCTGTGCCCATTGGCTTATCTCAGAGAAGACAATTTTGTCAGCTGGGTCTGCCAGCCAAGCTACCTTTGGCATGTAGGGCAGATCCACGCTTGCCTCTGGGGCAGGTGCTGCCCACTGCTGTGACCTGACAACCTCTGAAAGCCTGTCTTTGGAACTTGGACTTTCTGTCACCCGGCTTTCTGTAACTACTCCCTAGCTCTGACATTTGCAGAGATCCGTGTGGTTCCCAGCAGCCTCTGTGGAGGTCTTCTTGCTCCCTGGGCTGTGATTTGTGGAGCCTGGAGACCGGAGCTGCAGAGAGCTTCCGAAGCGCTGCTGCATCTGCCTTGAGCTTCAGTTCCCTTTAAGCATCAGTCTTCTGCTTTGCCAGTGTTGGGGACTTAGCTCCAGACGGCCAGGGCAGGGTGAGATCCCAGATGGAAAACATTGACCAGAGTGCAGATTGGCTCGGACTTGGGCTCCTGAGGAGTGGGGAATGGTGCTAAGCACTTCAGAAACTGGCCTGAGAGTTTTCACGGAATGAAACACATACCTACCAATGACCAAAATATCAGTTCTAGGTTTGTTTGTTTATGTTTTAAAGATTTATTTATTTACTTTATGTATATGAGTGCTCTATCTGCATGTGCACCTTCATGTCAGAAGAGGGCATCGGACCCCTCGATAGTTCTGAATCACTGAACCTTGATGGTTCTGAGCCACCATGTAGTTACTGGGAATTGAACTCAGGACCTCTGGAAGAGCAGTCAGTGCTCCTAACCACTGAGCCATCTCTCAAGCCCCCAGTTCTTTGTTTTTACCAAAGAAATATTAAAACAGACACCTGCTAGGAGACTTATCAACTTTAACAATGGCTCAAACTAGAAGAAATTCAAATGTCCCTCAGTAAGAAAATTGATGCTGTGGGAGATTTCCTTGCACTAACACTCGGAGACTGCCAATAAAGCTAAACCTTGAATCCGAGGGAGAAGCCAATGTTCCGCTGACCAGAATTAGCCATAGAGATGCTGGAGGACCCAGGGAGTTGGTAGAGAGATGCACAGGAAGTAGAAGGGAGGGATTTAGAGATTGTCGGGTGCTTTTGATCTTGGGAACTTGGAGAGTAGGGTCATTCAATCAGCTGATCATTTCTTCACCACTCTTGGGATTTATCAAGGTTTTATCCCAAATTCTGACTCTTTAGATTTTTATTAACAATAGAATAATTTAGATGAATGCATCAAATGGATACACAAGTCATGTTATAACCAGACAAATAAACACTATCTCAGAATAGAAAAAGAGTGAACCATATCATAGGACAACAGGAGTGGCCCTTGAAAATATGAAGCTGTGTTAGAAAGAACATGCACAGAGTCCCTAACGTGTGCTTCAATCCTGTAAAGTATGGACAGACAAACTGTACGGAGTTTAGAAATACAGAGGAGGGAATCAGACAACAAAGAGCTTCGAAGGCTGGCAGACTCCGCAGAGCTCTTCCTGTGTCCTCATTGCTGCGGATTAGTAAACACATCTCCACACCAAAGCTGACTCTTAAAGCAGGGCAGGGAAGATCCATATATTTAAACTCCATGCAGCTGATGTTGCTGAACAGGAAGGGTCATCTTTACCTTGACGTTTGGAACACCCTCACCCTACCTCATCACCATCCAGGCCCTGTCTGTCAGCATTCTGCTCTCCGATGGCTTGGGATCAGAACTCCAGTTACCTGAGTTAACTCCTTTCCTGCTCAGCTGCCAAACCTCTGCGCTGCACAAGAGAGCTGAAAATCACTGGGTCTCCTTTCCCAGCAAGGAGAGCAATCTGCTCTTGCCGTGGGTGAGGCCCGCAGCACCGTGTCGAGGACCTGGCCCTGCCCTTTGCTTCTGTGGTAAACATCTTCCATCTACTTCATCATTTCCTATGACCTCCTGGCTTTGACATAGTCAACTATGTTCTTTTTTTTTTTAAATGAAGTTCTGAGTTTCCTTTCATTAGACACACTTTTTTAAAATTGATTTTTATTGAGCTCTACATTTTTCTCTGCTCCCTCCCTGCCTCATCCCTTCCCTTCAACTCTCTCCCATGGTCCCCATGCTCCCAATTTACTCAGGAGGAGATCTTGCCTTTTTCTACTTCCCATGTAGATTAAATCCATGCATGTCCCTCTTAGAGTCCTCATTGTTATCTAGGTTCTCTGGGATTGTGATTTATGGGCTGATTTTCTTTGCTTTATGTGTAAAAACCACTTGGTAGACACACCTTTTAAAAAATAAGACATGATTTTAAAAGTTACTATTTGGGTGGGCATGGTTCTCACACCTGTGATCCCAGCCTTTGGGAGTCTGAGGCAGGAGGATCACAGAGGGTTCAAGGCCATTCTGGGCTACATACTAAGTTCCAGCACAGTCTGGGCAACTAAGATAAAAACAAAACTAAACTGAAAAAAAAATGATAAGAGACTAAATAAGTAAGTAAATTAATTAATAAATACTATCATTTACATTCTAAATTATTTGTTAATACTCAGAGATATCTAGCAGAGTGTTTAGCCATGAGGGGTCAACATTTTCAGGCTGCTTACTGCCCAGCTCCTATGCTTTATTTTTAACAGTCTGTGGGAGATGCAGAGATGTGATCTTGCTTGGACTCTGAAGAGCCCAAGTCAGATACCCATGAGCAACACGGCCGTGACCCACCTTTCAGTCGGCAGCCTTAGCTGTCTAGATTCACCCAGCGGCTGAAAGTAAGACAGCAGGGCACTCCGAAAACACAAAACAAGATGTAACCCCTGCCTCTCAGCTCTCCCTCACAGCCAGCCTGCCCTCACCTGGGGCACAGGTGTGCCGCCTTCACAGCCTGGTTAGGGGCAGCAAGGCAGAATACAGAACTCCAGGGAGTCGTAGACTCAGAAGATGTGTTGAGAGCCCTAAAAGGGTATGCACAGAGGGGAGAAGAGAGACTCCTTTCTATCTTCAGATTAACTGTTAAACCGACAAAGAAATAGAAAAACCCAGTGGCCACACGCTTCACACGTTTGCCTGTCAATCATTCATTCCTGTTCCTCAGAGGGTGTTCACTTTGGAGGTCAGCAGAAAACTGTCATGTCTGGCAATGCCTTCAAACCATGGGTCACGGTCCCCATGAAAGTTCAGAAAATGCATAACAGGCTTAGAAGGCCTGTCAAATGGGCAGAAATGAAAGTTTGATGCTTCAGGTAAGTGAGCTGCGGTCCTCAAGTCCTGACTGCGGCATTCTTGAGGGCAGCTGTGGAATGATGAGGAGACGCCTCCCAGGTGAAAATCCTAAGACCAGGAGCAGATGCTCTCTGCTTTCCCCTGTAACTGTCCCCTTGCCTTTCCTTACGTTGTAACTGCAGGCGTTGGTGTGTGAGGCTGGCCCTCCAGTCTGAAGTCTGTTCACCCCCCTCTCCCTTGCCCTCCCTTCCCCTTCTATCCATCTTTCCTCCCTCCTTTCCTTCCTTTCTCCTTTCTCTTTAAGATAACTCCTATTCAGGTGTGGTGGCAAACAACTGTAATCTCAGCATTTGAGAGACTGAGGCAGGAGGATCATGAATTCAAGACTACACTTAGCTACATAGCAGGTTCAAGGCTAGCATGGGCTATTTAAGAGCCTATCTCAAAAAACAAAACAGACAACGAAAACCTAAGGAAAAAAAAAGGAAGGAAGGAAGGAAGGAAGGAAGGAAGGAAGGAAGGAAGGAAGGGAGGGAGGGAGGGAGGGGAGGGACCAACATAACTGCTTGTCTTCCCTTCTCTTCCTTTTCTTCCTTCTTTCTCTAATCTGTTATGGTGAGCTGACAGACAGAACTCAGTCCCGTGTATGCACACTCCAGCATAGGGCTACAGCACCAGACCAAGGTCTGTCTAAAAAGAAAACTTTTTAGTCATGCTTATTAGCTCTTCATCATATATAACAAACAGTGATTGGTCAATAATATATTAACCAATTATATATTATAAATCTATATCAGTAACAATAACATTCAGTCCATGCTTGAATTTCCTGCTCCTCTCACAATTCCTTTGTCCTGTTGGCTTCTCCAAACCGAGATCCAAGCAGCGTCAACGCACTTCAGATGCTGGAAATGAGTCTTGCTTTCTCTCTGTCGTCTCTAGTCCCCCTTGCTTTTATGTTTCTGGCCATTTATTTGCTGAAGAAACGAGGCTCTTTGTATCACAGAACTGTAAACACTGGCTGTGCCCCTTTCTTATCTGTAGTTGTGCTCAGATAATAGCTTTGTGTAGGTTTATCACCATGAACACTTTTCTTCCTAGATAGTATCCATGTCTGACATCTGACCACACCAAGGAGAGAGGCCGGGCCCTGAACTTTTGTGAGGCAACAGCTTTGAAAAAATGAAACATCAACTCTTCTGCAGTCTGGTCTATTGATGTGGCCTGTCCTTCTGTTTATGTGTTGATTTTATTGGTTAAGGCATAAAGCTGTTTTGGCCAATGGCTTAGCAGAGTAAAGCCAGGCAGGAAATCTAAACAGAGATAAATAGATAGATAGATAGATAGATAGATAGATAGATATAGAGTAGGTGGAGTCAAGGAGACACCATGTAGCTGCCGAAGGATAAGGATGCCAGAATATTATCAGAAAGTCACAGTCTCATGGTGATACATGCATTAATAGAAATGGGTTAACTTAATATATAAGAGCTAGCTGGGAATACGCCTGAGCCATTAGCCAAACAGTGTTGTAATTAATATAGTTCTGTTTGATTATTTGGGTCTGGTGTCCAGGAGACAAAAGTGCAATCTCCATTTATAGTCTAGTCCAGTCTGTTTTCTTCACACAAGCCTGTCAGGACACTGTCTGCCACCCTAGCCTCACAGGAACCATAAACTAGACTCTGTTAACCCCTTCATGTTTGTAAACAAATGGAGCTAATTCTGTTCATGCATACCTTTCCTCCAGATCCGAGTCTGCTCTGTACAGAGGAGGACGATGGCCCTGTCACCACGGTGCTGAAAGGCACCTGCCATGCAGCCTGAGCTCAACAATCGTCCCTCCCTTTCCCTGTTTCTGTTTTAAGATGGGAATTATAAATAACAACAACAAGAAGACCCTCTCAAATCCACAGCTTGTTTAGATGCAAACACAAACATGACATTTCCCAGCTTCGTAAACCATGGTGAAGGTTTTCTAACACGCTCCGCAGAGCATGCAGGGAAAGGGAAGGCATGGGGGCGGGAAATACATTGATCTTTCCCACCTTGTGATTAGAAAGTTCCAGTCTTCCCAAAGCCAGCAGGATCTGTTTCTGCCCGCAAACATGCAGGGCTCTGGACTGTGCTGACTTGAGAAGGTATTTCTTCCAGCCGAAGATGAGTTCACTGTGAGGGACTCAGAAACATATGGATGAAATTTCCCTGACGCCACTCCAGGGATCAGAAATTAGGGAAAGAGCGCTTAGTAAAATGCATCTGGGGTTTTGCCAGGCCGAAACCAACTGAGAAATGGTTAGGACCCAAGGCAGATAGATCTCCAGTGTTGCCAAGTTTATCCATCTCTGCAACACAAGGATTTATAATTAGTGTTATTCTGAAAAGCGCGGCCTTACAAGTGGCTGAGGACAAAAAGAAAAAGAAAGAAAAGAAAGGGGGAAAAAAGAGCCTTTGTTCTCAGCCTCTCAGCGAGGTTGCTGGTCCCCAATGGACTGTTACAGCCTCTCAACCTTTAAGTCACATCGTTGCTCATCTGTAGCCAGAGCCTGGTGTCTTCTGGGTCCTGTTTCCAGTGAGGAGTTCCTCCGTGTTCCCAGGTGAGGGGAACAAATCTCAATGGGTGTTTTTGCGCGACGACGTGACTTGGCCGTCCCTTCTCCGATGTAAACTTCATCTTCCACAGTAGTCTGCCTTCCCTGGGCTTCTCTGTTAAAATCGGACCAGTGGAAGGTGGTGGGTATGTGTGGGAGCATAGCAAGAGAGGAGAGAGCTTTAAAATGGTGCCGGCACTGGCACACGATGTCAAGAATCGAGGGCTGCAGCGTCCAGCAGCTTCACAACCTGGAGTCCGGATGAAATCTCACCTTCTGTCAACTCCGCAGCACCTGCGCTGTCTGCGACCTTCTGTCTTCTTGCACACTCACGAAACCGTTTCCCCAAAGCCGTGTACCAGCTTTTCTCTGACAGTGACCAGAGGGAGGCTAGCGCCAGGCCCTCTGCGCCGCTCCTAGCATACGGCAGTGGACAGAGCAGATGCAGCCCTTGCCCCCACACAGCAGGGAAGACTGGCCTGAAAGGCACCACACGTAAATCCAGATCATGACACAAACACAAAAGGCAGGGTCCAGCGGATGGTCGACCGGACGGAGCTGAAGACACTGTCGTGGTTTCCGGCCCAGCACTTCTCCCCCACCCCCCACTCCAGACGGGCTAGCCCGCTGCCTCTGTAAGGAACTAAGTCAATGGAGGCCTCCCTTAAACGGTCAGAAACCCAGCACCACGCTGGTGAGTTTCTCTGGCTGTTTCCTCAGAAGGCAGAGGAGGCTGGAGAGGAACCCCATGACTACGCATCAGTATGGGGAGGTATACAGCCGACGGACTAAGTGGTGCCAGGAAAAGAGAAGGCCAAGCCCTGACGTCACTTCCACGTATTCAGTGGCTCGTAATTCCTTTTCCCTATCTCGCCCCGTTGAATGTGCTATTCACAGTAAATGTTAGCTCGCGACTAAACGTTTGTTCGTCCTGTGCCCACTGGATCTTTCTCTTTCCATCCGTTTTGTAAGGAGAAAACGTGGAAAACAAAACCAAAACACCTCATGAAGATGTTTCCATGGTTGCAGCTGTGGAAGCGGTACTGGTCCAGGGTGAGCCTCGGAGAGGGAGGAGAGAAGGGAGGCTGTCGTCTTGTCTACTTAGAGTTAAGACTCTTGTGGGGCACTAGATGGCAACATTTCCCTAAATCTAAACACAGCAGAGGCATGGCCCCATGGGCAGGTCAACCCCAACAACTGCAAGCCCCAGCTCCTACGTAAGGTGACACCCAAGGCTGGGGGGAGGGGGGACCAAAACCAGAGCTGACAGCAGAGTCTGGTGTCTCTTCATGGAGCCTTGTTAACCGTCAGCTATTAACACTTTATCACCACCATTACACCAACAACACCGCCATTGTTAACACTGTCACTGCTAGGACCACCACCACCATTATTATTACCACCATTGCCACTACAGCACCACCGTTACACCAACACCACCATCACCACCATCAACACCCCCATTACACCAACACCGCCATCATCAACACCATCACCGCTAGGACCACCGCCACCCTGCTCCTATCACCATCGGCATCACTATCACCACCACCATCGTCACTACCTGCATCTACACTATTATTGCCACTAACATCACGATCATCACCACCGTTATCACCACAGCTACCAAGGCTGCCCCTACACTCACCACCATGATCACCATCATTGCCATCACTACTGCTGAGTCTCTTGTGCTCTCTTGGTTTTTGATTTTATTTATTTATTCATTTATTTACTTTTTTAAAGCAGGGTTTTGACACAGGTCTCTGTGTATCTTTGACTGTTCTAGAACTCACTCTGTAGACCAGGCTGGCCTCAAACTCACAGAGATCCGCCTGCCTCTGCCTCCCAAGAACTAGGCTTAAAGCTGTGAGCCGCCGCCACCACCCAGCCATTTTTTTTTTAAGATTTATTTATTTAGTGTGCATACAGTGTTCTGCCTGCATTTATGCCTGTATTCCAGAAGAGGGGACCAGATCTCATTATAGACGGTCGTGAGCCACTGAACTCAAGACTTCTGGAAGAGCACCCAGTACTCTTAACCGAGCTATCTGTCCAGCGCCATTGCTTTTTATATTCTTACAATGGAGGGGCTGAAAAGACGGCTCAGTGGTTAAGAGCCCACACTGTTCCTGACCCAAGTTCAATTCCCAGCACCCATACCAGGAACTTCATAACTGCCTGTAATTCCAGCTACAGGTGATATGATGCCCTGTGACCTCCTCCTTCTCCTACACACACACACACACACACACACACTCACACTCATACACACACAAGCACACACACACAAGCACACTCACACAAGTAACAATTAAAATAAAAAAGAAAATGGTTTTAAAATATAACAGAAACTTCATTTAGACTGGGAAGAGAGATGCGGTCAGAGACAAAAGGTAAAAGGGCCTTTTAAAAAGTTCTTTTCTTTTCCAATCATAGCTAAAATTAGATTGATAAACAAACTGCTATCTGGTATAGAAAGTTGTGGAGCTGTTTTAATGAATAGATAAGAAGGATCTCTATTTGCATTTTCTTTTAGATGCTTAGTTGCTCCTTAAGTGATTGTTCAGTTAGGCACACTATTGCTATAATGAAACAGCATCGCAAAAATCAAGGAAGAAAGGGTTGTTTGGCTTCCACCTCCACATTACAGTCATCACTGAAGGAAGTCAGGGCAGGAACTCAAACAGGGCAGGATCCTGGAGGCAGGAGCTGATGCAGAGGCCGTGGAGGAGAGCTGCGCACTGGCTTTCTCCTTATGGCTTGGTCAACCTGCCTTCTAAAGAACCCAGGACCACCAGCCCAGGGGCTACACCACCCACCATGGCCTGGGCCCTCCACATCAATCACTAATTAAGAAAATGCCCTATGGGATTGCCTGCAGGCAGATCTTATGGAGGCATTTTCTCAGCTGAGTTTCCCCTTACTAAGATAATGACTACGGTCTGTGTCAAGTTGACATTAAACTAGCCAGCACACCAGTATTTGAAAAGCAGTATTCTGTGTGGATTGCAAAGCCCCACTGGAATTATGTTTGCAGCATCCATGTGTTAGCAGGTGCTCTGCCTAGCAACCACTCTCGCTTCCTAGTCCCTGTCCCTTCGATTAGTCACCTGTCACCCGATTTCAGCGTCCCTGAGGAGGTACACCAACTGACCTGTGGGGAGGAGTCAGAGCATCACACTTGACAGAGACAAATGTTTGCTAAACCTCCCGTTGAATTGGGTTGATCAAGTGAATTGTTTCTAGTGGAACTGACGCCAACGGACAGCAATCACGGTGTTTGTGACGGTGACATTGGTAGGGAGGACGGTGTCAAGGGTGAGCCATGGGCCAGAAGCTAGTTGCTGGCTGCCTGGCTTCCTTTCGTCCTGCGAAGCCGTGTGCTCCACAGCTGCCGCTGGACAAAAGTAGATTTCTCAACCATACTTCCCTCCGTGTATCCAACCAAACAAAGCTCATTTCCAGCATTTCTCAGCACAGTTTCGGTCTCCAGGGATACGACAGCAGATAAGACACCTGTCTTAACGATGCTTACATCCTGGAGAATAAGGAAAGTGAAGAAAGGGTCTGCTAATTCAGATTCAACAAGGACCAGTCCAAAGGTGAAGCAGGGTTCAAGACACAATGAGAGGGAATGCCGAGTGTGTGCTTGGTGTGTATGTGTTTGTCCGTATGCATGTGTACGTGTGTGTGTGCTTATGTGTGTGTGTGCTTCCTTTCACTACTTCATGCAGGCTACATGGAAGATATCTGAACGCAGAGGTCTAACCAAAAAGAGGCAGTAAATCATGTAAGTGACCCTGAGTTGATGTAGAGCACGTGTCGCCTCCTGCAGCCCAGCACCTACTGTCAACTGAGACACAAAGAGGATGGAGCTGGCAGAGTGCTGAGGTTTGAACGGACACGCCCTTCCAACACTCCTGTGCTGAAATGTGAACCTCCAGGGGGCGTGAAGATGTGGAAGAGCGAAAGTTGAAGGGACTCTGCCTTCACGGTCAGAATTAGTACCTGATAAAGGAGGCTTCAGGAGGCTGTCTGCCTTCTGTCCCTTCTGCCACGGTAAGGAATCAGAAAGAAAGGCCACACTCTCAAAAGTAGAGTGACCTGCCGAAGCTGCCATGGCCTTGGTCTTGCGGTGCCCAGACAGTTGAGTTCGAAGAAAGCAGGTGCTAAGACAGAATTTCCAGTTTAAAAATAAGTTTATCAAACCCTGTGATTGGAAGGGGAAAGAAGCATTATCAGAGACAAATGCAAATGGCATAAAGGCAGTTAATATGCATGGCCAGCTGGTTCTGCTGAAAACCAGCTAAAAATAATTGCTACCCATAGAGATGATCTGCACACATCTCTCATAGTCAATGCATGTGTGTTTTTCTTGCCAGTGTGCCCAAAGCATTATGAGGCGAGTAACTTAATTTCCTATTGACAGAGCTTTAAAAATCTATAAATTGAAGGTTATTATTAATGGTAAATAATTACTAAATTCAAATTTTCTTTAGCTAGAATAACTTAAGTTCACTGAAATCTGAGGCAAACTTAAGAGAATGAAAAGCATCAGCTCTGGGCTAAGGTAGGTGAACAAGACTGCTTGCATCTGACTCCCAGACCCTGCCAGCTCCCAGACTAGTCATGTTTGGCAAGTTATTCCACAAAGTAACTCTGCAAATTACTTCATGCCTCAGTTTCCCCATCAGCAGATAATGGAGACTAACAGATAAAATCTCTACAACTGTCTCCTAGTGGTGTTGTGGGGAATTAAATCACGGAGCACAGTTTCGGCAGTGGGAAAACATGGAGTGGATGCTGGATTTTATTCAGCACAGTTGAGACACCATTGGATCGGCATGTACTTGGTTTTCACAGCGTGGGAGGCTATGAAAGGCATGAGTCTCATATACAGCTTATTTATAATGAACCTCAGCCGCCTCCAAAGAGGACTGAGTGAATGAACACAAACAGGGAAAGCCATCAGTCAGCCTTGTTTGTAGTTCTTTTGGGGTGTGCGTGTGTGTGTGCGCGCACGTGTGCATGTGTGCATGTGTGCATGCATGTGTGTATATGTGTGTGTGCATGCATGCATTTATGCATATGTGAGTGTGTGTGTGTGTTTTCTGAGACAGGGTTTCTCTATGTAGCCCTGACTGTCCTGGAACTTGCTTTGCAGACCAGGCTGGCCTCGAACTCACAGAGATCCACCTGCTTCTGCCTCCTGAGTGCTGGGATTAAAGGTGTGAGCCACCACTGCCTGGCTGAAATGACAAGTTTTTAAAGCAGAGGCGAAAATTATGACCGATGAAAAGACCTAAGGTTTAAAAGAGGAGATCTTAACTGTTCTGGGCTCAGCAATTCTGTGTAGCATGAAATAGCTGTTGAGAACACCTGTCACCCAGGGACGTCACATGAAGGATCACCTTCGCTCCCCCCCCCCCCATCAGCTCTCCGGGGATGAGACCGCACTGTTTTCTCACATTTTGTTCAGATGTAGAGCCGTTAACCACTCTGTCCAGAGTCACAGAGCAATTGCTTGGAGGAGCAGGGTCAGGGCAGGCCTAACACCAGACACACGCTGCCTGCTGTGTCTGTACTGCCCTTGGGCCACCTCCATCGCCTGGTCCTCTTCTCTGCAGGTTCTCTGCAGGTTCTCTGCAGGAGCCGCCGCTTCTGCAGAGAGCAATGAGAGAGAGAGCAACAGGAGCCTTCTGGCTGGCACATCTGGATAGGAAGCTAGGCTCTTTGCCGGCTACTATGACGCTAATCACTTATGGAGCCATTTAAGCATGTGGGGTTTGTATCAATTTTTAACAAGCAGCAGAGACTGTAAACAATGAGTGGAGCTTAATTCAAACCCTAAGTGATGGTGTTTGACAAAGGAATGTAAATACTGCGCCTGATTCATGGCCTGTGATTGGTGGCTCGTTTGTTCATGTCTGCACTGCCATGGGCTCCATCTGGGCCCCGCTGGGCGGCTGCACAGCCCAGGGCCGGCCTTCCACCACTGGTTCTTCCACTCACTTAACACTGCTGGCACCAGCACGACCTATGCTCACCCTGCCTTCACGGCGTTCAGTCAGGAGACTGAACACAAGCACCCCGCAGAGAAAAACAAGTGTGGTAAGAACCAGGGTGAAGGGTGTATGGGCATGATCAGGAATGGGGAGTCAAGGAAGGCCCCGTCTGAGGAAGGAATGATGGAAAGAAGTGAGGCCAAGGAAGTGTGTGTGGGAGGGGGATGGAGGAGACATCCAGACAAAGTCCAGACAGAGCCAACTGTACGGCCTGGGCTAGAAAGATCTTGGAATTCTTTTTCTCTTTCTCTTCTTCTTCTTCTTCTTCCTCCTCCTCCTCCTCCTCCTCCTCCTCCTCCTCCTCCTCCTCCTCCTCCTCCTCCTCTTTCTTCTTCTTCTTCTTCTTCTTCTTCCACCTCCTCATCCTCCTCCTCCTCCTCCTCCTCCTCCTCCTCCNCCTCCTCCTCCTCCTCCTCCTCCTCCTCCTCCTCCTTCTTCTTCTTCTTCTTCTTCTTCTTCTTCTTGTTTTAGAGACAGGGTTTCTCTGTGTAGCCCTGACTGTCCTGGAACTCACTCTGTAGACCAGGCTGGACTCAAAGTTACAGTGATCAGCCTGTCTCTGCCTCTGTCTCAAGAGTGCTAGGATTAAAAGCATGCACCACCACCCTTAGCTGACCGAATTCTTGAAGGGATACAGGTCACAGGGGCAGGAGGTAGTGTCTGTGTTTGGGGTAGACACAATATACAGACTGTGAGAAAACAATCATGGAAAAAAATGGCCTGGTGTTACAAAAGAAATAACACTCGACAAGTGGTAAACAGATAAACAGAGGGGAAACACACAGATGGGAATTGAGAGGTCATCCCAAGGATGTGGAGGAACAGGATTCCTCACACACTGTGGTAGCAATGTAAGATGGTGTTTATTGGCATTGACAACGTCATGGGACAACTGTGCTCTCTCAACAGGCCCTGATTCTCCCACTTATCACCCACACCTACTACACATGTGGGCCCTCAGTCACTTTAACGTCTTCCACAGATACAGGTGTTTGATGACCTGGTCTCTAACTGATGGTATTGCTTTGGGATGCTGAGAATCTTCTGGACCTGCAGCTATCTAGCAGGTGTAGGGCTGAAGAGGTGGATATGGGGGAGGTGGATTAAGAGTCAACTCTGCTTCCTAGCTCTCTACTTCCTTGTCAGCCGCTGAAATGTAAGGAAATCAGGCTGTAAAGTCCTATTGTTCTAAACCAAGAGTCCCAGCCATCACGCCATCCCCTCATGAACCATGATCCTGAATAAATTTCTCCGTCCTTTATGTCGTCCCTGTCAGGGTGATAAGAAAAGTAATCAACACAGCTTCTTCCATGGCTAACCTGTGTCTCCCCCAAAAGATACAATGAAATCCTAACCCTTCTGTACCTCACTTAAGAATATGACGGTAATAGCTGGGGCCTTCAGAGAAATAGAAATAACAGAACATTAAGTGTGCAGACAGATAGACATGAAAACATGTCTATCTGTACAGATACATGTGTAGCTATATAGGTATAAAGGGATAGATATAAAGATATACTAGGTGCATGGGTAGATTGAGGTAGATAATGACAGGCAGATACAGAAGAAAGATGGAAGACAGATGAATACACAGAAATAGATATATAGGTAGATAGTTGGATGCATGGAAAAAAAGGAAGATGAATAAATGGATACATTGAAACATAAATACATGAAGATACATTGTAAGATACATCATAGAGATTCACAGAGCTACATATAGAGATTCATAGAGTCACATCATAGAAATACATAGAGATTCATACATAGAGACACAGAGATAGATAGATAAATAGGTAGATAGGTAGATAGATAAGTAGATAGATGGATAGATGATAGGTAGGTAGCTATATGATTGGTAGATAGATAGATAGATAGATAGATAGATGATAGATAGGCGGGTAGCTTTAGGATAGATAGATAGATAGATAGATAGATAGATAGATAGATAATTTAAGAAGCCGGTCAGTGTCTTTGAAATCTGTGTGATGGGTAGCAGGCTGGAGACCAGCAGAAAGCCATTGTTGCAGCTCACATTCAAAGGAATTCTCTAACACAATTCTTTCTGACCCTTTCAGACATTTAGGACTTTTGGTTTTATTTTGTGACTCTTTAATTTAATGAATGTGACCACTGGGTTGAGATTTGTGTGCTGGAGGCTGGTGGGGCCACCAGTAGAGAGAGAACTGAAGGCAGTGGCCTCCTTACTGTCTCTGACTCTATCCGTAGAACTGGTTCAGCAGTGAGGAGCCCTGAGTCCTTCTTCCTCCTTCCCTACATGCTCATGGGCCCAATCTTGGCAAGCATGTGTAGTTACCGGGAGTTTGCGATCCTGTGTATTGCCCAGAAGATGGCATTTCCCAGCCCTTCTCCCTGTGCTCTGGCTGTTACATTCTTTCTGCCCCTCTTTCTGCAATGCTCCCTGAGCTTCATAGGGATCAACTGTCGTTTATTTCCAGTACCCTGTAGTCTGCCTTAACAGACCAAAATCCTGACAAAGCAATAGAAAATACCAATAAGCTTGTAGAATGACCAGAACATCCACAGAAGTGAAATGCTTGCTTCCTTCCCCTTCAAGGTTTTGAAATAATTTTAGACTTACAGAATAGTTACAAAAAATAGTATGCCAAGACTGATCCTTTACTTTATATATTTTGTCTATTAACTTTAGCTTTATCAATGGTCCTCGGGTGAAAAATTATTACTCTAGGGGTCTGGGGAGATGGCTCTGTGTTTAAGAGCATTTGATCCAGTAAATGGTTTGCAGCAGGAGGATATCCTGGTTGCCACAAAATCACACCACACATCAGAGCTCATACAAGACTTATTGGAGAGTAGAGGCATGTAGAAGGCTGTAAGCAGTCCATGCTCTTTCTAAATGGCAGTGTGGGACATGAGGATGTGGAAGACATATTTGTCTGGGAGGACACAGGTGTCATCTTACTCTGCCTCTGGCTCTTTTTTTCTTTCTCTTCTGTCTTCTCTCTCTTTCTCTTTCTGTGCTAAAATCAAACCCAGGGCCTCTTATATATTGGAAAGCAAGGCTTAATTTCACTTTTGTGAAGCAATGCAAATGGCAATGAGATATTTCTTTACCTAACAGACAGGTAAAATGTTTGATAATCTGGTATCATTAGGGTCCGGGGCCTCTTCCATGTTTGCACATGCCATTGTTAGGGACCAATGTCGGAGCAGCATCTTTAAGGAATACTTTGATAGCATGCATCAAAAAGTTACATACACATTTTCTTCTATTCAACAATTTCATTTTTAAGGCATTTAATCTGCAAGCATATTCTCATATTCATCACACATATTCAAGGATGGTTATTGCAGCCTCATTGGTAATAGATGAACTGGGAACATGTTAAACTTCTCTCCATGGGGAACTGCACAAATAATACAGAACACTGCCCTATGGTTTCTAGTCTGCATTGTAAAGATACAAACTGCTGTTCTACTTTTTAAAAAGAACAGGCGTCTCTAATGCCATTAGTATTACAACATTTTTTCCAATGATGTGGAAGCAGCTTGGGGGAAGGAAGGGTTTATTTAACGTCCTTGTCCCAATCATGATTGCAGCCCAACATGAAAGGAAGCAAGGGCAGGAATTCAAGCAAACCAGGAACCTGAAGGTAGGAACTCAAACAGAGGCCATGGAACAATGCTGCTTATTGGCTTGTTCAACCTGTTTTCCCAAATAATCCAGGACCACCTGTACATAGGAGGCACCACCCACAGTGGTCTGGGTCTTCACAGTCAACCATTAATCAAGAAAACGCCCCCACCCCTGTAGACTTGCCTATCAGGAGTCTAATGGAGGCATTTTCTCAGCTGAGGTTTCCTCTCCCCAGATGGCCCAACTTGTATCAAGTTCTAAGCTTCCTTTTCTACAAGCATAACGACTATGTAAATGAGCATGTGTTTATTCTTGGGCTGTTTCTAGGAGGTTCACAAGACTAACAATGGCTGCCTCCAAGCGACAGGTGAAGACAAGAAGACTTTCTTCTCATTGTTTATTCTTCTGAACACCCGGGACTTTACGGTGTGTGCATATATTAGCTTGTAAAAAGTAATTTATTTCTTAAAAATGACAGTCCCTAGAGAGAAGTCAATTGGCAGAGAATCCCAAGACAGCCATATCACCCAGGCCTCTCTGCTGCCCTTTCTCTACCTTCCGCAGTTTTTACCATGTGTTTCTCCTGCTCACTTCCGCGTCTGGAAACTTTCTCTGACCGCATACTTTCAGTCTAAATGTGATCCTCTGCCCCACTCAATGCTCTCACAGCCTCAGGCATCCTCAAACACAGTATTTGGTCCACTTAACCTTAATTGCCTCTGGGCTAGGTTTGAGGACCTTGGTGGGATACTTGGGTCACAGCAGGCTTAGCTCTAAATGTCCCCACAGGCTCCCGTGAACACGCAGTAGGCAGTTAGTCATGCTGTTCTGTAAGCTGTGGAGTCTTTAGAAAGTGGGGTCTGCAGGTGGAACTAGGGTGCAGGGGCAGGGTTTAAAGGCCACCCCTGCTGCCGGTTCTGCCACACACTTTGTTTCCTGGTCTGAGATGCCCTTGCATGCACCTATGGACGGAAGCTGAGACCCTCCACCATGTTGTCTTTCCCGCTATGGAAGACAGAAATCACTCTGAGGCAGAGCTAACATAAACTGTCCTTTTCCACAAGCTTCTTCCATTTCTTTTGGTTACAGTGACTTTAAAGGAACTAATAACAGACATGACACCCTGCTCAGTTGCTCATATGCAGTGAGCTATACCAGAGTAATGGTTGTCTGTCTGCATGGATGAATGCTTGCATTCATGATGAATAGAATAGATCATACAAGCACTCATGCTTGCACCAGTGGATGGATGTGTGCACCAAAGGATGGATGCATTCACCAACGGACAGATGTGTGCACCGAAGAATGAATAAATTCACCAATGGATGGATGCATGCACCAAAGGATGGATGAATGCATTGACGGATGCATGCATGCACTAAAAGATGGATGCAAGCACCAATGGATAGATGCACAGATGGGTGCATGGATGATGGAAGAACAGTGTTTCCATCATCTGGCCAAGCAATTTTTGTCTGTTTTTTTTTCCTGCTTTAACCTTATCATGCATAAAGGGGACACAGTAGGTAATCAAATTCTGGTAAATGAAAAAATAAACATCAAGAAGAAGAAAAAGAAGAGGAAGAGGAAGAAGAGGAAGAAGAAGAAGAAGAAGAAGAAGAAGAGGAGGAGGAAGAAGAGGAAGAAGAGGAGGAGGAAAAGAAGGAAGAGGGAAATGGAAGAAGAAGGAGGAGGAAGAGGAGGAGGAGGGAGAAATGATTAGCTGGTATAAAGATATCTGGAAAAGTTGTCAGAGAGGTGACATATGTGGAGCCCACAGCTTAGAACAGGGACCAGCAAAGGCCAACTTGCCTTGGCTCTCAAGCAAGTTAGATATTTGTGCACAAGAATAACTCCTCCATTGCCATATGACCTGACATTTATGCTCATGATATTTCCCCAACAGAAATATTTCCCCAACACATTTCTCTGAACAGAAAGCAACAACAATAACAAAAAACTTGTGTGCGAATGTTCATGGCAGCTTCATGGAGTAGAAATAAGCCAAATGCCTATCTGTGTGAACAAAGTGAACGTGGCTCACCCGTATCGCAGCATAATATTATCTGGCAGTAACAAGAAAAAGAAAAAAGGAGTGAAGTACTGGGTGCTGTGGGAAGGTCACTTGGCCGTTCTGGCTGTCAGCAACTCAGACCTGGAATATCACACAAAAACTGTATTATTTAAATCACTGTTTGGCCCATTAATTCTAGTGTCTTATTGACTAACTCTTACATCTTAATTTAACCCACCTCCATTAATCTGTGTATCACCAAGAGGTCATGGCCTACTAGCAAAGTTTCAATGCATCTGTCTCCAGCAGCTCCATGACTTCTCCTCACTCTGCCTTCTTCCTCCCAACATTTAGTTTAGTTTTCCCCACCTAGCTAAGTGGAAAGAAGACAAACCCAGAACCTACACGTTGTATGGTTCCCTGTGAAATGTCCAGAATAAGGAAGCCGACAGGAACCAGGATAGATTGATGGCTGCGGGGTGTGTGGGAGTAAGAAGCTGGAGGAAAATGGGTAGCTGATAAGGAGTGGAGGGTTTCTTTTTAGGGCAGTGGAAATGTTTTAAAATTGATTGTGACAATGGCTCTGTGGATATAATAAAAACAGAGGGTTATGCACTTTAGCTGGGTACAATCTATTGTCTGTGAAATGTGTCTTCATCAAATTGTTCTGAAAAAAAAAAAAAAAAAAGGAATGACCCGGGCTTCCTGGAGGCATGACCCGAGAAGCCCGCAGAGCTCTAGAAACACTTAGACTCCCTGTGGTCAGGTGGCACCTAGCCTTGGGGAGGCCAGTGTCCTGACTCTCCCACCCTGAGTCAGGACTGCGCATTCCAGAGTCTGCCTCTCCCATAGTCCTCAGGGCTGCTGCAGGAAGGAGTTGTTCCTAGGTTTCAGAAGGGAGAAATGCTGCAGAATTGCTTTACTTTCTCTCACAGAACCCACGGAGCACATATCTGGAGTGGGGCAGAAAGAGAGAAAGGTGAGGAGCAGACAGCTACAAAGTTCATCACCAATTCCACAACTGTCTAACTATGCCCCTGGTACCTTGTCAAATAGGAAGAAATTAGGGCACAAATAAATTCTGGAAGAGCAGCAAGTACTCTTAACCACTGAGCCATCTCTCCAGCTCCAGGGCTTCTGACACCCCTCACATAGACATATATGCAGACAAAACACCAATAAACATAAAATAAAAATAAATTATATCTATATACTAAATAAATATATTATATAAAAATATATTTATATAAATAAATATTTATATATAAATAATATATATAATTAACCATATATATGGTTAATTTTTTTAAAAGAAAGAAAGAAAAAGAGAGAAATGTGAAGCTCCCCTCGCCTGGAAGAGTCTGGGAAGACTGTGTGGAAGCGGGTGTAGGCGTGGCTGATGTGGGGCCGATGTGAAAACATGGGGTCATGCTTCACTCCTACCTGACGCTCCAAGCGCCAATTGCATACTGTCCCTGTTACAAGTGTGGCACTGGGAGACGTGGATTCAAGGTGCTAGAACGGCAAACCCTACACGTCCTGCCCTAGGGTCCACATTACTGGAAGCCAGAGTTCCAAGCTGGATGGAGAGGCATGCATGTCCCACAACTAAAAAGGTGAGGAGGTTCACTGTCATCCCAGACCTCATGCCCTCAAAACGGTTAAAGGAGCAGAACAATTGAACGTTCTCCACACAGCTTCGATTTCTCCCCTGTCCATTTCCTTCACGTCCATATAGATTACAGGAGAAAAATGTGTTCCAGGTTCTGAGTCAAATATCAGAAGGCAACACTGCTAATTTACCAGACATCGAGCTACTCCAGGGAAGTCCCTTGAAAAACCTCAAGGCCTGACCAGTGCGGGGCCAGCCCAAACTCACAGAAGGCTCCCTGCCCCGCAAAGTTCTGGCCCAGGACTACAAGGTCCCTCGTTCATCTTCCTGTGGAGACAGATTTTAGAGACAGGAATAGCTCAGCACCCTGGGATCCAGGTACAAGACAGCAAGGCCCTCAGGGTTCTTTGTAGCTGTTGTGACTTCTGAGCAGGTGGGGGCCTCCATTTGAACCTTGTACTTTTAGAAGGGGCAAGGCCTGGCGATGGTGTCCACTCTGGGGCTGGACACAGAGCTGTGTACATGAGAAAACAAGCAAACACACAGCCCCTTCCCAAATGTGGCCCCCATGCCCCGGGGAAGCTGGATGGAGGAGGGGGGACCGGAACCGACATGAACTCAATGTAACAGGGCAGCATTAAAACACTGTGTAGCCAGGCTGAAAATTAAACAGATGTGAGTTTCTTTAATTCAAAGCCTTCATTATTCTGACGTTTTCCATAACTTAATCTGAGCCATCACTTCAGCTTTAATTATGCATAATGAAACGGATTATTTACAGTAACTAACATGACAGGGAAAACCGAGGAGTGAGGATTGGTAACTTGGAGACTGTCGTGGATTCTTCCTTTCGGCCGGCCAGGGAATGCTGCACACCCTCTATGCTTCCCTTGCTGGCCTGGCAGGTGTCCCCCTGGGGTGAGCCATGAGCAGCTCCCTTCCCTGTCCCATCCCCCACGGCAGTAACAGTGGACAGCAGGTCCTACTTCCCCGGATCTACAGGTAGGCATAAGTGGAACTGAGAAAGGTCATGCAGCAGAGCCTATGATTTTCGCCACTTAGCTACTTCAAACAGAAGCTATCCAGCATTCCGAATCTTCCTCTTTATCCAGGAAAAGTTAACTAAAGGGCAAAGTGGTTTGATATTTTAGCAGAAAAGGGAAGGATCAGATTCTCACGCTCTTGTGAAATGGGCCTGAAAGCCCGTAGGCTGCCCTGAGGCCATAGAGGAGGCTGTACTGGGAATGAGGACGGTAAGCCAGGGCAGTGACCCAGAGGACCCTTGGGGACTATGCAGGGAGAGGAGCCAGCTTTGCTGTCCCGGGCTTCTGAGCAGAGTCCTGCTGGCAGTGCATCGGAGGAGGTCACCCGTCTCTGAGCCTTGACTTCCTGTGACCCAGGAGGGATTCACTGAGCAGCTCCCACTCAGTGGACTGAAATGCTCCCCGTCCCCTCTCCTCGGTACTTCGACAGACGAGACATCTGATACTCTGTCTACTTCCCTCCCTCCCTAGCCTTCTCTCTCATCTGGTTTTGGGGCAGTGTCTTCCTGCTATCTCCACGCTCACTATCTAGCCCAGGTTGGCAATCCTCCTGCCTGAGCGCTGGAATTCCTTCTCCTGTCCCTTAGCACCTTGCTTTCTGTCCCCCAGTTATCCATGGCAGCACCATTCAGGCTCCTACAAATCTAAATTCAACTTAAGTCTCATCTCCTGCTACCCTTCACTCCCAGGATGCTGCAGCTGCCTGCACGGCTCCTGCCACCTCCTCTCTGCCCTACAGGTTTGGGAAGAAGGTTGGGCAGAGAGGAAGGACAAGGGGCCAGGCCCTTGCTCTAACTGCCTTCTCAGTCTGTCATCTAATCTGACTCCTTCAGGCTGACCCATCTGCATGCAGGTTTGCCTGTTCTTCAGGACCCCTGGGATTCTCCACATCACTTCCATCCCTGACAGAGGGTTTGGCCAACCCCTCCACCTCTGGGGCTGCTGGGCTATACTTCCCCACGAACAGACAGACACCTGTTGTGGGGGAATGGATGGGTGGAGGAGATGGTACTTCCACTGACCCAATTACTCTCTTACTGCTCCTCAGTCATCTTCCCCAAGCCTGATGCTACCCATTTTGTTTTGTTTTCTGAGTGACGGTGGAGCCGGGCTGTGATAGTTCACCCACCTCTCTTTGTGCCTTGGCACGGTGCTTCCACAGTCGTGGGAATCTTGTAAAGGAACACACCACTCCCTAGTGGGCAGAAGCTCAACTCCAGTATTCCTCAGCCAGCCTGTGGACTGCAGAAGGGCCCGCAGTGGCAAATGGTGTCTGAGATAGTTAACCTCGTACACTCACCTCCGGGAATGTTTGTGAGCTAGTTTCTAAACTGCTTCATTGAGGTGGGACGATCTACCCTAAATATGGATGGTGCCATTACACAGGCTGGGGTTGCAGATTAGCTAAAAGGGAGTCAGCCAGCTGAGCACCAGCATCTCTCGCATGCTGTCTGACTGCAGCTGCAGCGCGCCAGCTGCCTGAGGTTGCTCCTAAGCCCGCCTTCCCCAGAAGTCCATTCCCTCCACCTGTGAGACAAGACCAGCCTGTCCTGCCTTGAGCCGCTTGTGCCAGGTTTTTGTTATAGCAACAGGCAAAGTAACTAACCGGTGTCAAGGGCCACCTCGCTTCACGGAGATACTGGGTCCCAGCTCTTAGCGACTGTCTGAGTCTCAGGGAGTTCCAGGTCTGAGTCCTACTCATCTCAATCCAGTCAGTAGAGACCCCTCATGTGCAGCTCCGATTGGGCAAATGACAGCAGGCCTGGTTGGTCACAGGGAGGTTGAGACCACCGTGTTCATGACAGGGACATGCAGCCACCATCTCAACGTGTCCCTTTTGCTCTTCTGACTTCTCTTGAGCTCTCTGTGGAGACATCGGGATGAGGACTTTGGGGACAGACCTTAGGCTAGCTAGCTGGCCTGTGGGACAGCAGTTTACCACACACGTAGGTCATCAAAGAACAAACAGACGACAGTGTTTAGCGTCTCCTTTAGTTACCACCAAGGCCTGTTTGACTCTCTGCCTGGCAACCAAGTCATGAGGGGAAGGAAGATTGTGGTGTCTGGAATAGATGTGGGTTAGAATGCTGGATGAAGATCCTGGACAGCCACACACACACAGGGACCCATCCAGTATGCGGGGGGCAGTTATTGTTCTTGCTGTCCTGGGAGTCACCTCAGGTAGGAGCTCTGTGCACTCTGAAGCCTTGCCTGGCCTGCTTGCGTTGCTGGACACCATTTCGTGAGGATGCCCTCAAAGAGGACTAGGCCACTGTGAGGCTGCACTCCTGTGAGGGTTTCTCAGCTGTGAGGAGTGACAGGCAGCCACTTTGGGGTGGCCAGCAACTTGGGGCCAGGAGTCCTGGAGCAGATGTGCTTAGAGGTAGCTGGTTTAGGGTGGCCTGCACCCTGGGGGCCGGGGGTCCTGGAGTGGATGCACTTGGAGGCAGCTGGCTTGGGGTGGCCTGCACCCTGGGGCCAGGGGTCCTGGAGTGGATGCACTTAGCAGCAGCTGGTTTGGGGTGGCCTGCACCCTGGGGTGCACTTAGAGAACCACAGCAGAACCCAGGCTTGTCCAAGCCTCACTCTGTTGTGACTGGCCTGGGCAAGGAGTCTTTCTGAGAACTAAGGTGGGGAAGGGCTTCTCAGAGCCCAGCTGTGTCTGGACATCAAGTCAGTTTTTGTGACAGTTTTCCTTCAAGGCATTGACTTGGCAAGTCATCTTTCCCGGAAACAGATATGGAGGGGCAACTGTCCCCCCAGGAGCAAAGGCCAGTCTTGATAGGCCCAAGACTCTACCTGACACTTCCTATATTCTGTGTTCCCCATTCAAGAGCTTCAAGAATCTTGGGTTATTATTTTTTAAAGATGTATTTATTTTTATGTGTGTTGGTATTGTGTGAGGGTGTCAGGTCCCCTGGAACTGGAGCTACAGACAGCCATGAGCTGCCATGTGGGTGCTGGGAATTGAACCCAGGTCCCCCAGGAGAGCAGCAAGTGCTCCCAACCCCTAAGGCATCCCTCCAAGCTCCGCGGAACATATGTGTGTGTGTGTGTGTGTGTGTGTGTGTGTGTGTGTGTGTGTATGATTTTTTTGAGACAAGGTTTCTCTGTAGCTTTGGTGCCTGTCCGGGAACTAGCTCTTGTAGACCAGGCTAGCTTCAAACTCTCACAGAGTTTTGTATCATTTTTAAAGAATACTTTCAGTTTGGATTATTGAAATTGAGACTTTTAAATTAAATATTATATTCTGAGAAGTAATAGATACATGATAAATGGAATTCACTCACGTTAACTTAGGGATAATTTGCAACTTTGATGAGTTACATACGTGAAACAGTGAGAGAAGGACCTGGGACGGTGTGACGATTTGTGCCTGCGTCCCCTAACCAGAGTTCTGAGATCTGCTCAAATATTCCTTTGCTTCCCTCACGGGTAGGTTAGCTTCCTTTATGTGGGTATTTACATTCAGACCTCAGTATTTGTGGGTAGCTATTTTTCTTCTTTCTTTACATTTGTAAATAAAATCTTCTCTTTTAGCTGACTGTCCTACAACGTACGGATGCTGGTTAGTGCTTTGTCTCACCATCTGTCTAACGGTTTCCCCGTGGATTCGAATGCACTTGCGGGAGCAAAGTCAGCGAACATGGGGAGCCCTCTGCTCCAATGGTTCCACGTGCCATTTCTTTTTCTTACTGAACTGCCAGCCTGTCCTTGCTGACCATTTACAGCTAATGAGAAGAGTGCTCGCTCCTGCTTCTGCACCCCAAGGCAGGATGCTAGCTGGCTTTTGGTGTCAGGCAGAAATGTTTTCTCCATTTAGGAGATGGTTTTATCTGGATTATTAGTTCTAAATCAAAATGGATTTTTAAATCAAAATGCTTTTCCAAGATCCATAAAAATGAACATTTGGTTTTCTTCTTTTATCTGCTAATAAAAAAAATAATAACTGGGCTTCCTCATATTGAGCCTGCTTCCCCCTGAGGCTTTAGCCTGTGGAGGGCAGACCTACAGAGTTAAAGTAGGCCATGAACGGTCCAGGTGCTTACTTGAGGTAAACATTTGAAGGTTCCCCAGAGTTTCTGAGCTATACTGTTTGTGTTGAGAGGTGGTGACATTT
Source organism: Alexandromys fortis (assembly GCF_014885135.2). Taxonomy (NCBI): domain Eukaryota; kingdom Metazoa; phylum Chordata; class Mammalia; order Rodentia; family Cricetidae; genus Alexandromys; species Alexandromys fortis. Next base: position 1,171,084 of record NW_026068087.1, read on the forward strand.
ATTGTCACTAGGGAGGAGTGAGCTTACGTGGGATTCGAAGAGCAGCTTCTGTTCGAATCCTGTCACTTGGAATGCTATCAGCAGGTGTGTAGGATAAACAGGTCACACCGTTTGCGAGAACTTGGGTCCTTGGGATTGCCTACGGAAATCTCTCTGGCCTAACAGACTACACACCAAACACTTGTTTCCCACCTCGGCCAAGTCCTAGCTTTTTGATGGACTTCTATGATGTGGTCTATTTATGTTTCATCTTTTTGTCTGAGTCTGAGACTCTGGGTCACCCCAGAACTGCAGAGGCCTGGGGGATTCTGGGTGTGAAAGCAAACATTGTGCACCACCTTCAGCACAGAGGAATATGAACGCAGCCTCAAAGAAGCCAAACAGCCTCCTCTTCTAGGTCTCAAGTCCTAGGTTTCTACAAGGCCCCTGTCAGGCCCTGACACCCCCAGGTCCCTCCTTTTTGCTCTGGTTCTTCACAGACCCTCTCTCTTCCCACTGCACCCTGGAACGGCCCTTGCCTCTGTGTGTTGTCCGTGCCAATGGCTCAGCACAATGCCCACGTGTTCAACATGCTCTAAGGATCTGTCCGGTCTCTGCAGCCACAACGTATCGGTGTCAGGTTTTACACATCTCTTAGCGCCCTGTGGGTCTCCATGATCACGATGGCATCCACTGTGTACTGAATTGAGTTGCTCGTCATCTCTTCGGAGTCCGCCGCATGTGCGTCTGTGTCTTTCACATTTACTGGTGAACCGTCAGCAAATGTGGAGCTCAGATCTTCTGCCTACCTCACATCTGTGCTTGACACAGCCTCCTCCCGTTCTCCTACCAAGACGAGGGAGAGTGAAAGTTTCTGTTTGGGAAGCGATCACGTGACATTCTGACAATGGCTCACAAAGGAAATCCCCAGAGAGCAGAAATGAGACAAGCGCTTGGCTTGACTGTATCCACGGGGAAGAGTTGAGACCAAAGTCTTTGCTCTTCACAAGCACCCAAGGACCACATGTTCTTCACCAGCCAGAAAATGAAGGACCCAGCAGAGGGCCCAGGGTACTTGAACCCGAGGTGTATGGAAGCTGTTTATACTTTTAGAAGCCTCCTCTAGGACACTAGCGTTTGTGCTACCCCACAGCACAGCAGGGTGCTGGGGAGTAAGGGACTTCCTTGGAGTCCAGAGTCTGATGTGAACATGAAACGGCACCAGGCTGCTGCACCGAAGTTTTTCCATGAGCACCAGACAGAGGCAATCATGGGGGTCTTGAGAAAGTTCCCTGATCTCGTCAGCTGGGTTCAAATCTCTGCTGGAAAAGAGGCAGCCTTCAGTGTGATGCGTCTCCTTTGTGGTTTTGCTCTATAGCATTTCCCCCCTGAAACAAACTGTAGAATTGTAGATCTTGTCATTAGGCTCTTGGGGGTGAATAGCAGCCATTTGGGTAGCCCCAGCGCCACAACAGAGTTGACACTGGAGTCTCACAGAAGAGTGGGGTTCAGTTCAGTCACAGGGTAACGCAGGAGTGAAGCCAAAGGTTTCCTGTTTCAGGTCTCTGTTCCACAGAGCAGTTTCCTCCCCCCGCCCCCCCGCCCTCTGTGACTGATGGAGAAGAAGATGGACAGCTTGCTTGTGTGTTTGTCATTCGTGCACATGTGGTGGGGGTGTGTCCCAGAATGCTCAGGACACTAGAGAGCTAACTCTGCAAAGTGGTCCTCTGACCTCCACATGCCAGGTCTCACCTCCCACCTCGGCGTGGGTTCTGGGGATTGAGCTCAGGACGTCAGGCCTGCATGGCCGGCATCTTTACCCATGGATCCCATCTTACTGTCCCTGAAGGAGTATTTGCTGATAGTTTCAGGTGAGGGCAGACTGAGTCTCAGAATCAGAGCTATACTTTAGAGAAACAGGTCGTGCACTACCACATGGTGTTGGGGGCCCAGGGTGGTCAGCTTCCTGTCAGTAATTGAAGTGAAGAAGGCTTTAACTGTCTCAACACTAGATTTCAGGAGGAGGCTCCAGAAGCCCATTCTTGGAAAGGCTGTGATTCATAGGCAACAAGCATTTCATGTGTCAAGATGCTGCAGCCGGCTCTGTATCTGCCAATCCATCTTCACCTGCCTCTTCTTTGCCCATGTGTTAGATGCCAGCAAATCTAATTTGATTCTTATTAAGACACATGTGAAAGTCAAAGTCCATTAAAGCCTCTTTCCTGCTCACCAGACTCCAAAAGAACCTTCTGGAAGGCCAGCCTCAGGATGGAAATGAGGTGTCTTGGGGAGAAGGGTTAGCTTTGAGCCTCTGACCTTTTTGCTACAGCTTGGCTGGCCACCTCTGGGCACATCACGTTGAGATGGGTGCCATGGGACATCCATCAGCCTTACTTGAGGGACCTGAGGGATGAGGGTTAATACTCTGAGCACTGCATCTCACTAATGTACCACTTCAGCACGCAGACCCTGGCCACTGGATTATTGCAATTGCTACCATGGTGACTACTTCTCTGTTGGCAGGGGATCTGGGGAATGGGGCACTGACATTGTACCATGGCTACCTTTATTGTCGGTATCTCCTGTGAATGCTTCCAAGCTTTTTATTTCATTTGCATGATCTTGGCACGTGACCTTATCCTGAGAAGAGGTCACCAGAAGGACAGGGCACCTCTTACAGGAAGTAGACTGCCACACTAGGCCTAGCTTGAGCATATCTGAGACCACAAAGCCCACCTCCACGTGACACACTTCCTCCAACAAGGCCACACCTCCTAATAGTGCCACTCCCTATGGGCCAAGCATTCCAATACGAGTCTATGAGGGCCATTCCTATGCAAACCATCACACCGCCCCAGCTCACTATAGTTAGCAAGATTATAAAAACATGAGAGAATACGGCCTCTGAAGTGGTCAAGTCTGGCACAGTATCATGGGGACCTTAGAATGTCCCCAGTCTTTCCTGTGTGAAGTACACGCCCCCTTAAATGATAAAATTCCATATCTCTGATGAAGTCCAAAGTGATCCATGTGCCCTCCTGACTCTCTCATTTTCTCCTCTGAAATCAGTATTAATCACACTGACTGATCATCCACAGGAAGTCCCTGAACAGCCTCCAGCAACAAACCATCCATTGCCCTTGACATTGGTAACGGCTGAGGACAAATCCCCCGTGATTCTGGAGTCTCTAGTCAGTTCCTACACTCAGTTCTCACATGACCTCATAAATCCAACATTGCCCCAAGAGGGAAAACAAAGTTCCCGAATCTTCTGGGCCACTGCAAGAAGAAGGCGTGATCACCGTGCTAAGGCCTGCAAGAGAGAGGGTGATGTCATCATCACGCTAAGACCTTGAAGTGTTTCCTTTCCTGGCTCTTCATGAGGCTGGGAGGGAGGAGGGAGAACCGGAGCCTTTGTTCCCCCGCGGCAGCGGATTTCATGGCTGCTTGGTCTGGCTGTCTCCTTGGCTCCCAGAAGACTTCACATTTTCGCTTTGCAGTGCCTGGAAAGCATTGGGTCTCGGGGATGACCAGTCCCCTTTGTTGCCATGAAATGGAAGCCAACAGCTGTGTGTTTATGTCTCCTTGTCTCTGTTTAAACCTGCAGGGGAGGCCCTGCACCTGATCCACCTGCCCGCCACTAGGACCGTGGCAGAGAATGCGCCACCTGCGACTTTGGTGCATGAGTTTTCTGTGAATTTATCAGTGTCGTTGTCACCTGTGATGCCAGGATTTCCGATGGTCGCCAACCCAAGCCCCTTCACTGAGGCCTTCAGGGTGAACAGACTATCGGGGACCGACTTCGAGGTGAGCAGCCTCTGGCTCTTGCTTCCCGTCTGCAAAGCAATTCCAGAAACCCTTTCCTCCACCACTGCTCTCGGTTCTCTTCTGCCAAGGAACTCCAGACTGGCTGTGCTAGATGCCCCGACAGGCCTTGGCCTTTCCTTCCCTTCTTCAGCAGTCCCAAAGGAACATGTTCTGACCTCATGTTTTAGTGGGTGGTAGTGTGCACGGGCTGACCCTTTTCTTCAGAAGGGAGGAGGTGAATCTTGACATTTTGGGTTCTGGTGACCTTGAACCTAGGGAGTCTACTCTGCTGTGACACTGTGACTTTTTAGGGGACATTCTGAAAGAACAAGTATTTCTAATATGAAAGACACGCACCCACGTGTAAGCAGAAGTCTCTGTGTCTAGACCCGCAATGTGCGTGTTTGCTCACAGACTTGAGGGGCATGCCACGGTTGCTCTGTTGTCTAGTCTGCCATTTGAGTCTTTCCCAAAGTTCTCACTTCCCCCTAGGGAGAGCCAACCTGAAGACATCTTTAGGATGCCACTGAAGTTGACTCACACACTCCTGCTCTTGAAGTCATCAAGGTACCGTGGTTGTAGCTTTAACATTGTCTCCATCCACAGATGAGGAAAATGAAGCACAGAGAGGCTGAGTGCTTGGCCCTAGCTTGCACAGCTAATATGTACCTGAGTTGTGACTGGAGACCAGGTCGTCTTATTTAATAAAACAAAAACCACATATTTATTGAGCTATTAATTCACGATTAGAACCCACTACTGCCAAGCGGAGAGTCTCCTCAACCTTAAAGGGCTAGTCATGCCCCCTCCCCCCACCATTCTCCTTGACAAGTGACTCTAAGGACAGCTCTGAGCCACCCAGGCAGGGGAAGAATCACAGGTAGGGCTGAGCAGCAGCAGCCAAGGAGCTCTCCAAGGTCCTGTGGAGACCGTGCCTGCCCCTCTAGCCTCCCAGGCCATAGTCTGACGCTGCTCTTTTCCTGTTAACTGTTCCGAGCGCTATGGACCCTAAACTCTGCTCAGCTTCGTTCAGGATGAAGCCAATGCCCACATACACAGAGTCAAACTTACTGTTTCACTCCAGAATTCTGCAGCCCAACTGAAGCTCCCCACTCCTGCCCAGTTCCCTTCCCTGAATTCATGAAGTGGAGCGTGAAGCGATGTTCACCAACCTACAGCTGCCGTGACAAGTGAAATACCAAAAACAGCTCAGCAAGAGGTGGATCCATAAACATTTGTAAATGCTGGTGAGACCAGACAGTTTTTCCATTTGTGTTAGTAGCCACACAACCCCTTGGTTCTGAGATGGGTACTTGCTTCCTGCGGAGTGCCCCAGCTAGTTCCCAAGGAGAGGGAAGCGGCAGTAGGTGATGTGGAAGGAAAAGGTCCATCTAACAGGATTCAGAGAAGGCGCCAGGCTGAGCAGGAAGCTGGTGGATAAAGGAGGAGGACTGGACTGTCTACAGGCCAGCGGGGTGTTGTGCTCCCCACCAGTTTCTGCTACCCAGGGGTCAAGTCAACCTTTGCACAAGGTTCTTACTGCCGGATGGTGTTGATCACAACCCCCAAATCAGCCCACTCAAGCTTCTCAGTGGCCTTGTGAAGCAGGTGTTATCTTCATGTCACAGATGGGGAAACTGAGGCATGGAAAACCACTTAACAGGAAACTGAGCTTTGAAGTTGGTCGATTGGGCTCACAGTCCCTGCTTATGGTGGTGCTATTCTGCCTCCTCATCCGTAGACAGAACAGACAGAACAGACGGCCCAGCTCTGATTAACTATACACAGACGGGCTCTCTGGAGACGCCAGACGACCTCTTCCCTTTCTACCCTCACCCGTCCTGTCTTCCACGTACACACCTGTGGCTACCACCTCTTCTTATAACCGGTCTAGATCTCACAAGGTCAAACCTGATACGCGCCACCTCCTCCATGCAGCCCTCTCTAAACAGAGACAGCCTTCAACAAAGTCCTCTCCCTCCTGGTCCTCACCTCTGCTACAAAGTGTCAGCTGCTCGCCTAGCACAGGGATGGCTCCCTGAGTTATAATCACATGGAAACAAAAGCAGAAGGGAAAGCGACTCCCCTGAGGCACACCGAAGTTCAGCAGAGCCAAGGACCAGAGCCGAGTACTTTCATCACAGGATGCAATTGTCCTGGTATCAGCTGCCAAAGCTCTGGAAGAAAGACCGTCCTTCAGCTAGGGTTAGAGTGCGCTGGTACAGGAGTAGCCTAGTGTGTGTGAGGTTCTGGGTTCAATCCCCATTAATGTGAACGAAAGGAGAGAGATGGGGACAGAGAGGAGAGGGGGAGGGAAGATGGAGGTGGAGAGGACAGGAAAGACAGATTAATCTTGGAAGTCAGCTTATTCTGACATCTACTCCTATAGCAGCATGCCGCAGACTGGGTAACTTATAAAGAAAAGAAAGTGATTTTTTCCTGTTCTGGAGACCGGGAGTCCAAAGTCAAGACCAGGGCCATCTAGCTGCAGAAGAGCGTGGTCAACACACCATGGTGAGGGGATAAGGGAGAGAGTGGGGTGGTTAAACAGGAAAAGCAGCTTGGCTCTGTAACCCACTTTTGTGATAAAGCATTGAGAATGTTCACCACCCACCGTCTCTAACCCGTTAGCTCACACCAGCGTGATGCAACACCAGTCATTCCTTTCCAACGGGGACATTTTAGGGGACAATTAAACTACAGCGATGCCCCTGAGCTTGTAGGAGTTGTGTCCAGGGTAGCTAGGGGCCTGTCTTGGGGTCTAGTGCTAAGTGTGGTAGGTTTTAAAATTCCGAGGTTTTCCATCTCCAGTTAATTGCTCCAGAATGTCTCCAGAAAAGTTTTCTTTCCTAAGAAAAGCAGCATCACCTACAGGAGTGCCTTCTGGGGCTTATGTCGGAAGGACTAAGGCTGCCCTGTCAGAGGAGAGGCCCCCTCTGAAAGTGAGGATGGTCACTAGGAGCAGGTGGCTCCCTTCCTAGTCAGAGCCCCTCGCATATAATGCAGGCTTTTCGTTTTCATGCTGAGAGTCTCATATTCTGTTCCAGGTTGTCACCAGTGGGAAGGAACAACTAGACTTCGAAACAGGACCCAAAGTTTTCGATTTGCAGATTTATGTGAAGGATGATGTGGGTGTCACAGACTTGCAGGTCCTGACCGTCCAGGTGACAGATGTGAACGAACCGCCTCAGTTTCTTGGCAACTTGGCGCAAGGTGAGACATACCAGACAGTGGCATCAGAGAGGACCCTGAGGGACAGAGTCAAGCAGAGCAAGCAGCGGTTTCCTCAGAAAAGGCAGCTGCCTAACAAGCAGGGAAAAATGAAATTTCTTCCCCAGCACACACAGTCACGACATCCAGCAGCTTTTAGAGCCTTGTGTCTGTGCTTCTCTCTCTCTCTCTCTGTCTCTCTCTCTCTCTCTGTCTCTCTCTCTGTCTCTCTCTCTGTCTCTGTCTCTCTCTCTCTCTCTGTCTCTCTCTCTCTCTCTCTCTGTCTCTCTCTCTCTCTCTCTCTCTGAGTCCTGGGAAGAATGCTGAATGCAGGCACCTCAAAATGAAACCTTTTAGCTGATCCTGGGCTCAGCCCACCACAGTTTGCCACCTTTCTGCAGCCATGGCTCAGCTGTCTTCTTGTACATCATGGACTCTCTGGGCACGATATGCCCTGGGCCTGCCTGGGAGACAGTGGGGATGCCAAGGATGGAAATCTGGGGACATAGCTTGGCGGTAGAACGCTTCCATCACACGCATCACGCCGTGAGTTCAATCGCCAACATCACAGATAAAAGGACAAGGGGTGATGGTTTGGCTGAGCAGGGAGAGCCTCTCATTATGCAGTCCCGGCAGCCTGTTTCCATATGCAGCACAGACCTCGAACTGGAAGGAGAGCTGATCAGCAGAGCTGTTCCTGATCTTCACACACACGCTATGGCGAGCTCACAAACACACGGCACACACAGACACCGATCAAAAACCTAATAACAATAAAAATAAAGAAGATGGAAATAGGGCATTTCCCATCAGATCACCGCAAGGTGTTGGCTGTGTGTAGTGAGCTCTCGGAACAATGAGAACCCAGGTCCATTGTTTCTCCTGGGCTCTCCCTGAACTCACAGCGCAGACCTCATCTGTTTACCCAATGTCTCTTGGCATCTGAAGGGCTTCTGATCTTAGCAATCCTCTCAAACCAAACTCTTTACCTGCCAACCCACCCTTCTGTGTCCTAACCCCCACCCTTCTGTGTCCTCACCTCTACTCCACCCTTCTCTGTGTCCTCACCCCTACCCCACCCTCCTCTGTGTCCTCACCCCTACCCCACCCTTGTCTTCATATCTGTTGCCTTCTGCTGGTGTCCACGTGTGTTTCACAGGTTCACTTTAACATAAAAAGATGGATCTGAATGTAACTATCAATCACACTGGAGGCACTAGAGTGACTCCCAGCTTCCCTCTCATCTTGGTCCTCTTTCCCGCTAACAACAGTCCGGGTCACCTCCCAGTGGAGGAGTTACTGAAGGTGTGACACCTAGCATTGTGTAATCTCCAACAGCTTGGCTCAGGCCGCCTCTCCCTGGGTCTTATCTTGGCTGATCTCTGTCCCGAGATGCCTTGTTGGTTCCCTTTAGTTACAGTGTCTGGGAGGCCTGGGGTTGGAGTTCCCTATCTGATGAGACACTCTTATTCCCTTTGACTTGGAACAGGTTTAAACCTCTATGTAACAGAAAGAACAAATCCTGGATTCATCTACCAGGTGGAGGCCTTTGACCCAGAGGACACAAGCCAGAACGTACCCCTCAGCGTAAGTTCCCTAAGCTGCTGCTGTGCACACCAGCTTTGGGGCAGGAGCCTGCCGGCCGAGCCTGCCGGCCAAGCCTGTCAGGTGGGCAGCGGGGTCAGCACCGGGATGTACTGCACTTCTAAGGTCGAGCCAGGGCTCTGTGAGTGTGGCTCTTTGTGATTTGGGACAAACTCTCAACCTCGTTGAGCTCCTGTGCTTCCTGAGCGACAGTGAAAGCCGGAGAGCGGGTGGCACAGGCAGGGCTAGGTCACGTGAGAGGCTGCATGTGAAGCCACCCGGCCCAGGCCAGGCAGAGCTGGCAGCATTCCCTTTCAAGATGATGCAAAGCCATCCTGCTATTTTGAACACGAGCACAAAAGGTACACCCCCAAACCAGACAGTGACGTCCTTCCTAAGACAGCCGAGCTTGCCACAAAGACGTTTTCCTTTTCAAGGGAAAATCAAGTCTCAGGGATTTTCGGTGCAGACAGGGACTGGGGAGACTGTTGCCTCCCCATCTAGTCTGAGAAGGCTGAGAGCTCCTTGCTCCCACTTAAAATCCTTCCCTCTTGGAACTGGGTCTTTTGGTCCCAGCAACCCCAGGTGAAGCCTCTTAGCCTTTCCTGGAAAGGGTGCCTTGTTTTGCTTTGCTGAGGCTGAACTTGCCCTGCAGCTGCCTGGACCAGCCTGGAGGAAAACAGGAAGGTTTACCAAGGGCACAGGTGCCCGGCTGCCAACCCCGCCCTCTAGAGAAGAGCACGCTGAAACAGGGCAGTCAGGCTGTAGCAACACTGGCAGAAAATGGCAGCTAATGACCACGCAGGTGGGATGTTTAAGAGGACGAGAAGGGAGGTCTGTGTTAGAATGGGCTAGGATGCCATGTTTAAGAGGACGAGAAGGGAGGTCTGTGTTAGAATGGGCTAGGATGCCATGTTTAAGAGGACGAGAAGGGAGGTCTGTGTTAGAATGGGCTAGGATGCCATGTTTAAGAGGACGAGAAGGGAGGTCTGTGTTAGAATGGGCTAGGATGCCATGTTTAAGAGGACGAGAAGGGAGGTCTGTGTTAGAATGGGCTAGGATGCCATGTTTAAGAGGACGAGAAGGGAGGTCTGTGTTAGAATGGGCTAGGATGCGATGGTAAAGGAGGGGACAGGGAGAAGAGGAAGGGGGCAAGAGAAAGGGGAAAGGGGTGTTTGTCCTGGAGAGAGAGGAGACAGGCATAGCCCATAGGCAAATGGCAGCTTATAAAGGTAAAGGGGGAAACCCCGTGTTAGGGTGAGGCGCTTAATTTTATCTGGGCATGTCCATCAGGTGAATCAAATGGGGTTTTTGATTGCTGAGCTTTGGTAGTCAGCCTTTTAGGAGAATTAAGTGGCCAAATAAGGGACTACAACTTGGTGGCTAGCTTTAGGAATGGATCTAATGGTTTTTAGCAAGGCGGGGGTGGGGGGGTGGGTGTGTGGACGACGACAGTGGGGAGCAAGGTCTGCCAGAGCCGCCTGCTCTGGTGGGCGAGTGACCTTTCAGGAAGTGATAGCACCCCACAGACCGTGTAAAAGGGGGTGCATCCAGAAGCTGCTACCTTTGCTTCTTCATTGGGTCCTTTTAAAAGAAACTTGATCAGCACCAAATTGTATGTTGTTTCAACCACGCTTGTCCATTACAGTATTGCCCTGTGCAACTGGAGACCAATGCTGGCATATGTGTTTCTCAGTGTTTTCATGAAGTCAGGTGGCGTTAATCATTGTTAGATCACAGACCCTCTATCTCTCCTCCATCGCAGAAATCAGGTCACACAGCCCTGCAGTCCGTCCCTTAGGACAAAGAACCGGCAGGAACCTGCAGCGATGCAGCCCAGCCCCTCCCATCCCCTCCGCTGTCCAGGACTGAACCAGTACCTGCCTCCCAGAATACAGGCTGAGTGACAAGGGGGTACTTCCCACCGTTCCCTAGAAACCCAGGGCTCAGAAAGGTCACTTTGTTAACGGATTCGAAGGTTCTTTCCTTCGGGATTCCTGTCACGCTAAACACAGCAAATGTCTCTCCTAAGGAAACTGTTCTTTGGAACTTGAAGGGAGGAGGCTCCCTCTCCTGCAAGGCCCTGCCATGCTGCCTACTGTAACTCCCGCACTCATGCTCCCCACCGCACACAGATACACACACAAACACATACACACACACACACACACACACACACACACACACGTTGTGACTGCAAGCTGTCCTTCCTGATATGACTCCCCTGTCAATTCTTCTATTCAGACCTGTTCTTCTGTTCTTTCTCTCTAAGTTAGCGTAGTTATAATATAGCTCAATTCAATATGTATAACTACCATCAAATGACATATGAGATAATTATTCACTTTCCCCACGATCTTAAAACATGGTGTACGCTTTACTCCTGGGCTCACCCATTAGACCAGCCCCATTTCAGGTGCTCGGTGGTGACGGTGACACAGGGTGATGGCTGGTGGGGGTGCCCAGGCTTTTATCTTGATATAGTTAGATTCCCAGGGGTTCTTCCTGGATTCTGATGAGGACACAGGTGGCTGGGATCCAGAGGCTGCACACAAAAGGAAAGATGCTGTCCCTGGGAGCTTTCTTCCGGTATCCACTCTGTTTTTTTCCCACCTGCTGAAGAAGGCTTGTGAGAAACCCCATTCCCACGCCTCCTCCATCCCGCTCCTTGCCAACAGCCCCTTGGCTGCAGCTGAGGCTCCTTGGAGGCTCTGAGGATACGTATAGATTTTGCAGCTGGTGGCAAAGTGATCTAGTGTACAACCCCTCCATTAGAGAGTTTTCTCAGACCTGTCCATTAAGGAGGCCTTTTGCATGAAATGAAGTGTGCTTTGTCCTCACCAGGGCAAATGAAGGATTAAATTAAAAGGGCAATAACCTCACTGCTAGGAGAACATCAGAACATCCTGACTTATATCTTCCTGCTCACGACGGTGGGAGGAGTCTAGCCGTTCCTTTATTCTAGGAATCCTCTATGCCAAATGGACTGATAAAGGTCATGGATAGACAGAATTTTGTATTTCTTTGTTTATTTTCTTGTTTACTGTTAGTGTGTGGGGAATATGCATGTGAAGGTCAGAGAACAACTTTTATTATTATTTATGTATTTGTTAAAGATTTCTGTCTCCCCCCCCCCCCCCCCCCCCGCCCTCCCTTC
>NW_026068087.1:1184665-1234553 GCF_014885135.2 Alexandromys fortis
CAAAAAAAAAAAAAAAAAAAAAAAAAAAAAAAAAAAAAAAAAAAAAAACAGCTACAGAACTCCCAATACACAAACTTGTCCATGTCTCTTCAAAACATTTAAGTGATGCCATACACACTTAGCTCTTCCACACAGGCAGAAGCCAGGGTAGGCTATAGTAAGCAGCTTTTTATTGGTCTTTTCCCTTCTGTCAAGGCTTCCTTCCTTCTCCCTCCCTCCCCGACACCACCACCTACCACCCCCAGGGCTGGATGGGAGTAGCATAGGAAAAAAGAGAAAGAGGAATTGGTAGGAATGTTTGTTTGTTTCAAAAGATTCAGCTTGAACAGAGAAATCTAACTGACACACTGCGTTGTACTTCTAACCACCATAGCCTGAATGGGAGATTCTGGTCTGTGTGGGAGCTTCTTCTCTGGGTGAGGCTACAGGGTCCTGAATTCAGGCTTGAAATATCTTTGGGCCCCCTGGACTTGGGAGAACGTGGGTTCTCGCTTCCCTCTGGAAACTGGCTCCCTGTGGGATGGATGCCCTGTTCTCTAGGACAGAAGGCTGAATTCGCATTGATTTTTGTAGGATGGCTAGGAATGGCTGTGGAAGACACCAAGGTTATATTGCCAGCTTCTGCCATACTGTAGAAAGAAGCCAAGGGGAGGTTGCTGGCCCCCAGGGAGCTGACATTTCTGCAAACTGGGCCCCTTCATCTTCCCTCTGCCTATACGAAAAGCACTCTGCAGAGTGAATGGGAGAAAGGATGGGCCCGTGTCTTCCAAAAGGAAGCTTTTGTGACCAAGGGCAAACAGGAACCACCGGGAGCCCTCAAACAGGACTGTGGGAAGCAGAGAGCTTGTCTAACGAGCATTCGTTAGCTGAATTGATCTGATTACTCAGAACTTTCCTCAGCCAGGACTGGGGCAGAGGGGGCTGCGGTGCCTTTTCATTCTATTTAGTTTCTGTTTTCCAAGAATGAATATCAGGGGAGAGCTTTGATTAAACAAGCCTTTAAAAAGGAGGCAAGGATGCCAGGTTTTAGAGAAAGCCTTACTGAGTCGCTGGCAAGGGGCCACCTGACACAATGTTTCTAGTCTACGGATATTATCTCTTTTCTGAGAACGAAACTGTGTGTGCATGAACAAAGCGAGGAGATGGAAGGAGAAGAAATTAGCTTAGCACCAATTGTACACATGTTCACATATATGTAAAGATTGGATTCCAGGAAAGCAGCGTAATAGAAATGAAGACAATTCTCACGCCCTCAGTGTTTGCTTCCCAAACCGGTTCTACCCGTTGCTGTTTCTTTGGCTTTTTCTTTCCTACAGCAGTTACTGAGACCGTAGGCTGAACTCAAGATCTCACTGACAAATATACCATTGCTTCTTAAACAGACTCACAAAATGTTTTGCCCGATATTGTTGTTTTAAGATTTTTGAGGCTACCATGACTGACTTTTTGAGATAGGGTCTCATTTTGTATTGCAGGCTGCCCCGGAATCTGTGGCCATGCCCCCGGCTCTACCTCACAAGTGCGGGGATTACAGGCACAGAACACGGTACTCCACTTGTTTAGGATTTTCCAGAGAAGGGATTGTTGGTTGGTCTCTTGTCAGAGAGAGATTGGAAGTCTTTGGATACTTAACAAAGACTCTCTGAATGCCCACGTGAGGCAGTTTCTGTTACTCCATTTTTTTAAGGTGCTGCAGAGCTGGGAATTAAAGTCAGGGCCTTGTTCACATGATGACTTGACTTGGTCATGGTGTCTCTTCACAGCAAGAGAACAGGGACTAAGACAGACATCCTGAAGTTTCCTCCATGCAGGCTCTGTTGCTGTTATCCTGCACAAACTTACAGGGAATGGTGGAGCCAGGAGTCAAATCCAGAAGACCTCTTCCAGAATCTCATCCATAATTTACAATCCGAGTGTGTGACTTTTATATCCCAACTGTGTCTGAGAGATTTTGGTTCCTATCATTGCCCCTATTGCCCTCTCTTGGAATCCCTCAGTCTATCTGCCATGGCTGTATCCCAAGATTCCCTCTGCTTAGAACCAGATAAGTAGATTTGTCTCCCAGAGCCTTACAAGACGCACACAGAGAGCCCCTGGCTCTGGTGCTTATAGTAAAGGTCTCCACGAGTCCCTAAAACCTTGTTCTTCTATCGCGCCCAGCTTGAGCCTCTGGTTACTGATACAGGAGACCTTCCTGCAGGGAGGACTCAGCCCAAAGACACAGGATTGCTCTGCGTGTGAGCAGCTTACAACCCAACCTGTTGCTGCTCAGGCAAAGAACTGGAGCTATGGCAGGGGCTTGCAAAGGTGTGTCTATAAGGGACAGGGGATGTAGTCCTGAGAGAAGGTCACAGAGGAGAGCTCACAGGCAATGCCCAACTGTCTCCTCTTAAAACTGGGCAGGAGACCCATAAATGAACACTAAGAGGTTGTTGTTAAGTAAACCCCGTGTCTAAAATACTGCGCTGTCGTTAGCTAACGAGGCTGGTCGATCAGTGTGACGGCATGGATCTGTGGGCAACTCACACCGACCACACTTGATCTCTTCTGGACTCAGAAGCTAAACAGTTGACAGGAGACACAAGGCTATGAGGAAACGCTCAAGACGGAAATAAGAACTGCCATTGGATTAGCACATCATCTTGAGGTTTTAGAAAGTGTGTGTTTGCACAGAAAGACCAGGAATGAATCCATCCAAATGATGAGAAATCACATGGGGATTTCAGTTCGTCACTTTTTAATGTTTTTATGTCTTCCCCAATTTTTGTGTAAACGTATATTCACTACAACTAGAAAGAGATTATTGCACAACAAACAGAAAGTAAACGCCTCTCAGACTTTGTTTAAAGATTCCATATTGGCTCCAAAGGAGACTCTAATCTATTTTTCTGGCCACTCTTCTCTGGCCCTAGGAACTCTGCAGCAGCCACACACCACGTCTTTGGTTGGAGACATTGGCTGTGTGTCTTTGATCCTAGGCTTTGGGGGCTGTGGTTCTGGTTCCAAACCCTCCACTGGTTAGCTGGCTCTCTCATCTAAGGCCTTGGGGATACACCACCTCTCATCTTGGCAAGCAAAAGTGAAACCTTTTACCCCGTGAGCCCTTTGCAGTAAAGGGATATGAACCGTGTTCTTGTTGCCCTTCAGGCTTAACAATGTGCTTTCTCGTTCAGTCCTCCTGATGGCAAAGCATGGAGCCATCGGTGTGGTCCCTGGGTGACTGGCAGTGGGAGGGTGAGAAGATGTCCCTAGCCCTTCTTCTGCATCCCGTTCTCTTGCTTCCTTGACTCCATACTCCAAGCAAGGAAGCCATCTTGATGACCACCTGCAGAGGAATATAGCCATGGTCTTCCTGCGGGCTGGACCTTAGTGGGTTCTACATGAGCCTGCATGTTTCTATCAGACTTCATGGGTGTGACAGCCAACTGTCAAGAGAGTGGCATTGGGCACGGGTATGAAAAACAACAAAGGCCTTCAACTTCCCAAAGATAAGGAAAGCTTATTTTTATCAGTGGTCTTGTACCCAGGGTAAAGTTTAAGAACAGCGTATCCCCCAACTCTTAAGTCCTGCTGTCTCCCACATCCCCAAGTTACAATGGTCTCTCTCTTCCCTTCTGTCATTTCAATGAATGATCTTCAAGTTTCTGATCATCAGCTCCTTCAAGGATAAGCACAGGAATGCATTCATGGTGGCAGGGTCCTAGTCTCTAACGTGGGGTAGTGTGTTTAAGTAGTGTTTGATGTGGGAGTGGTTTCTTATTAATAAAGAAACTGCCTTGGCCCATTTTATTGGATAGAAAATTAGGTAGGCGGAGTATACAGAAGAGAATTCTGGGAGAAAGAAGCTGAGTGAGGAGTCGCCATGATTCTCCCGCTCCAGACAGAGGCAGGTTAAGATCCTCCCTGGTAAGCCAGCTCGTGGGCTACACAGAATATTAGAAATGGGTTAGAACAATATGTAAGAGCTAGCCAATAAGAGGCTACAGATAATGGGCCAGGCAGTGTTTGAAAGAATACAGTTTCTGTGTAATTATTTCTGGGCATAAGCTAGCCATGCGGGCGGCCGGGTGCCGGGGACGCAGCCTCGCTGCTCCTAATTCAACAAGTGTTGATAAGTAAAGGCACAGTGTCAGAGCCAAGGTCAGCAGAAGTAAGATGACAGAGACATGGAGAGGGAGGTGAGAGCTAGCAGCTGCCCTTCGACAGACGTTCAATAGTTGGGACAGCCCTTTAGGGAGTCCATCAGAGCCAGGGTTCCTACCAGATTTGCATCTAAAGACCTTGCTCCTCAGCAACCAGGACATCTCAGAACCGTTAATCTAGACATCTGCCTGGACCGTCCGCAGCATTGTGTAGACCAAACGTGCCAGATGAGGGTGTGCTGACACACATCGGACTTTCCCTTGTTTTGCAGTATTTCCTCATCTCTCCTTCAAAAAACTTCAGGGTGTCTGCAGACGGCACCCTCTTCTCTACCACAGAACTGGACTTTGAAGCAGGACACAAGAGGTAAACCTTTCCAACTACCTTCCCTGGAGAATGACTGTGTGTAACTCAAGGAAAAATAAGGGAATAGCCAGATACAAACACAAGGTTGGCGGGTCCCCACGCAGCCTGGGGTGCAGCTAGGACCTCAGCTTCAGCAGGGCCAAAACCATGGTGTAGGGGAGGGCATGCCCAGAGCTGGGGGCACAGGGTCGGGAGGGCAGCATCTGGACCACCGATAGTCAGAAAGTATGACGAGAAGTCAGGCTCTGAGGTGGAAGCCACAGGCCTTGGGAAAGCCAGGGGAGGCTCCCAGCTAGACTAGCCAAGAGAACGAGAGTGGTTGTTGAGGATAGGGTGTGGCTCTGTGGTGGAGCTTTTGTCTAGTGTAGGGAGGCCCGAGTTAAAATGTGAGCCTCAATTCCTGGAGAGTAGAACAGGTCCATTGCACGGACGTTGTAATGCGGAGAATATGACTTGGCTGGCTTTGACTCCAGACTGAGGAATGAGGGAGTGAGACCCGTGGCCAGAACTGGAAGGCAGCCCGGTAGCCTTTGAAGGTGCCTAAGAAGCAGGCGGCTGGAGAGGGGGCGCCGCTCGCCTCCGCTCCTTCCACTGCGTTTGCTTCCCCTGTGGCTGTCTCAGCAAGCCTGTCTCTTGCACTCGGAATGTTCCCCTGACAGCTTCAGTCTCCTCGTGGGAGTGAGAGACAGCTGGAACCTGACCGCCTCCACAACGCTCCGGGTGACCATTGTGAACATCAACGACGAGATCCCACGCTTTACCAGGTAGGCCCGAGGGCCAGAGGACAGGGCTCAGAGAGTCTGCTGCCATAGCTGTCTGAGACACGCCGAGAGATGTGCTTTGCTCTGGCCTAGAGGGGAGAGACGAGACATAGAACTCTCCAGGGTCCTTCATGCCCCTTGGCCCCCTGTTCCCTCTTTGCTCGCCACACCTCCTGACCCCCCACATTTATTCACATGCACCATGGGACTGCGGGCATGGTGGAAAGAGGAGCAGCGGCTGAGCATAGTGCTCCCTCTGAGTCCGTGTACAAACGCAGAAGATGAATACAAGGCTTGGTTAATAGCATGCCCCGTGTCAATAATAGAACCTAGAGGCCCATGATGGTATCATAAGCCCGCTGGCGTGGCAGTTTCTTCTTGGCTTGGTGAGCCCAGAAAGACACCTGGCTGTGGCACCCACATTTCATGCAGCAGGGGCCTGCTGCACGTGGGGATTCGGGAAGGTGAGAGGGGAATTAGAGGCGGCAGATGCCCTGCAGAGCCGCCTTGCTCTCTGCTACCCTGTGGGCACAGGCCCCAGCCACAGGGAAACAGCGCCATCGTGTGCTCGGAGGTCAGCAGCATTAACGGCTGCGAACAAATCACAGCACAAGCTACTCTCCAAACCCAAAGGCAGGGCACAGTTATCATTTTTCCATTGAAAGCAAAACTAGAGCTGGAAAGGTGGCGCAGCGGTTAAGAGGACGTATTGCTCTTACGGAGGTCTAGAATCTGTTTCTCCGTACCCAGCACCTGCCCTGGGCAGCTCACACTGGTCCATTACTTCAGTCCCAGGGGATCCAATACTCTCTTCCAGCCTTCTCCGGCGCCTGCACTCACGTGTTTACACACACACACACACACACACACACACACACACATAGACATATGCGTAATAAAATAGACCTTTGAAACTATTAAAAATAGCTGGCCAGTGGTGGTGTATGCCTTTAATCCCAGCACTCCGGAGACAGAGGCAGGCAGATCTCTGTGAGTTTGAGGTCAGCCTGGTCTACAGAGTGAGTTCCAAGACAGCCAGGGCTACATAGAGAAACCCTGTCTCAAAAATAACCAATATATACACATATACATATATACTTATATAACATTTATTATTACATACAATATATTATGTATTATATATTTTAATCATATATATTTAATCATTGCATTTACCTATTTCTGTATATTTACATATTTATGTTATATATGTATATGATAGAATGAAAATATTTGAAACAGCCACAAGCATTATAGCAAGGTGGAGCACTTGCAAACGTATTTTAAGAGGACTGGAAAGTAGGTTCCATACATAAAGTGCTCACTGTGTTCAATCCCTAGAACCCACGCAGAAAAGCCAGGTGTGCTTACACACTTACAACCCCAGTGTTGGGGAGACAGAGACAGATAAACCTGGGGTTCACTGGCCAACCAGCCAAGCCTCCTTGGTGAAAGGCCCTGTCTCAAATAAGAAAACAAGTGGACAGCCTTGAGGAACAACATCCAAGGATGTTCTCTGGCTTCCGTATGCACGTGTACTGCATGCATTAGAACATGCAAGCAGACACAAAACCAAACATGTTTTAAGACTGGGAGGTCTTAAGGGTACTGTGCGTGCAGGCTAACTTCACGCCCCTTTGCAAACCCAGCACAGTGGAGACGCTTCTGTTGCCCCACTGGCTCCAGCTGTGGTTCAGCGGCTGCAGCAACAAGTAGTCGTCCTTGGGATGCTCTCAGCAGTTCCTGGAGCTGGGTCCAGAGCATTTCTACAGATGGGTTGGCCTAGAAATAGACACCAGTAGGTTGAGAAAGATCTAGGAAGGTGGTAGCTATGGGGTTGGCACCCCTATGGCCGGAAATAGTCCCCACAGCACAAATGAGGAGCACACAGTAATCTCTGGTGCGAATCTGCTTTGAACCATGTCTTCTGAAATACAGCAATAAGCTGTTTAGCAGAGAGGGGAACTGACCACCAGAGGCACCTTCGGACTCCGGTTCTCACTTGTGATTTGAGAGCTGGACCAGAGTCAGCTCTGAGTTGGTTTGCTTCATGTTCATGGATGGCGTCAAGGTGTGTCTGCAGGAGCCTGCACTCCAGAAGTGGGGTGGGGCAGGACACTGCCTCATTTTGCTCAGGCTGTTCAATTACAAGCGGCAGAGCACTTTATTCTACATGTCGGCAAGTAGCTCTTCCTCCCTCTGCTGATTCCTTTGTAGCTGCTTGTCCTCTTGTAATGGGTGCCAGCCAGGCAATGATGTCTAGGGTGCTCATTCACAGGGAGGAGGTTACCCGATCACACAGAGAACGTGATTACCCACCCACTGTGGTCCTGAGCTCTGGCCCTCAGGTGTAGAGCGGAGCTGAGTGGGGATGTGAATGATAATCATGTTTATCCTTTCTGGTTATTTTTAAAGATTCATTTATTACGTATACAGTGTTCTGCCTGCAGGCCAGAGGACGGCACCAGGTCTCATTCCAGATGGTGTGAGCCACCATGTGGGTGCTGGGAATTGAACTCAGGACCTTTGGAAGAGCAATCAGTGCTCTTAACCACTGGGCCATCTCTCCAGTTCCTCTCTATTTTGGGAGACTGAAATCAGAGCTTTTTGATGGATAATATTCTTTATAGACATAAATCTTAGATCAAATACTAAAACTTTATTTTCTGCCTCACTTGCTGTCAGGGCAATGAGGCGCTCTCCCCAGCAGCCAGCCCTGTTTCTTTCATAAGAACCTGGCACAGCCAGCATGAACTGTAGAACTGTAGAGTCATCGAGCAGGGTTTAAGCTCACAGCCCGACTTGAACCAGATGCTTCTCGGTGGCAGGGCTGTCTCACACGATGGAGTTTGTTTAGAAGCATCTTCAACATGGGAAGAACAGTTCCCTCCCCAAGTTGTGACAACCAAAAGATGTGTCTAAATATAATCTCCTCCCTACCCCCCCCCACACACATACAGGTCCAGAACGACTGCCTAGAAGGAGTCAAAGATGGGAGTGAGGGCAGATTCCTCCCGTGGTGTCTTCTGTCTGTCCTAGGCAGCCTGGGACTCACTGTTACCTCTGACCCTGGGGAGTGCGTGCACACCCCTGTCTGTCTCAGTGGACCCTCCGGTCTCTGGGGCTCTGGGTCCTGCATTTCCAGTGAGCTCACTGGTGATGCTGGCATCGCTGGTGCCGGGAGTAACGTAGAGAGCCCAGGACAAGGCTTTGCAGGCGGCGAGTATCTTTATTGCCTTTTCTGCGACTGTGATAAAACACCATGGCCCAGGCTACTCACACAAGGGAGGGTGTTTGGGGGGCTGACAGTCCCCCAAACTGTCAGAGGATCAGACTGCATCACCATCGCTGCAGGGAAACAGGACCCCAGCGGGTAGAGCAACAGCTTAGCGCTCACATCTGTACCTCAATGGGGAAGCGGAGCTCAAACTGGGAAGGGGGAGTCTTTGGAACCTCAAAGCTTACCCCCAGTGACAGACTTCCTCCAGCAATGCCACACCTCTTAAGCCTCCCCCCAAAGCAGCAACTAGGGAGTAAATATTCAAGTGCCAGAAACGATGGGGTACATTTTATCCTTCAAACCACCAAGTACCTTTATAACCCTAGCTGGGAAGTTACTAGACCCAGTCGAGTGGATAGAAGAGAAAACATCCTGCATTAGAGACAGAGTTCCGTCAGCTCTAGAAGACAAGGCCACCTCTCTCATCTGGCTTTATCTCTGGTCCCTGCTGCCCCTGGCTCCTCTGCCTCTGCCTACTTCTGTCTCACACTCTGAGAAGGGAGATGGCAAGTGAGAAAGAGGCCACAAGGGCTCACTCAGTGGGACACCAGACAGGGAGGCCCGCACACTGGAGTGACTTCTTAGGCAAAACAAGCTTACTCCTCCCCAACAATGGGGTACGTGGTGGGAGACCACCCCCCCCATGGATGCTGTTTGAGCCCAGGTCTTGGGGAATAGCCCATGGGGTACGCTAAGATGAAGGCCTGGGTTCAGATTGTTTCTGCTTCTCTTGAGTTCAGCCCCAGGCTCTGTCTTGTGTCTGCTTCCTCTGGTCCACCCTGTGGGATAGCTGTGGTGAGGTGGGGGCAGCAGAGTGGTCAGAGCCCTCGACCTGAGAGAGCAGCATTTAGAGCTGAGACGAGGTCTGGCTTCAAGGAGGGACCACAAAGGGAAATGGCACCTTAGGAAACAGGGCTCTGCCACACTGAAATGATCTCACTACTGGCCTTTTACAAACGCATGGGGGTCTGAGAAACGTGGGTACGTTGGGCCCTTGGAGTTCTATTATACACAGTAACCCTTCGGGAACAGTGCCATGTGTGACTGCCAGGGGCGCCTCAGTTGAGAGAGCTAACCTGGGGATGAGTGCCACCTGGAAAGATGCCCACGTTCGGTGTGGAAATGTTGTATCCGCGGGCAAAAGAAGAAGAAATAAACAAAAATCGGAGATGCTAGAATAGGAAGCAGGTTCCACGGGGGTAGATTCCCCAGGGTAGAGTCATGCGCAGTGGGGAAACCTGCGGTCCTGAACGTCGCATCCGGATGGGTTCTTTAAAAGGATCCAGACAAACGGGGAGGAGAGACGCTGACTGCGTGGCTGTATCTTTATGTGAGGGGGTGTTAAAGATAGAAGGCGTCAGGCAGGTCGTCAGTGGCTGTGCCCGTGTAAATTGCCGCAGAAGCAGCAGCCTGGCACGCCTCTGCACCTTCAAGGATGTGATCTTTGGAAATACAGACGCCAGTCACCCTCCTTTCAGTGGCTGTGTTCTCTGCATGTTGATGCCACTCAAGCAATGCGGTGCTATATTTAGCACACCCCAAAATACCTACAGCCCAGTCCGCACCCTCCCCTTTCCCCTGCAAATTAGCCACGTCTGCAGTGTTTTTTTGTTCCAGCCCAAGGAGAGAGTACTCCATCCCAGAGGAAGTGCGTCCAGGAACCATCGTGGCAAACATCACGGCAGAGGATCCTGATGACGAGGGCGTTCCTGGCCACCTCCTCTACAGCATCACTACCGTCAGCAGCTACTTTGTCATAGACCAGCGTGAGTCATCCACAGCATCCTATCCCGTAGCGGCTAATGCAGCTGCTGGAGTGGTTGGCAATGCTGTCTTCCTCACTGGCACGTGGCCTGCCGTTCTCTCCAGGTTCAGCCTTCGTTGTCAGGGAAAGGATAGATGAAAGGCAACCAGCCAAGATCGTGGCGCCTGAGCAGGGCTGACTGTGAACAGCTGGGTCACCTGTCACCTTTATGGAGGGGGGTGAATTTTTTTTCTTCACTGCCATTAAGATTAAGATTGAAATCCCTATAAATAGAATTTATATATCTCCATCTATGTGGAAATGAAGACTAAGGGATACAAGGGAAATGTATTTTATATTTTTTTGTTTATTTTGAGACGAGGTTTCTCTGTGTAGCCCTGGCTGTCCTAGAACTCGCTCTGTGGACCAGGCTGGCCTTGAACTCAGAGATCTGCCTTAGTGCTGAGATTTAAAGGTATGTGCCACCACTGCACAGTGCCTTTTTTTTTTTTCCTGCAAGTGGTATGCAACTCTGTCTGAGCTATAATTTGCTATGAATCAACTCAGGGCAATCCTCCTGCTTAAGCTTCTTGTTTACTGGAGTTACAGACATTAACCACTAGTCCTGTCTGGAAAATTGCATTTCTATACCATTTGATGAGAAAGTAAAGGAGTAATTATGATTATTATTATGATTATGGGGGACCAAGTGTCTAAAGCTGGTGTTCGATGTCTCTGCCCTTCTAGATGGTGACGCTTACCAATCTCTGGGCAAATCTCTCGAGTGAAGGCCTGATAGCTTTCTCTTGGGGAGGACAGAATGAGGGTAGAGAGGCCCCCCTGCTTCTCCTGTTACCTCAGATTTCAGGGTGCTCTGTGTGAGCCCCATCACTCCCTGGAAGGCGCCTGTAAAGATGCTTGATCTCCTGCCCTGTGCACACATTTCTAAGGATGCAGAGTGGTATGGACTTAACTGAAATAAAGTAACGGCAGATGTGCAATGTCAATGTCTTCAGTAGTTGCATTAAAAAATGAAATTACAGCCAGACAGTGGTGGTGCACGCCTTCAATCCCAGCACTCGGGAAGCAAAGGCAGGCAGATCTCTGTGAGTTCTGGAACAGCCTCGTCTACAGAGTAAGTTCCAGGACAGGCTCCAGAGCTACAGAGAAAAACCCTGTCTTGAAAAACTGAAAAATAAACAAGTAAATAAATAAATAATAAAATAAAATCACTCTTTAGATCCAAAATATTGTAATTGCAGCATGACTGATATTTAAAATCAATTGAGATAGCTTATATTATTTTGTTTGGAAGCTTGCGTATTTTATACTTGAAGCACATCTCAGTCCAGACTGGCCTCATTTGGGGGTTAAACAGCTTCATGTGGCTAATGATGGTGCACTGGACAAAGTCTCTCTAGATCAGCTTGGTAGATCGTGGGCGCTCGTGTTCCCGCACGAGCAGCCTTGCGCAGAACATGAGCTTCCTCTCCTCTGGAACAGCCACCTTCCTAAGACTTTGTCCTCACCAGACGTTATGCTGAGCAGCTGCACATATCCTTCCCAGGCACTTACATAACCCAATGCACTAACAAAGGAAAACCAAGGGCTTGAGAGAGACCTAGACAGACAGGTTCAGTGAGTTTTCCCAAGAGCCCCAGCTCACAGAAGGACTTGGAAGTCCACGCCAGATGATTCTAGAGTCTGTCCTCTTAGCCACTATACAAACCCATCTCCATAAATCCAGGCCACATCAGACCTTTGGACTTCACTTTAAATAATGCCTTTGTGGAAACCAGCATCAGACTATCCCAGACCAGGTGTCACTGGTCCTATGAGCTTTTGAGTACACCTAGTCTGAGCCTGGTGATGAGTGTGCAAAGCCTGCACCTGGGATCTATGTCTGGAAACTTCTGAAGGCTTTTGATATTGACAACCTCACAGAGCTAAGAGTGTAGTGATAGATGATCTTAGGTGAAAATTCTGTTCACTCCAGTGTTGCAAAAATTAACCTTTACAAGCACGCACACACCCACGCATGCACGCACGTGTGCGTACACACACACACACACACACACACACACACAGCAGACACACAGTAGTGCTGGGGATTGAACCAAGGGCGCTTTCCATTCCAGGCTGACACTCTGCCTCAGAGCTAAAGTCTCGCCTCCCCCTTTTTTTGAATATTTACATTAAAACTGGTTCTAAGTAATAAAAATGAAAGCAAATCAAGCTAAGCATGAAACTGGGGAAAGAAGGAGAAGAAGAAAAGAGAACAGGGGAGTAGAGGAGAGGGGAGACACATCTCATCAGAAGGAGTCAAGTGATCAGGGCAGAGGAGGGATGTGAGCCAGCGCTGCCCCAAGGATCTGGGCTTTCACTTGTAGCTCCAGCGGTAGCCTCACTCCTTCTCAAAGTGTGTTTCTTAGCAACAGATTCTCCAATAATTGAAGTCAGTTACCCACCTGTTCAGTCAGCTGTGGACAGTGCTGTACCCAGGGCTCAACCCTGGACAGCAGGGTCAGGTCAGGTGTCCAATAATGTCAAAGAGAAGCACACATCCTTTTACAGAGAGACTTGTCTGTACAGCGCTATCCCCAGGGTAAACCAGCCATCATTCTAGAACCGTCATTCCTGTGCTCCCCATGTTCCTTGTGCCTTTGTCCTTCATTTGACCTCTAACCTCTGCCTTCTTAGTGACTGGGACAATCCAAGTGGCCCAAAGGCTAGATCGAGATGCAGGCGAACTGAGACAGAATCCCATCGTTTCTCTGGAGGTTCTGGTGAGGGACAGACCCTCTGGGGGTCAGGAGAACCGTATCCAGATAACCTTCACTGTGGAAGACATCAATGACAACCCCGCAACCTGCAGCAAGCTCACCTTCAGGTACTGGTGTTGAAATGTGTTCCCTCTTGGGTGGCCCTCGATCTCTGGCTTCTCTGACCTCGGATAGCGTCAGGAAAATGACGCTGACAAGCAGGTTTGAGTGTCCCATTTTATTCAGAGGTCTTTTTCTTGTTCTTTTCCCTTCCTCTTTCATTCCTTCCCTCTTCACTACTGTTCCTCTTTCTAAGTGTGCTTACAGTTAATTTGCATTTCATCCCCTTTGCACCAAGGGTCCTCTCTGGACTGTGTCTTGTCTTTATTTATTGCCCCCAGAGGTGAGAAAGTGCTGTTAGTGGTTGTAATGGAGTCAGGATTGCTAACTAGGATCTCCCAAAAACACCCATAATAAGTAATATGAATAAACCAAACTAAGTACTGGGGTAAAGCAAAGGAAAGCATCTAATTCATCCTCCACAGCTTAATAAATGAGAGAGAAATACAGATGCATGTGGGACATGAATTATTTTATATATGTATATGTGTGTGTGCATGCACGTGTGTGTATGTATTGCTCTTTGACTCTAATTAGTTCACAATAATTTTAAAATAAAGTCCTCTAATAATGACTTATTTTTATTATATGTGTGTTAGTATTTGACCTGCATACATGTCTGTGTACTGCATGTATGTTTAGTGCTTGTAGAGCTCAGAGGAGGGCATCAGATCCCCCGGAACTGGAGTTATGGAAAGTTAGTTATGATCCACAGAGGTGTTAGGAGCTGAACCCAGGTCCCCTGGAGGAGCAGCAAACTGTCGTACATGCTGAACTTCTCTTCAGCCCCACGAAGTCCTTTTTGCTTCTGGGTTACTATGCTTTCCTTTTTCTTAAACCATAGTATTGTCTTTTTTGCTGTTTTGACAAAAGCCACAAGATTGGGAATTTGTCCACAATAGCTTCAGGTCTGTGGTTTCCATGTTAGCCAGTCTTTGGAAGTCTGAACGGGGGCAGTGTTGGGGTGGGGTGTGCATCAGCAATGACCTTTGTGGGCTGAGTCCCACGTCCAAGGTAGGGCTGGAAATCAGAACTGATCTCTGTGTTGATGACCCTATAGACAAAGGCTCTTGGGTTGTCTTGACTGGGTTTTCAAGTTTGCTCCAGGTGGCTTTGAGCAGACTCAATACAGAGCATGGCCATGCAAAAGATAAAGAGTCCCAGACAAAGACCATCCTGGGCAAGCAATAGCTGTCAAGTTCATGTGTTATGGTTATGAGCAGCTCCTGACTTCTACAGCTTGCCTGCTCTGCTCAGTGTTCGAGGGTCAGTGTGATGACTTCGAGTCTGTCCTAACACATCTCAGATCCTCCATGCACCTTGACCTATTCCCCGGAAGTCAGCCTTCTTCCACCTTCTAAAAGGTCCGTCTCTGTAAGGCATCCCTCTGCACACAGCACTCTCTAGTCCTCAGTTTCAGTTTTAGGGTCTTCTCTCTCCACTGGTACTTTCCAGTCTCTGGTAGCAAGGATGCTCAATTCTGTTTTTCTCACCCCGCTTTTTCAAGACAAGTTTTCTCTGTGTAGCTCTGTAGATCAGGTTGGCCTTGAACTCACAGAGATCTGCCTCCCGAGTGCTGGGATTAAGGGTGTGCACCACCACAACTGATTGCTCCACTTTTATTAACCCTGAGATATGTGTCAGCCTTGCAATTCCCACACACACCAATACACCCACCCCTTTGTAATCATCTCTTTACTAAATCTAGAATCATCCTTGTTTGCCATCTACTTCCTGCTGAGACCTGGTTGACGCAGTCACAGGCTGGACCATGTTGTGGACTGCTATCCAAACTTGTGCATTCCAGATGCTCAGTCTCTTTGATGGGAAGGGATGGGTGCCACAGATAGTTAGGATGTGACTTTCACAACACCACAGGCACAGTCTAAACCCCATCTGCTACGGGAATGGCCCTGTAGACGGAGCAGAGCTTTGCTGAACCACTCACGTCCCTTGGAAATCTCCATTAATGCTGGCCCTGTGCAGCGGCCCCAGTAAGTCCTGGAAACGTCTCTTTATCCCAAGTCTTCAGGCTCTTTGTTACTGCACATGGAGGGGTATCAGTGCCTGGAGCAGACTGTGCTGTCTCAAGTCTCTTGGTTTGTTTTCTCCTTTGCTCGTATCTGTTCATCGAATGTTCTGGCTTCCTGTGGTCTCAAGTCCCCTGAGGTGGTAGGGCAAATTACCCAGTGAAATCACATTTTGAATGTCGCCGGTCCTCCAGTCCAGGCAAGCCCACGGAGAGTCCTGCTCCTGATTTTCTCTCTAAATTAGCCCCGAAGTCCATCACACTAAGTCAGTAACTGCGCTAATTATATTCAAGTCTGAAGATAATTCTAAATAATGCAGTCGCCACCTCCAGGCATCTCCAAAGATGATAACTCCTGTGTGTGAGGGGAGGGCTGTTGAAGGCTGAGAGGAATTGTAAGTGAGGTGGGTCCTTGAGAGGCTCCTTCCTTTGAGCTCTAAAGTGGAAATCTTCAAGACCTCAGCCTGCATGTCCACGACACCCGAACATACAGACCTGTGGTACTGAAAGCCCTGTCCGTGTATCCGCCACCCCATCCTTCATCCCTCTCCATCCCAGCCATCACAACCCCAAGCATAAACGCCAAACAAAACCCCAGGACAAGGGGAAAGGAACCGCATAGTCTCTGACATTTACACTAGAGCACTGTGTCTTGGCACCTACAGATGGGCTGGAGGGTGGGAGGGCTGGGTGCCAGCATTCATGAAGAGCAGCTGGGTGGTAGCTGGAGGCTCAGAGGCTGTGGGTGGGTGGGGCAGGACAGCCTGGAGGAGGAGGTCCTTTCAGACGCCCCCGTCTTTGCACCAGGAGGCTGCAGCGTTCCCAGGTTGATGGTGGATGGGCCCAGGGCTCCAGTGGAGGCACCGAAGGCGGCGAGATGGCCTCTGGTCAGGCTGTAAATTGTCCAGCCCTTGGCTGAAACTGCTTTGCAAGCTGTTCATGAACAGGAGGCGGATCCAGAAAGCTGCTGGGCCAGCCACCTTTGCATGGTGAGGGCCTCAGCCTTCTGTTGGCTGCAAAAGAGAAAAGAGGCTTCCCTTAGAGGCAGGGATTGACAAATGAGGGGGGGGGTGGCTTCCCAAGAAACACGTTTGCGGGGTGGGGGAGGATACCAAGTCTTGGGGAAAAATGAAAAGAGCGTGTCAAAACTGTTGGTGTAGCTTACGGTGATTGCCTAACGTGCAACAGGCCCTGGGTTAGCTCTTCAACACACACACACACACACACACACACACACAGAGGGAGGGGGCAGACAGACAGACAGACAGACAGAACTGTGCACTCTGGTACCAGGATCCTGAATTGCTCAGATGACACTCTCTACCAGATCCGCAGTACTTAAATCAATGCTCCGCAAACATCCATGGTTTAGATAAAATTATATTATTGATGGTGTTATGGGGAGCTCACTCAGGCATAGTGTACAGACAATTGGAAGTCTTTATTCTAGCGTCTAGGACCACACCCAAGTGCTTAGGAACCTGGGTGGAACCCCAAGCGTCCAGAACATGGGGTTTTTAAAAGCAGACTCCACATCCTGCATCTCCAGGGCTTTGGAAAAGTAAAGCCGTTTGAAGCAAGCAGTCTTAGCAGACGCTAAGGTAAGTTAGCTAGGACATCCTGACCCTGGGTTCCTAGAATAGAGTTGGGTAGGTTCCCACAGAAGGCTGGGAGAAAGAAGCCCAGTCATAGGGGTCGCCATGATTCTCCCACTCCAGACAGACGCAGGTTAAGATCTTTCCTGGTAAGCCACCTCGTGGGCTACACAGATTATTAGAAATGGGTTAGATCAATATGTAAGAGCTAGCCAATAAGAGGCTGGAACTAATGGGACAAGCAGTGTTTAAAAGAATACAGTTTCCGTGTAATTATTTTGGGGCATAAGCTAGCCGTGCGGGCGACCGGGTGCCAAGGACGCAGCCCCGCTGCTCCTATTACAACAGTTCTCCATCAAGGAGACCAGATTCCAGTTAAACCTGGGATGGCCTCAGCAAGAATACAAGATGGAGGAACCTCTGCCCTGCCTTGCCCCATCACGTTCCCCACTGGTTCTATGGCATGAGTCAAATCATTGACCCATCCTGTTCTAGAGGGGCACAGTTGGTTCTAGGGACCAGTAGCTCAGTTGTCCATGCAGTTGAGGATGTCGGGTCCCTCTGTTAGCCCAATCGGGTTAAGAATCACGGTCTGGCTAATGCTGAGAGCAAGGTGATCAGCCTTGGTGACCAGGTGACCAGAGACTGATAGCCAATCATCTGATCTATGCCTCCCTTTTCCCCTTTCTTTGAGGTTCTCCCTGGACATGGCAAAGTTTTCTATAATTGAACATAATCGGTCATGATAGAAAGAGCAGATTTCCCCTACAGTCATACATGATCCTCTCCATGTCATCAAGAGAAGATGTAAGCCACTTCTGCTACGGAGTCTGCTTGCTTCTCTAGTCTTGACTTGAGTCCTCTTGTCCTAGTCCACTTGTTTAGTCAGTTTTCTCAAGTTTTTATCACTGATTGTGAGGACCAATGCTCCTATGACTGTCGCCCCGGCAATACTGGCCCCAGTCGGGAGCAGGACAAGGATGGGAGCAGCTTGTTTTTCCCACTGCAGCCTGGGTCCTTGTTGATGTGTGCTCTTCCTCCCCATTCTCTAGGCACACCTGGGCAGGGACCTGGTGTGTTGGGATGCCTGAGGAGACACGTTTAGTTAAACCGTTGGTACATGCCCACCAAGTGGTCTCAGGGGCCACAAAGTTTGGCTGCTGATGGAAGAATTGACCTGGAGAGTGGACTAGCAAGCGCTGGAGTAAAGTGAGGTTTCTCCATCAAAAGTCCCGGACACCAGGCAGGTTCCAGCTCCCTGCATGTCCCCCAGTATCAGCTTATGCTGTTCCTAGTTGCAGTTGTTTGTATTTGCTGGGGGACCGATGGTCTAGTTGGTGCCTAGCCCTGTGTAGTAAGGGGTTGAGGGTTCAACACAGTCAGCAATTCTGACCCATTCCATCTATGAGTGGTCAGATAAACTGTGAACCTTGTCAAGGGTAGAGAGTACAGAAGGGGAACCCCAGTCCTGCCAATGGGGTCTAGTGTGGTAGTGCTGTTAGTGCTGGCTGCAGCCAATCTCACAGAGGGAATGTTGGTTGCAGTTGACTTCTTTCTCTTGGACTATTGGGACCCGTCAGTCTGGGGTCTGGAGAGGTGGCCTCCCCGAAAGGTAAACATTTCCTGGGTCTGTTTTGGTAGCAAAATAGAGTCTTACTTTCCAGGTTCTTCCAGTGTCCCACGGGATGGTTATGGGATTGCAGGTCACTATCATGCAGTGTTTGGGAGGTCCCCTCTTTATGTGTGTGTGTGTGGGTGTGAGTGTTGTTGTGTGTGTGTGTTCTTTGGACACAGATAGAACTGGGTTTCCTGTTTTTCTCTCTCTACAACCATCGCATCTGTAGTTCAACCAAGCTCCATAAATGGGTGTAAAGAACAAAGATCTATATGGAACCGGGGTTGCTAATCTGTAGTTGGATTGACGATCACTTTCCTGTGTCTGTTATTCTTAATTCTCCAGCCCAGAGAGGGCCCAGTGAGAGTTGTGGGCTCCTGTTCCCTACAGAGAAAGGAAAAGGATGAATGCAGTATTCTGGGTTAGTGATCTCAGGTCAGACTTCTACTGAAGGGGTCTGAAGTTACATGACGCCCACCTGTCCATCATCTTTGACAGCCTTCTTTAATTGGGAGGGATGGATCCAAGGAATGACTTCAGCCACATTCACAGCTGGGGTGGTGGGGACATCTGGGCAGAGAGTCCCTTCCAGGCTGGTGCCAGAGTCTGGGTGGGGATCCTCTTTGTCCAAACAGAGTGGGCAAAGAACTGGTGGGCACAGCAGGATTCCCTTCGCTGCCTGGTCAGTGGCCTGGACCGGCAAAGCCGCAAGGGCTTGAGAAGGGAATGATTAAACTTTTCTGCCTGGGGAATTGCTCAGATTTTGAGGAGGGTGGGAGGTGAGCTCCCGAACATAATTTTGGAATATTTTTGGATTTGTTTTTGTTTTTCGGGTTTTTGCTTTTGTTTGGTTGGTTGTTTTGGTTTTTCGAGACAGGGTTTCTCTATGTAACAGCTCTGGCTGTCTTGAAATTCGCTCTGTATACTGGGCTGGCGTTGAACTCACAGAGATTCACCTGCCTCGACCTCCCAAGTGCTGGCATTAAAGGTGCGTGCCACCACTGCCCAGCTTTTCCTAAACATAATCTTAAAAGGAGTGAGCCCCTCTGGTAAGCAGCCCTGAGCAGGGCAAAGGAGAGGAGATGGCCCGGTTTTCTCCAGTTTCAGGACCAGTTTGCTCAGTCTCCTTTAGAGTTTTTTCAGCCTTCCTCTCTACCTGAGCTCTGTGTCTTATGTGCACAATATAATTTCCAGTTCATGTTTAATACCTTCGTCAGATTTTTGAGACACTTTGGCCACGAAGGGCAGGCCATAGTCCTACCCCGAAACTAGGGGATTCATTTCCTGAAGAAGTTT
Source organism: Alexandromys fortis (assembly GCF_014885135.2). Taxonomy (NCBI): domain Eukaryota; kingdom Metazoa; phylum Chordata; class Mammalia; order Rodentia; family Cricetidae; genus Alexandromys; species Alexandromys fortis. The sequence continues at coordinate 1,204,377 of NW_026068087.1, forward strand.
CTTAGTGACTGTTGGGGCCGTCTCTGTTTGGGTGGTGCAACCCTCCAATAATCCCCAGAAGGTAGGAGCGGGTGAGGAGAGTCCTGCCGTCCTAAAGTGAGATGGTGACTGAATGGCCGAGCTTTTCGGTTCTCAGGAGCAGGCTGCTGTGTTCTGACAGGGACAGGACGCCGCCGCTAGCTGCCATGTTAGAAGCGTTCCCCAAGGACTCCAGGGCAGAAGCGGCGAGGGCAGCGAGGAGGATGCTGCCACAGCCAAGGACTTGTGGGCTGAATGCGAAGTTGAGGTATTAGCCTCGGCCTCGGTGAGACGGCCGATTCAGTCGCCGTTTGTTAGGGGAAAATATTGAATCCTATCTTTTTGCCAGCATTATGTTGACGGAAAACGCAGCCAACGGAACGTTGCTCTTGGACCTGAACAAGTTCTGCTTTGATGACGACAGTGAAGCTCCGAACAACAAATTCAACTTCACCACGCCATCTGGAGCGGGGAGCAGCGGCAGATTCTCACAGCGTCCAGCTGGCTCTGGGAGAATTGTGGTCAGTTCATGGTCATTGGCTCATTAAAGGGACGCTGGGGGAAGCTGGTTCAACATGCCTGGTGCTTCTGCTACCCTGCAGAGAGAAAATCTGCAAGGCGCCTCCTCTCGACAGACTCAATCGTGGCTGTGTGTTCCCGGCCGCCCTTTATTTCACTCAGGCTTCGGCATCCTTAATTACCCAGAGCCGTGCTGGGGCCTGAGGACGTCGCCTGCCTGCTAACTGAGCTGTTACAGACTTGGCGGTGCCCTCTGTGCCCACGCTCTGCTGTTGTTCGAGTGCTCGCTCCTTAAATGAGGCGCCAGGGAGGGAGAGAGACCAGCCCAGGCCATCCTGAGAGATTCTGCATCACAGAACCACAGAGACCCCAGAGCCGCAGAGGCGGAACTGGACAGACGGGCACGAACGGCGGGGGTTCAGCAGTTGTGTGGCTTCTGTTCACACAGGTGCCCTGCTGTAGGCAGGGATAAAACAGCGGAAACGAAGGCCGTGTGGAGGGTCCTGAGCGGGTGTGTCCAGCAGACCCTGGGGTTGCCACCACCTTTCTCCTCAGCCTTTTCCACCTCCCATTTCAAACTGTCTTCAATCCCTTAAAAAGTCATAGGGTCATAAAAAAAAAACTAATTTCAATTTTGGGGAAATTCTTATTTTTTTCTTAGTTTCTTAATCCATAGCCACCAAGTAAGATGTAGAAAACACTGAAGAATGTCACCACATAGGAGTGAACACTGTCAACATTTTGATATATTTTTCTTTTCTATGTGGTTTTATGTTTCTACACATATATGTACATGTATGTTAAATAATGGAAACTATTCCTGTAAAAAGGGTTTTGTTTTTTTACTTTTCTTCAGCTGTTCTGAAGGCGTGAACTTTGTTTGTTGGGCAGTAGTGCTAACTAGCTAGGCGGACTATTGGAGATAGATTTTCTCCTCTGGTAAATTCTTCTGAGTAAGTCCTCCAGCTCCACCAGAGTGTGGTCATGTCTGAAAACCCCTCAAATGCCCCAGCAAATGGTTTCCCTAAGGATGCTGGTCATCCACACAGCCGCTAACGGTAGGGAAATAGAGTGTCAGCTCAAAAACAGGACTGTTTATCCTGTGTGATCTATTTTCTCTGTTTTGACCTAGTTAACTGCTGATCTAGATTGTGAAAACCCGAGCAACATAGCAGCTGGCAATGCATACAAGGTGATAATCCAGGTGCAAGATGTCGCCCCTCCGCACTATAAAAGCAAGTACCATTTTTTATTATTCTTATTGAGCTATTCATTTTTCTTTGCTCCCCTCCCTTCTTCATCCCTCACCTCCTATCCTCCCCCAAGGTCCCCGTGCTCCCAGTTTACTCAGGAGATCTTGTCTTTTTCTACTTCCCATGTAGATTAGATCCATGTATGTCTCTCTTAGGGTCCTCTTTGTTATCCTGTGTGCTAGATTTATCTCAGTCAGCAGTTTGGTGAAGTAATTTTTGTTGAGGGGTGTTCGCAGAAACCTTTCAGGGGGTCTTGTTCCATCAAACCATATTAGCCTGGAAGCAATCCACAGGTTCTCATCCTCTGTGGAAACAAAGATGAACCTATTTTCCAAAGCAACATATCCATAGACTCAAACTTTGAAATCAAGAAACCTTTAAAACATATGAGTTGGTTTAGCTTAGCAGTCCCCAGAATCAAATGTCTCTATGCAGTCAAAAAGTTCAAAGAAAACATAACAATATACATAATGTAGACCCTCTGTGTGTATTTCATCTTTAAATGGCTTATTTGTCTTTACTTCTTTTAATCTATGACTTCTTTTAATCTGTACTCTGTCTCTTTAAAGACTTTATCTTTTTTAAAAAAAATATTTATTTCTTTTTATAACTGTCTATACACTTTTTCTTCTCTCTCTCAAGCCTATGTACATTTTCCAATTTTTCCATCTGACTCTGTATTTTTGGTATGTCTGTAATTATTTTCTGGCCAGAAGCACTTCTTAAGATTCTAAACTGCGGCATTGCTAGGGTATACACATCCCTGCCGGCTTGCTCTGCCCAGTCCAACATGGTGGAAGTCCGTTAGTGCCTGAGACTGCCGGATGAGAGCCATCCTCACCACCTCAACTCTCATAACCAGTTGGCCCATGCTGCTACCAAGTAACTGTGCACTATCCACAAACCCCATTTAAATGTTCCATAGCTGGACCTCCAGGAAAGAGTAGAGTTCTCACAGGCAGCACAGCCCAGAAAGCTGGCATTTCAAAGCAGCATGGCTTTTTTTTTTTTTTCTGCTACTGCTAAGTCAGGAAAATCTCTCTTAAAGGAGCCATGCCTCTGCTTGCTTCTAGCAAACAGAGCCCAACCAAGAAAATGCCACTACCAAACCATGCTTAACTCTGTTCTTTTGTGTCTAGGATTCCTTTTTAAGCTTTCTTGGGTTTTAAGTGATTTTAGTTGGCCACACTGGCACGACAATTTGCTGTAAGGAGGCGGCTTGTTTGTTTCAGCACACAGAAACTGTATTATTTAAATCACTGTTTGGCCCATTAGCTCTAGCTTTTTATTGGCTAACTCTTACATCTTAATTTAACCCATTTCTTATAATCTGTGTATTGCTACAAGGCTGTGGCTTAGAGGGTAAAGTTCTGGCATCTATCTCCAGCGGAGCTACATGGCTTCTCTTTGACTCTGCCTCCTTTCTCCCAGCATTCAGTTTAGTTTTCCCCGCCTACCTCTATTCCCTGTGCAGGCCTAAGACAGTTTCTTTATTAGCCAATGGTATTCACAGCATACAGAGAAGAATCCCACATCAGTTCCATTTATTAATTGTTTCTTTCAGTGTCTGTGCTACTGGGGTTCTATTTAGGAAGTGGTCTCCTGTGCCAATGCATTCAAGTGTTCTTCCCACTTTCTCTATGAGGTTTAGTGTGGCTGGCTTTATGTTGTGGTCTTTGGTCCATTTGGACTTGAATTTTGTGCATGGTGATAGATATGGATCTATTTTCATTCTTTTACATGTTGATATTGAGTTATGCTAGCACCATCTGTTGAATATGCTTTCTTTTTTCCATCTAATATTTTTTGCTTCTTTGTCAAAAATCAGGTGTTCATAGGTGTGTGTGGATTGATATCTGGGTCTTTAATTCGGTTCCATTGGTCCTCCTGTCTGTTTTTATGCCAATACCTACCCAAGAAAGTAGAAGATCTTTCCATTTTCTGGTGTCTTTTTCAATTTTTTTAAAAAGATTTCCACTTGTTTGATTAGAGTTACTTCCAGATATTTTATGTTTATAATATTTATGTTATTATTGTGAAGGGTGATGTTTCTCTGATTTCTTTCTCAGCCCATTTATCATCTGTGTAAAGCAAGGCTACTGATTTATTAGAGTTAATCTTGTATCCTGCTACATTACTGAAGGTGTTTATGAGTTGTAGAAGTTCCTTGGTAGAATTTTTGGGGTCCCTTATATAAACTATCATATTATCAGAAATAGTGAAAGTCTGACTTCGTCTTTTCTAATTTGTATCCCCTTGTTCTTTTGTTCTCTGCTTATTGTACTAGCTAGGACCTCAACTACTATATTGAATAGCTATGAAAAGGTTAGAAAACCTTGTCTTGTTTCTGATTTCAGTGGGATCACTGTGAGTTTCTCTCCATTTAGTTTGATGTTGGCTGTTGGCTTGCTGTGTATTGCTTTAATTATGTTTAGGTATGTTCCTTGTATCCCTGCTCTCTCCAAGATCTTTATCATGAAGGGATGTTGTATTTTGTCAAAGGCTTTTTCAGTGTCTAATGAGATGATCATGTGAATTTTTTTCAGTTTGTTTATATGGTGGATTACGTTGACAGATTTTCATATGTTGAACCATACCTGCATCTCAGGGATGAAGCCAACTTGATCATGGTGGCTAATTTTTCTGATTTGTTCTTGGATTTGGTTCGCCAGTATTTTATTGAGTATTTTTGCATCAATGTTTATGAGGGAGATTGGTCTATAATTCTCTTTCTAAGTAATGTCTTTGTGTGGTTTGGGTATCAGGGTAATTGTAGCCTCATAAAAAGAGTTTGGCAATGTTCCATCTGTTTCTATTGTGTGGAACAATTTGAGGGATATTGGTATTAGTTCTCCTTTGAAAATCTTGTAGAATTCTGAGCTGAAACCATCTGGTCCTGGGCTTTTTTCGGTTTGGAAACTTTTGGTGACTGCTTCTATTTCTTTAGCAGTTATAGGTCTGTTTAATTTGCTTATCTAGTCTTGTCTTAATTTTAGTAAGAGATATTTATCCAGAAAATTGTTCATTTCTTTTAAGTTTTTCAATTTTGTGGAGTACAGGTTTTTGAAATATGATTCTCTGGATTCTCTGAATTTCCTCTATGTCTTTTGTTATGTCCCCCTTTTCATTTCTGATTTTGTTAATTTGGATGTTCTCTCTCTGCCTTTTGGTTAAAGATTTGTCTATTTTGATTATTTTCTCAAACTCTGTCTCATTGATTCTTTGTATTGTTTCCTTTGTTTCTATTTTGTTGATTTCAGCCCTCAGTTTGTTTATTTCCTGCCATCTAGTCCTCCTGGGTGAGTCTGCTTCTTTTTGTTCTAGAGTTTTTAGGTGTTGTGTTAACACACTACTGTGGGATTTTTTTTCCAGCTTTCTTATGCAGCATTTAGTGCTATGAATATTTCTCTTAACACTGCTTTCATTGTGTCCCATAAATTTGAGTTATGTTGTGTAGTCATTTTCATTGAATTTTAGGAAGTTTTTGATTCTTAGTACCCTTTTGACATCTCCCTCGGGCATCAATGATTGAACTGTATTAGGCAGTTCTAGGTATTGGACACAGGGGCTCCTGTTGCATCCACCAATCAGGCTCCAGCATCTACTTCCTCTGGTGGGGGCTGAATTACAACTGTCAAGTGTTCTCAGGGTCCTGTCCTTTCCATCATTCTACTTTCCACACAGCTTCACTTTTTCCATTGATTTCTCAGAAAGTGCAAATACCGACACATAACTACATTGACGTGTGCTGCACTGGTCAAGTTCACATTTAAACTCTTGGGTTTGCCACACAAGCACGTCCAAGCACTTCCATGATCTGCATAGCTTGCTAGCTGTACCTCCCAACCCTTCCCGCTCAACGTCCCTTCTCTTCAACTGTCAATGCCAACCACTGCAGCTGCCCCGAGAGAATAACAAAGCTTTATACCCTGGAGTTTTTACACATGGCTAGAACTCTCTCTCCTGTTCTATAATGCTCCCCCTTTCCATGCTATCCCCACACTTTACTGTCATTCCACACTGCCCTGTCCCACACTGCCCTGTCCCACACTGCCCTGTCCCACACTCTCCCTATTCTACACTGTTCACTTACTGTATATTTTCACAATGACCCATCTTCCTCTCTTTGTCCATCTCGGGCTTTTCTCGAGCTTCCTCCTCCAGGTTCAACAGTGACTTGTATTTGTGTTGACTGAGAACCTACTGCTAACTGTCTTGGAGACAGGTCTCTGCCTGTGCCTCAGCCCACACTTAGAAGATGCTCTCTAATGCCCACTGGACAGATGGGTACAGGTTGTGATGGAAGTTTAATTCTGTTTCCTTTTTTAGATAACATCTACATTTTCATTGTAACAAGCCCAGAAAATGAATTTCCTCTCACCTTTGATAGACCGTCATATGTGTTTGATGTGTCAGAAACAAGACCAGGTGGGTACGGGTGAAATCATAGTCATAGCTTTTTGCCAGGCTTCACCTGACTTCAGTCTCTACAGGTGCATAGCTCTTGGCAGAGACCACCAGAAGGTTTTCATACGTTCTTTGATGATTTGTGTGATTGCATCCTTCCTTCCTTGCTTACCTCCCTCCCTCCCTCTTTTCTTCCCTCTCTCCCTCTACTGTCTCTTGCTCTATTTTCTCTCTCTTTCTTGAATTGTTCTTGCTAGTACAGAGACCTCCAGGTTAGTCATGGATCCTGAAAACCTGATTAAACTGCATTTCTCTGAATGCCCGGATTGCTTCCTTGCTGTCTGCCTGGTTTTCTGCTAATCCTCCATGTTGTTGATGATGTTTGTTCTTGGTCTCCTCTGTGATTTTTGACCAACTTGCTCAGGGAGTTGGAATTTTCAGGTCGTAAAAAGACTCCCCACTTCTCTAGTTCCTTTCTTTAAAGACAAAACAGAGCATCATCCTCTTCTTGAGTTCTCCGGCAGTCTTATTTTCTGCCTTTATAATGATATTTTGATTTTTATGGTCTATTCTTCCATTAAGAAAAGATTCCCATGACGGACATGGTGGTACATGCCTGTAATCCTAGCACTTGGTAGGTGAAGGAATGAGAAACAGTTCAGACTCATCTGCTATGGTATAGCAAGTGCAGGGTCAGTCTGGACCACGTGAGACCCTGTCAGAAAACACACACGCTCACACATGGAGGGTATGATAGGTAGGTAGTTGGTAGATAGGTAGGTAGGTAGATAGATAGATGATAGATAGATAGATAAATGATAGATAGATGGTAGATAGATAGATAGATAGATGATTGATAGATAGATGATTGATAGATAGATAGATAGATAATAGATGATAGATATAGAAACTGAGAACATGAGAGAGGACAAGAGTCTTCCTGATCCCTGCTTCAGTTTCTCCTCATCTCTCCCGACTTGAAGGTACAAAGAGTTATTTTTCTGTTGTCTGGCATGTGCTGTCAGATCTAATAGGTCCTCCAGAGCCATGTACCTTGAGATCATGGGTATTTCTTCTATAGTAAAAAACCAAATCAAATCAGAGCACCCACCCCCATTTTTCCTATCTATTTTATTCTCGTGACTGTCTCTGTTTTCTGATGTTAGCTTCAAAACAAAACACGAGAAGATGGTCCGGGGAGCACAATTAGCGCCTTGCAGGGAGCACAGTGTGATGTGGGAAGGTATGGGGGTGATGTAATGGGTGCCTTTGAGCTTCTAGGGTGTGAATTTCCTCTCCCACCTCGAGCCCGGCTTGGACTACTGGCCCACTTACTCGCTGGGTGCTTGTTTGCATTACTTGAATTTAATAGAATTGAATATTTAAGATATACAGGCTTCTGACAACTAGGAAGCCTCCAGAAGTCTGGCTACGGCAGTGAGGATGCCTCCCTCTCAAGTCGGTATTAATCATTCTCTATTGCTGCAGCTAGAACCCGCGTTGGGCGCGTGCAAGCGACTGACGCAGACTTCCCCCAAAGGAGCGTGCTGTATTCCATATCCAGCGGAGGGGCCAGCCTCCAGCACCCAAACATATTTTGGATTAATCCCAAGACAGGAGAACTCCAGCTAGTAACTAAAGCTGACCACGAAACCACTGCCGTCTACACTCTCACAGTCGAGGCCGCCAACGGCGAGGACACAAGCTCAGCCACTGTGAGTTGGGGTGTCGGGTCTCACCATCTCACGCCCCTGCCCTAGCTGGGTGGCTCAGGCTGGCCCTGGCGCGCTCAGCATGTGGCTACAGCAAGATGGGTCGATGAAGGAGTGGTTCCCAGGACATAAAGATCACAGCTTTCTTTAAGGCTCACATCTGTGAGTGACCGAGAGAAGTATTAATACCGATGGCAAGACGCTGGCGTGTCTGCTGAACCCACAAAGCCACCTTGTGGGACCAATATCCTTCTGGTGCCCTGTAAATCTTTGTCTTCTATGGGTTGGTGGTAAGTGGCAAGCTGCCAAGGTGGGTTGGTTTTGTAGCTCTTAATCTCTTCCCGAAGCAGTGTTTCTGGCCCGCCCCCATGCTCACCAGATGGGGCAGATATTACAGGATGTTGTGGCTCACCCTTGTGCCCCGGTGGTACAGTCGCTGACTCTGGCTACCGAGAAAGTAAAGAGCAGGACCCTGACTCCTGGTTCTTGGGGGTTGGGGGGCTGTTTGTTTGTTTGTTTTGGTTTATTGAGACAGGGGTTCTCTGTGTAAGCGCCCTGACTGCCCCAGAACTCACTCTGTGTAGCAGGCTGGCCTTGAACTCAGAGATCCACCTGTCTCTGCCTCTGGAGGGGGAAAGGCCTGTGCCAGCCAGGTGGTGGTGGTGAGAGCCTTTAATCCCAGTACTCAGGAGGCAGAGGCAGGCGAATCTATATGAGTTCAAGGCCGATTGGTCTACAAGAGCTAGTTCCAGGACTACAGAAACACCCCCTGCCCCCCCCCGCCCCCCCCCGTCTCAAACAAACAACAAAAACAAAAGCCCCCACTGCCTGGCAGTAATATGTGTTTTAGACAATTCTCACTCAGATATCGAGAGTCAAGAAGCAAGGAGAAGACAGGCCAGGGTCCCATAGTGCTTTCGAGAATGTTCCCTTAATGACCTGCGAACCTCCCACGAGGTGCTACCTCCCACAGATCCCGCACTCCACGGCGGTGCCAGACTGGGCACAAGCCTTTGGCACATGGACCTGTGAGGGACCCAGGTGTGTTTGCAGATGCCTGCTGCTACATTGCTGCTCAGGGTTCCATGCTGAGACTCTCACTGAATGCCGATTCTCGGTGCACATTCTGTGGGACCTGAGTTCCCATACCACACCCGGCACGTTTCTCAGGGGCACCGCGCTGCACGCAAGCCTCTCGCTGAGGGTCTGGTGGGTCTGCGGGGTGAGTGTGGGGAGGGCCCGAGGGCTGCATGACAGCCATGGAGATCCATTAGTGAAGCGAAAAGGCTTGAGGGAAGTGGCTTGGCTGGCAGCCGCGTGGTAGGGACAGCAACTGGCGTGCAGGAAGGAGAATGAATTCATTTCTTAGCCACGCTCCGGGCAAGGCTTATCTCCATGACCCTAGTTCTGCGGGAAGTCACGTGATAACCAGGGCCCAAGTCATTCGCTTCCTCTAGCGCCTTGCTCTGAATTAATGGAATGAAGCTCTCAGCCATGCAAGAGGTTCCGGATTGCTGGCCAGGAGAGTTGGAGATAATTGCGGTGTTTGTTAAGTTGTATTTTTTTTCTTCTTTCATTTTTTTTTTAAAGAGAAAAATAAAGAATGGACTCCAATCTGGGAGCTAACGAGAGTGAACATTTCAATTTATTCCCAGTCTCGGAAATAGCTGAAATCCCTAAATTTCCAAAGCAGAATGAATAAGACTCAAATTTCATAAGCCTTTAGGAAGGGTGACGAGCTAAAACGATCATGCAGGGCCCTTTCCGGACTGACGCCGAGGGAGCCTGCGCTGGCAGGAATCCCAGTCGGCTCACCAGGCGGTGGGTTGCCTGGCCTAGCTTGGGGAGAGTCAGCTGAGAACTCAGAGTAGTTATAACCGCCCAGGCTACAGGTGAGACCTGGCAAAATCAGGGCTTCAGCTCTATTGCCTTGTGTCTTAGTGTCTTAGACCTGGCTGCCTATTATCGTCAGCTGAGGAACATAACAGAAAGTGCCTGGACCCCCCCCCCCCCAAGTGGGCCCAAGAAAGTGGATCCAGGCTTGAGAACCATTGTGATGGACACAAAAATGAGAGACTGGTTTCAGGTTCCCAGGGCACAGTGCCTAAGTAAATAGATGGGTTCCCCTAAGCCCATGGCCGTTGTGGTCTTTGGGAGCATGTGTGTTGAAGAATGATGTTTGCATGTCTGCACTCTACATGCAAACACATACACCTGCACATGAGTGCACACAACAGAGACGCTAACAGCAATGAACAGGGTTAGGAGTGAGATAGAAGAACCCTGAAAGCTTAGCCTGCCCCTAAGTAGGGGCTGTGTCAATCACCTGCGGTCTCCCGGCCACCTGTTCTCATCTGTGGACAGGGAGCTATCACATCCTCACTCACACACGAGGCTAGATCAGCAAATTCTCGCAGGCTGTGAATCCCACACAGTGAGCGCTCACTACACTTTAGCTCTTAAGAGTAACTGTCTGGGGCCAACAGCATGGCTCGGTAGGTAAAGGGACCTGCTGCCAAACCTGAACACTTGGGTTTGACCCCTGGGATCCCCACGGTGAAAGGAAAGAACTGGCAACCACAAGCTGCCCACACACACACACACACACACACACACACACTGAATAGAATGTAGGAACATTTTAACCACCTTCCGGCTCTTCTAGGTTACCGTAAACATCCTTGGAGAAAATGATGAAAAGCCAATATGTACCCCCAATTTTTACTTCATGGCCATCCCAGTGGATCTGAAAGTTGGCACAAACATTCAGAATTTCAAATTGACGTGTACTGACCTGGATTCTAGCCCCAGATCTTTCCGATACTCCATTGGCTCAGGTACTGTACTTGGTATCAACAGTTCTGGGCCATCCAGGGAGGGACAGGACAGTGGGTTGTGGCTCCCACACTGATGTGGGCACAGCGTGGATGTGTGAGGAAGGAGGGCCAAGGGATACAAGGGTCCCTGTGTTTCCTGGTGTTCCATCTGCTTCTCTGTCCCACCTAGTTCTCCCAGAAACCCCCACAATCAGACTTACGCCCACATGGCTATTCCAAGGCCCCAGGAAGTATAAATCCTTCTAATGGATTACTCTCCCCAAATTCCCAGAAAATCATGAGTGTAATTTTTAAAATTTATTTTAGTTCATCTCCTCACCACCTCTTCTCCTGAAGAACCTGTCATGGGGGAAGGGAATCCCAGGCCTCTCTCAGGATAAGGATAGATTAGATGCATTTTGAAATGTGTCCTCGGGAATATTCTCCTCCATTCATCTCCTTCCTTTAAAAATGTGCCGTTGTGGGAAGGAGGGGAAAAGAGCACCTCTCAATGGAAACAAAACCAGAATAGCTCATCTAATGAGTGCTGGGGCCAGAGATTTAAACCCAAACATGCAGAGCAATTCCACAGGAAAACCTGAAAATCCATCTCGGCCGCCTGCTGAGTCTGGCAGAGCAGTGGGGAGCCTCTGAACCACCGTGCCACAAAACTCAGGGGCAGACGCTGCCTGGAGACCACAGCCGCTGAGAGCGGAAATAATCCATACTGAGAGTCCCGAGGACCTTCGGAGCCCTTTACTGCTGAGGGCATAAAAACTGCATCATCTGCTCCATTTGCTGCTTCTCAGTCAGCAGTGAGTCTGGAGACAACAGAGGACAAGCAAGAGTCACAGTCAGGCTCCCAGCCTCCCTGCCCCAGGAGCCTGGAGCGTCAAGTTGTGGGCTCCAACAGCACTGTGTGTGTGTCTCTGTCTATGTGTCTGTGTGTCTCTCTGTGTGTGTCTATGTCTGTGTCTCTGTGTGTGTCTCTGTGCGTGTGTGTGTCTTTGTCTGTGTGTATCTGTGTGTGTCTGTGTCTGTCTCTCTGTGTCTTTGTGTGTCTCTATGTGTCTGTGTGTATCTGTGTGTCTGTGTGTGCCTGTGTGTGTCTCTCTCTGTGTGTCTGTGTGTGTCTGTGTCTGTGTCTCTGTGCGTGTGTGTGTGTGTCTTTGTCTGTGTGTATCTGTGTGTGTGTGTCTCTGTGTGTGTTTTTGTGTCTCTGTGTGTGTCTCGATGTGTCTGTGTGTATCTGTGTGTGTCTGTGTGCGTCTGTGTATGTCTCTGTGTCTGTGTATCTCTGTGTCTGTGTGTGTGTGTGTGTGTGTGTGTGTGTGTGTGTGTGTGTAGAGGGAGAATTCCCAAGGACCTGGTCCTGAAGTCCTTGCAACTTCAGGAGATGCCTTCCTTTAGGGGACTTCGAGATTCCCTGTCACCAGTGATGCTAAATAGCTCCACAAAAGGCATAGGATGAACCTGGCCATGGTTGGGGTGCAGCTCACTCCAGACGCACTGGCCTCAGCAGACTTCTACATGTGCCTACATCACCATTAAATAAATATCAGCTGCCAGATGATCAGGACATACCAGGATGCCTAACTCTCTTCCTGGTGGCCCTAGACAGGGGTGCTGGGTTCTCAGGACATACCAGTATGCCTAACTCTCTTCCTGGTGGCCCTAGACAGGGGTGCTGGGTTCTCAGGATGTACCAAGAAGCTTAACTCTCTTCCTGGTGGCCCTAGACAGGGGTGCTGGGGTTCTCTTTCCAGTCCGTCCTCACTTGTAGGACATCACAGCTCTGACCCAGTTACATAAAAAATAAAGTGTGAGCATTAGAGGAAATAAAACAAATGCGTTTTCTTCTTACCTTTATTTTATCTCTTTTTCTCTCTTTGACCAACTCTCGGGTGAAATCTCACTAGGCAACGTCAACAGCCATTTCACCCTCTCTCCCAGTGCCGGCTCGAACATCACACGCCTGCTGCTGGCGTCCCCCTTCCGCTATGCTGGTGGCCTCGATGAGATCTGGGACTACAAGCTGCTCATCTACATTACTGACGACAACTTGCTGTCTGGCAGGACAAAAGCCGAGGCTCTTGTCGAAACAGGGACAGTGACGCTCAGTGTTAAAGTCACTCCTCACCCGACCTCGATCGTCACCCCAGTACCCAGGGTAAGGGTCCAGGGACCTGTAATCTCCAGCCATAGCCTGGGCGTTTATAGCAATGGAACTCTTGACCCCGGAGTGTGGGGCATTTGTTGGGTAGGACGCTTGATTAGCAGATGGAAATCTGTGTAAGAGCTTGGACGCGCAGAGTCGCTGGCCTCTCACACTAGAGAGGAGCATGTCGGTGTGAGCTGTAGTAGAGCAAGCAGTGACCGTTGTGGTAAAGACGGTTTCACTGTAGGAAAACACCTGGGGTCAGCAACTCCAGTTGCAAAAGGTTTTAGCTCATAGTTTCCAATATTTCAGACCATAGGCTATGGGCCTATGACGAGAGAGAGCAGGGCAGGGAGGGGCACTGGAGGGTAAAGAGGAACATCATTGCAAAAAAAGGTGTACTTCCCCCTCTTCTTCTCCCCGCCTCCTCACACACCCCTCCTCATAGAAAACTGCCTGTGGATAGGTGGTCATCTGCTTCTCAGGGTCTTGCTAATCACTGTGATGTTCACCCCTCTGTTACTGCAGTCAGTGGACCCCAGTGAGCTGGGTGGCGGTGGTGGCACACACCTTTAATCCCAGCACTCAGGCGGCAGAGGCCGGAGAGTCTCTAAGAGTTTGAGGGTGACCTGGTCTACAGAGCAAATTTCAGGACAACACAGAGATTTCTTTTGCGTAGCAGTGACCAGAACACCAGACAGAACAACTTAAGGAGAACAAAGACTCAGAAGACTTTGCTGCCTAGCTCTGTGCATTTGAATGTGGTGGAGGAGGCCCCTCATGTCATGACTTATAAGAAACAGAGAGGTGGGAGGGGACCACAAGCCAGGTATAACCAGGCATGCTCAGTGACCCTGTAGCTAGGCCTCCTTGAATTTCCAGAAGCTCCCAAAATAGTGCCACCATCGTGGAGGGCAACAACACATGAGCCTGTGGGCTTCCTTTTTAAGTTATCCAACTAAAGTTTCCTGGATGTTTTATATGTGCTCATGTGTATACGCCTCCATGTCCACGTGTGCACCACACGCATGCAGATGCCCGCCAAGGCCAAAGGAGGCCTGATGCAGGTGCTGGGAACCAAACCTGGGCCCCTCTTCAAAGCAGTGAGGGCTCTTAATAACTATCTGTCTCTCCTGGCTCTCCTTTTGAGATTTTTACGGCCATTAGTTTGTTTGGTTAGGGATTGTATGTGTGCATGCATGTGTGTATGTGTGTATGCATGCATGTGTCTATGTGTGTGCATGCATGCATGTGTCTGTGTGTGTGCATGCATGTGTGTGTATGTGTGTGTGAATGTGTGTGTGCGTGTGCATGTGTGTGTGGTGTATGCATGTGTGTATGTGTGTATATGCATGTGTGTTTTGTGTGTGCATTTGTCTGTGTGTATGTGTGTATATGTGTGTGCATGCATGCGTGTGCATGTGTGTATGTGTGTGCGTGTGTGCATGCATGTGTGTGCGTGTATGTGTGTGAATGTGTGTGTGCATGTGGGGTGTTGTGCGTGTATTGTGTGCATGCATGTGTGTATGTGTGTGTGCATGAATTTGTGTGTACGTGTGTGTGTGCATGTGTGTGTATATGCCCCACATGTGTGCCACAGCTCACCTATGGAAGTCAGAGGACAACCTGTGTGCATCTGTGTCATCCTTGTACCAGGTGGGGTCTAGGCATCAACCCTAGGTCATCAGGCTCGGCAGGACACTCTTCGTCACTTACCCTGCGGGGTGTCACACTCAAACCATAGCAAACCCTGGGGACTTTCCCTATGGGATGAGCCGGCAGACTTATCCTTAGAAGAAATTGCTAAGTCTCTTAGGTTTACAGCGTAACCCACCGTGGCATTTCCAAGTCTGAGATCTCTATGACTTGTTTGTTATCTGCCTCCCACTCTAGAAAGCAGAACTTAGTCTCCCTGTGATCAGAGCCCACTCATCTGGCAGTGGCAGCTGTGTCGAGTGAACACTGAAAAGCCTACAAGGTGTTAGAAACAAAAAAAACAAAACAAAAAAACAGCTTTCATGGCTCCTGCCTTCCCAGCGAGAGACAATGGCTAAATTAGTCCCTGGATTGTGCTGAGCTGTAGCTGAGAAGTAGCTAGTGGACCATTTCGGCTCTGAGGAGGGGAAAGAGACAGACAGTGCGCTGAAGTCAGGAACTGGTCTGTAGTTCACTAATTGTTCTGGATTTTGATCCAATGGAAGGAAGGTAAACAAGGGGAGGGAGTAGCAGGAACTATGAGCACACAAATGTCCACCTTTGCAGGACAGGAGCCGAGCAACCTAAACATCGCACACAGGATGCTGAATGTCAGAGATGCTCCCACCCTGCTCACTCTCCCCTCTGTCCTTCAAGCCCAGGATCACCTACCAGATCCTCAGGGAAAACACATACTCTTCGTCAGCATGGTACGTGCCTTTCATCATCACTCTGGGCGCCGTGGTGCTTGTGGGGCTGCTGGGGTCCCTGATGGTCCTGCTGGCCAAAGCCGTCTACAGACATTGCTCCTCCGTGACCAGGAAGGACAAGAAACACCTGTAAGTTTTGGTGGGCTGGGGGGCTCTCCTGTTCTTTGTTTGTTTGTGTGTTTGTTGTACGGAGCAGGGTACCAGGCTTCAAGGAGAGACTAGGAGATAACAGGAAGGAATTCCAGCTGCTCTTGGGCCTGGGGTACCCACACTGTAACCTGTGGGGCCAAGACAATGGCTGGCTCTTTGACTTCCTCTGGCAATTTACCCTGGCCCCGGTGGGATCTCGAGAAAGTGGACTGTCACCCTCCTAGTGACCTTGCCCTGGATAAAGCCCCATTGTGCGTAGCAGTGGAATAAATATAGGAGGGGCACCTATGGGAAGGCATGAAATTCAAGGGAACAGCAACAACGAAAAGCAGATTAGGAAATTAAGCTTTGGGTACCAGTGACATTAGACTTCATCTCCCACCCTCTTGGAAACACACTGTTGGCACGCCAGGTTTCTCTCCTCCCTGCTTGCACTCCTGTGTGTCACAGACTTCTCGGACTAGGTTCATTCTCAGGAGCTCTCGCAGCCAGAGCTTAACGGCTGTGAACCTGGTTTTGGGCACTGTTCAAGTTTCAGGTTCAAACCTGCGCTCTGTCGCTCTCTGGGCACCTGAATTTGGGCACAGGAGAAACTCTCTTGACATCAGTGACCTTCTCTGTAAAGCCAACCAACAAGTTAAACAGAGAGAGCGTTGGGTAGTGTCCCTGACCCCAGTAAAGATGTTTTTAAATTTGTCGCAGTGTTAACTTCAGGGCGGAGACCCAGGGAGCTCAGAATTCTAGACCCCAAAGTCAACCGGATGACTGGGTACACTGACTTTCGGGGCCTCTCAGCAACAAAAAGGGATGAGTGGTTAGATTCCAATGCCTCTTAAGAGTATCTGAATAATAACTATAACCATCAAGTAGTGTTGAGTGCCGGTGTGCAAGGTGCCATAAAAGAAACACTCTAGCTTAAAGATGCGTACCGCATTCCGCTGTATTTATTGGGGGAAATTTGTACTCTTGACAACCTAGACTTCAGGCAAGAAATCCTCGAGCACCTGCTGAAAATTATAAAGACATCTTTGTATTCTAGTTACAAATTGACTTTGAGAAAAACAGAAAAAAAAACCCACCCTGTTTCTAAAGGTGTCATATTTAAGTACCTAAGGATGATGGTGTCTCATTGAGATTTGGGTGGACATTCTTAAAGGATGTAAGCCAGACAGGGGAGGCACAGGCCTCTAATCCCAGCACTCAGGAGGCAGAGGTAGGTGGATCTCTGTGAGTTAGAGGCCAGCCTGGTCTACAGAGTTGCAGAGCGAGTTCCAGGATAGCCTGCTTCAGAAAACCAAAAAAGAAAAAAAAAAGAAAAAAAAAAAAGAGAGAAATCTCTTACGTCTTGAGAGGTAAGCACTGCAAGTTACATGCAAATTATAACTAAATGGTAAAATAGTAAGTACGTATCTTGAACCTGGTTGTTCCTACTCCGATTCTAAATCAAGTTTTCAGCATGGCCCAACCTACAAGAGAAAACAGCTAGAAATTCAGGCTCAGGCCCAGACTTGTAGTCTCTGAAAGTTAGTTGTACCATGTGACAGCCAACACTTATCAAATAGTGAGGAATAAAATTAGAATCATTAAATCCAAGGTTGTAGGAGAAGGGCATTAGAGACCCAGTCCAGCTCTTCCAGGTTACAGGAAATGGAAGTTAATTGTTGCCCTCCAACCTCCCTGCTGTGAGCCAAGTTCTCGGCTCCCAAGGCTACTGGGGAGAAGAACGGGCAAAGAACGAGCTGGTGGTCCCCTGGGCTGGTTCTGCCTTCCTTGGAGTCACTGTATTCCCTGGAGTTGTATGAAACAAGAGCTTCAAACTCCTAGACCCTCTATAATTCCAGGCTATCACTTGCCAAACTGCAGTTTAGAGCAGGGCTAGTAGTCAAAACTTTTGGCCCCATCCCCAGCTTGTTTTCAAAGCATAGTCCCTGAATCCCAAGGAACCCAGACCCTGTGTTACATGTGTGCAGAGTCCATGTTACCAAGTGTGCACATTTGTGTGAAATTCTTTCCGGTCAACTAATGCCCATCCTTTCCCCACAGGACAAAGAAGGAAGGTATGTATACTGCATGCTCTCTTGGTTTGTTTGCTGTTCAATGCTTGCTCTGTTATACCGTAAAAGGCTTAAATTTGGGTTTAGTCGGGGAATGAGGAAGCAGAGGGCATCTATGCTGGAGCAGGGAAGGGCAGGGCACAGGGTACCCACTCATTTGGCCTTGCCTGTTTTCTGCACATGTGCATCTACTCAACTCAGTTTAGTGGTCTAGGTGTGTCTCCATGGAAACCAGTCCATCCACGGTAGGGACCTCTCCATGTGTTACACATATCCAGCACTTCCTGACTGCTGCCTGCAGACAGGGTGACTGCTCCCAAGGGCCGTGAGTGCTCTGTCTTGAACAAGTACCACTTCTGAAGGAGCAGTGACACTTTATTCTCAGATTGTAAAGGATTTGATCATTTTTTTTCCACAAAATTCATTAGGTCCAACTAATTAATTGCTAAATTGAGCAAGATCTACTGAGAGCCTCGGGTCCAAGGAGAGATCTGTCTCATTCCAATCCTGGCCAAGAGTTGTCACCTTAAGGCTACTCCGATCTATGGGGAGAGATAGGACATACCACTGGAAATTCCATGCATTTTCAGCAATGTTTGCGCGGGTCACTGTGCCCATGGAGGTGTGTTATATGCACAAAGCATAAAGAGCAGGGTTCAGATTTTGGCTATAATGGTTATTGATCACACGGAAAGAAGCATCTCTATGGAAACGTCATAGATTGCCTCCAATCCTGTTCTTTTTAAACAGATTTGCTCATTTTATTATGTGTGCCGGTTGCCCTGCATGTGCATAGGTGCCCTGTGTGCATGCTCAGTGCCCTCAGAGGACAGAAAAGGACATCGGAGTCCCTGGAACTGAAGTAATGGATGGTTGTGAGCTACCATGAGGGTGCTGGGAATTAAACCTGGGTTCTTTGCATAAGCAACGCATGCTCTTACCACTGAGCCATCTCTCCAGCCCCAAACTCAGTTACTTTTTAACCAGGATATAGGCAATTAATGTCAAAAATCCCTTGTTACGAACACAAAATCTTTTTTTCTTATCTCTAAATCCATTTGGGAGCTAACTTCCAAGAACCCGTATTAATAATCCGGGAAAACATTTTAAAAATTAAATCGTGTGCTGTGCATAAGTGTGTAGTTTTCTAAGAAAACTGAAAGCCCCGTCACCAAACAGGTCTGCAGGGGGAAAGTCCTTTGCTGTGTTGTCTGTAAGGCTGAAATCAAAGCCTACTAGGGAATCCCACTGTGGGGTGGGACTTTAGGTTGGGCAGCATCTAAGAGTCTGCAATGCTGCCCTGTTCTCTTCCCTGCAGACAGGAAGACTGTGAAGAAGGAGGCCGTGGTGGTGAGTGTGGTCAGCCACAGGAACCTCGCCTGGGTGCTGGGTGGTGGTGTCCTGTCTCTGCCGCACACAGAGCCCAGGCTCTGGAGCTGCTGGAGCTGCATTGCTGCCTTCTGGGAGAGGCTCGTGCATCTGACCACTGACACAGCTCCCTGCATGGCCAGCTCCTGATAGGATTCCTTCCCTCACTGAGCATGTCTGCAGATGCGTTTGCTCTGGGTTTCATAAATATTGAGTAGTGGTGTTTATTATCCGTTCCAGCTCTCCACAAGCGTACACTGGGGGAGCAGAGCTTAAAGGCAGAGCTGGTGCTGCCGCATCCCGCAGATTTAATTTTTCTTGGCTTTTCCACAACCTTGCAAGGGAGTGATAGAGACAATGCACAGCTTGCATCTGGGTTTGGCGCTACCTACCCCTTAGCCACATAACCCTGAGGACACCCAAGCCTTTGGGAGCCTTAGATTCCTCACCATGAAATGGGAAGGAGGACACCCACCCCAAGACAATGGCTGGGGAAATCTCCCTATGTGAAGTGCTCATCCTGGCTAGAACCACATCCTCGCCGTCTTACTTCACTATCACCATGATACAACACCAAGGCAACGTCGAGGGGTTTATCTGGGGCTCACAGTTCCAGAGGATTCAAGTCCATGCCCATCACGGTGGGGAGCAAGGCAGCAGACAAGCAATCATAACACTGGGGCAGTAGCTGAGAACTTACATCCTCGGATACAGCCACGAGGGAGAGAGAGGAGGAGGAAGGGAATGGATGGGCTTCTGACGCCCAGTGACACATCTCCGCCAACAAGGCCACACCCCCTCATCCTTCCCAAACAGTTCTGCCAAGTGAGGACCAAGTAATCAAACACAGAAGCCTGTGGGGGCTTCTCCTTTGGTCAGGACATTCGTCTTACTTTTGCTTTCTCTTACTGAGCCTGATATATTCACTGGGAAGAGCTAAAACTTCATACCTTCCCTGATCTCCTCTGTTTCCCCTTGATTAACCTTATTTATGATGTAAGACACTACCTCGGGTAAGTATGCATCTTGAGGGGTCAGTGGAGCTAAAGGCAGACCCTTGCTTTACACTCAACACCTTAGTGTATCTACTCTCTGGTTCGTCTGCTTGAGAGGAAGGAATAGCCTTGGGCTTCCAAGGTCTTATCATCTAAAAGGAACACCTAGGGTGCCAGGGGATGAACTCACAGACAGTCTTAAAACTGTGCCACATTGATCTATTAAATAAGTAAACCCTCATATCAAACATGGGGCTTTTTAGATCATCTAGTAGATGAAGCACGTGCAGTTCTCACTGCTTCTCTTCAGCATCCGAGGTGGGGAAGTAGCCAGGTGGCACCGGTAAGGAAGAGGCCGCTGTGCTCTGAATAGCTTCCTGCTAACATGCTGAGGATCTTGATTTTGTCATTTTTTTTATTGATTTTTGTTGAGCTCTACATTTTTCTCTGCTCCCCTCCCTGCTTCTCCCCTTCCCGTCAACCCTCCCCCAAGGTCCCCATGCTCCCAATTTACTCAGGAGATCTTGTCTTTTTCTACTATCCATGTAGATTAGGTCTATGTATGTCTCTCTTAGAGTCCTCATTGTTGTCTAGGTTCTCTGGGACTGTGATTTGTAGGCTGGTTTTCTTTGCTTTATGTTAAAAACCCACCTCTGCTATCATAGCCTTGTCGTAGCCCGTTTGTCAGTGACAAACAATGGAGACAGACAGAGCTGCCTGGGTCACGGTGGTGTCCCTAACGTGTGGCCCAGTCCCAAAGCTTGAGCCAGGAAAGCCAGGTGTAAATGCGTGCAGTCCCAGCAATCAGCAAGAGCAAGGGGTTGAGAGCAGACGTGGTTACACACCCAGCTCAAGACTAACCTGGGCTTAACCTTGTCTGGAAAAAAAATGGTGATAAACGAATAAAACAAAATAGCAAAAGAAGCCACGAGCAAGGAGCACAACCAAGAGGGTGGGTGGCCTTGCCCAGGGACATCCGCAGCATTGTGCCTGAAGCGGTCTCTTTTCCTTAGCAATCTGTCCAGATGAATACTGTCTTTGATGGAGAAGCCACAGACCCAGGTAACCAAACACCACCCGTGAGGATACTTTGTGCTCTGGGACAGGAGTTGGGAAGTACCCACTGGTTTGGCACCTTGGCCACGTGGTCTGTAGTGTGAGGCTGACCCACTTAAGGTCTAACATGGCTAAGCTGGGCGCTGGGTTCAGCGGGCGGTGGGGGAGGGCGCAACGGGTCCTGGGTGCAGCGGGGCGCTGGGAGGGGGCGCGGGGGCGGGGGGGAGAGGGGTTCACAGACGGGCAGACCCAGATCTCCCATGATGCAACTTAGGAAACTGGTGAATTCAAAAAGGCCTATGTCCCCTGCCCACTGATCCTTTCTCACCTCCGGTCTTCCCGACATGCTTCTAGTACCGACTTATTAGGAGCAGAAATGGCAAGTTTGGCTCCTCTATCCCCAGATCACGGCCAAGAACTTCTTGGTTGACGTGATGAACATAAGGGGAAACTGGCCTCCAGAGCTCTCATTGCTCCCTGAAATAGGCTCCAAGTTCAGCTCCTTCTCACACACACACCTCGCTTACAAAGGCTCAATTATAGACGTGGATAAAGGGAGGGGAAGGAAACTCAGGAGGCAAGTGCGCTGGCTCCCCGCCACCCTCCTATACAAAGGGCTCCAGTCCCCGGAAGGAGGATGGCTCCTCTCCAGTGAGAAGCTGCCGCTGTTGGAATTAGATTTCCCTCTATTATTAGGTACTTGTTACCATAATGTGCCCACATTAGCATAAGTGCTGGTGGGACCCTGAGCCGGCAGAGGCCACTTGTGTTGTATTGCGGTGGCAGGAGCCGGGCTTGCCCCAAACCGAAGCTTACAAGGAAAAAAAACCAAGGAAGCCTTGTGCCATTCTGTGCTAGAGAGAAGAAAGGGGAAAGAAAGGAGCCAACCGGCCCAGTGTGTGGACCAACATATCAGTTAGTGTCTGCTGGCTCCAACACAATGAAAATGGTTGCCTCTCCTCATTCCCAGCAGGACCAGATCAGTGTCTACACTCTCTGCCAGCCTGGCATAAATAAAAATCAAAGGCTCTCCGCCCTTACTTAGCGAATTCCTTTGTATGGCGAATCCAAGGGTCTTTTAAAACAAAACAAATCAGATCCTCATGGGTAACCCCGTTAGAAATCAAACCCGCTTTATGTGATAGACACAAGGAACTTGGAATTTCCATGGTCCCCTCATCTCACAAGTGAGATGCTGAAGAGTCTGCCAACCTTTCCATCCTGAGAGACACTGTGTCCCAGCCGCACGGCTTGGGGGAGAGGCAGGCCTCAGAAGACTGTCTGGGTGCCTCACAAGCGTCTTTCCGTCACAGGGGGTCACATCATCTGGCCTCCCTCAATGAGAGCAAGCGGACTTGTTTAACTTTTTGTTTTATACAATTGCTGTATTATCTACCCTTAGTGACTGGGGAAATCTATGAATTCAACTCAAAAACTGGCGCCAGGAGGTGGAAAGGCCCATTAGCCCAACTGCCCAACTGGCCGGAGCCGGGTCCCCAGCCCGGAGGCACAGCTGCAGGAAGGCAGTAACAGGTGTGTGTTGCCAGTGTCTCCTGAGGGTCAGGGGCAATCCTGTATGTGGTGGGGGTGGGGGAACGCCTCGCCTTAAGTTGCACAGGGATGGTAACGGGTTTTGGCGCAAGGGCACAAACGTGACAGAAGGAACTCAGACACCCAGGGTCCTGAGTGGGGTGACTAGCAAGATAGTTTAAATATTTCTGAAATGGGATTTGATCACACAGTGACCTTGTTCTGAAATAGCCCAGAAATTTTTCCCTCTAGGCTCGTGTCTACCTGTGCCCTTCGGCTGAGAGTGCTGACCTGTGCAGGCCAAGTCACCCCATGTGCTCTTTGCCATGGCTGACAGGACACCCTTTCAGCTCAGCCTCACAGGGTGCTACACCCGCCCTTGTGTTCACTGATGCTCAGCGCTGTACACATTTGTGAGAGGCCACGAGTGGTTTTTGAAAGACATGGATGGACACAGCGAGCCAGTCATTTGGGAAGAAGGAATACGGCGTCGTTCTTTTATTTTACTTTAATTTTATTTAGATGAATCTTGCATTTGACAAACCATGCAGATCTGAGGAGCTGCTCACCCTGTTAATATGAAGGCTTCTCCCACAGACAATTACTGTCCTCTTTAACATTGTAGATTAGTTTTGCCTTTGAAAAACTCATAAAAATGGCTTTCCTCTCTGAGTATCGTGTTTGGGGGACCACCATGCCGCTCACAACACTAATCCAGTTCTCTGTCTGGTGCCCTTGTCTGACTTTGCCCCAGTTGGATGAGGCAGAGCCACATTGTGGTAGCTCCAGGGTACACATGTACTTACTGAGGATCCTTAGTCAAAAAGTAGTGGAGATGCCCAAGTGGAGAGCCAGCCTCAGGTGACCAGGCCATCGCAATGCCACTACATCCCCACGTGGCTCTTCTGTGGATAAATCCCATGGCCAATGGACTTTTTAATAAACCCCAATAAAGAGTCAAGTGGAGAGGGAAAGGAGACTCAGAATACCAGACTTCCTGTGTGCCACCTGCACAGGGGACAAGCTGTGACACTTGCTTTAAGGCAGTAAGCCAGCTCAGAAGATGACTAGCTCACGGGGCGCTTGGTGTGGTGGTGAGCGCTTCCTCAGGAGGTGCAGTGATCTCATCAGTTGGAGCTGTGGAGAAAGAGATGGCGCTAGAGACAGAGTCTCTTAGCGTACAGGGATATTTTTGCTGCACCATTTAAAAATTAGTTGCTTTAGCCGGAATATGAAACAATGGATTTCCACACTGCCGAGAGTGAAGCAGGAGGGCACTGACTTTGAGGGCAGCCTGGGCTAAACTGTGAGTTCAAGCCAGCCTGCGCTAAAGTGTCCATCTCTGCCTTAAAAACAAACCAAACCAAAGAAGCCACAGTTGAGCCTGACATTCCATGCATATGTGTCCTTGTCCTTTGCCCCAGTTTATCCCTTGTCCCCTCCCCTCCAAAACTACCCTAGTCCTTCCTCCCCTCAAACTTTTTTCTTATCACATGGATGCTTTCGAGGCCTGAATGAGGGAATGAGGGCTGGAGGAAGTAGGCACGAGCCAGAGCAGTATCTGAAAAACAAAAAAAAGTCCTGGAACTGCAGCGGCATTAAAGGTGGGGAGAAATTAAAGTTGGGGTGGAGGGAGTTCCGAGCATGGATCAAAGCACTGAGACTGCCCATCAGTACATTTTCAGGATGCCTTTGTGTTGGGCAATCGGGAGCGGCTACCACAGCAGGTAGAAAGCTCTCAGCAAACATTTGTAGGACTGGGCTGAATTAGGTCGATCGAGGTTCATCTTTTACCCACATGCGGAAGTCACAGCTTTTCTGTCTAGGTGGAGACAAACAGTCCCATAATCACCTCACTGCCAGCAAGTGTCTACCAAGTACTTGGCGCTATTCTGAGCTGCAAAGAGGTAGCTCAGACGTAGCAGCGAACGACGCAGTGTCCTTTGTGTTCTAGGGAGGGGTCAGAACATTTAAGTAAATGATGGCCGGGTTATATAGAAAAGTAGTTCTGGCCCACAGCCTTTCCAGGAAAGTACCTTGTTAGCCACCTCCTCAGGCCAGGAAGCTGAATATCAGGGGGTGCCCCCTCGCCATTGGCATCACAGTCTAGGCTGCTAAGAAACAATGGGCCCCAGACAGTTCTAACTTAACCAATCAGAGAAAAGCAAAGACACCAGTGACAGACGCCTTCCACTTTCGACTACCCTACCCACAGCTTCTCCAGAGCAGCAGCCTCTAACCAAGACAACCTGAAGAAACCTTTCCGTTCCCATTACAGAGTGGTCAACTCCTTGCACGGCCTTTGCTGCTCCCTTGAGACTTCATCTTTGTTTGCTTCTGCTGAGATGATGAGGAAACATTTGATATATAAATGTGGTTAAAAAAATTTACACAGCGTATAGATGATATGTTAATGGTAGTACATACCCTTGAGGAAAATAAGCAGGCCCTGTAGTGGACCTGGAGGACTACTCTAAGCAGATGCTCAGGGAAGGCCCCCACAGTGGGGGGAGACTCCGACAGTGGAAGTGTGGGTCAGACATTCAGATATCTGAGAAGAACCTTACAGACAGAGAGCAACAGGACAAGGGCAAGGCATGGGGTACAAGAATGCCCCCCTCATTGTGTACCAGAGCCGCTTTTATAGAGATCGTGACCCAGCCAAACCCACCAGAAACCACTCCCCTGCCATCAGGAACTCCCGAGGGTCTCGTGCTCAGAGCAGCTGCAAGCATTACAAGTTGTTTACCAGAAATTCAGGACCTGGGGGGGGGGTTCACAGCTCCCAACAGGCAGGCATATCCATCTGTCTGCCTGGATGTTGGGGACATGATGTCATAGGGATGCAAGGAGGAGCACGCATGGTGATGGCCTTGTGGACTGTTATCGTGGCCTTACCTTCTATTCCAAATGTAACAGTGTTGTGAGAGTAGACTTAGGAGATCAGGGGCAGATGCAGAGTGAGAAGACCGTGTTGGCTTGGGCCTGGCAGGGGAAACTGGGGTGCTGAAAATCTTGCAACTCTGGTTTTGAAGTAGGGTCTCGGGTAAGAATAAGTCCTCGATTTTCCTGGGCCCTTTTCCTGTGTCCAGCAAAGGGTCTCAGTGGAGTAGGCTGCTCCCTTGGTGAAGTCTCCCCAGGTTACTTAAGATTACACAACCAGCCAGGCGATGGTGGCGCACGCCTTTAATCCCAGCACTCGGGAGGCAGAGGCAGGTGGATCTCTGTGAGTTCGAGACCAGCCTGGTCTACAGAGCTAGTGCCAGGACAGGCTCCAAAGCCACAGAGAAACCCTGTCTCGAAAAACTAAAAAAAAAAAAAAAAAAGATTACACAACCACTTCCCCTGAGGGCAACGGCTGGCATCCAACCACCATAGCCATCGCTCTTGAGGGTGTAGGGCGTATTAGCAGAGCAGGAAGCCCTCAGAGTTCCTGCCACACTGAATTTCCTCCCAAGATTCTAAACAGTGCTACCAAGAAGCAGAGAGACGAGCTTAGAAGGACTTCTGGGTCAGAATTCTGCACCTGCCTGCAAGAGACACTACAGGCTCCTTACTCTACCCAAGTACGCTGTGTGTTGGATCAGCTCACTGCGGAAAAGCCTGCCTCCCGCCAGGGACCTGAGTTGCAAGACACGCTCGCTTTCCGCATGTCTCCACATAAGTTCTTTGGGAATTAGTACTCCCCATCCTCCGTCTCCATGGGCACAAAGCAGAATGGTCACTCCTGGTTGGGGGTCTGGAAAACCCAGAATTCTTTTCTAGAAGTCCTGAGACCAAGGGAAGCAAGGTTGCTCACAAGCTTGGTCATCTTTCTACGTGGTTCCTGGAGTAGGAAGCCGGCCCAAGCACGGGCTACACCCTGCCGTCCAACCCTGGACCTCCGCATACTCAAGCCTTTAGGTTGCTGTGAGACAGCCTGTGGCTGTTCCGTCACCCTCGGGGCTGGCACAGCTGATGGAGGGCAGCTGCAGCTGGTTGGTCTGATTTGTGGGCAAAGCTCACAAGGGCTCCACGCCTGCACTGCCCATCTTCACTTGCTCCTCCAGTCAGAGCACGCTCCAGCTGGCGTGCGAAGAGGCCCTTTTTAAAGTAACAGTTTTATTGTGGCTTAATTCAAGTACCATAGTTTTCAGTGTGATTTACTGTGTTTGCATGGTTGTGCAATTAGCACCAGGCTTTAACTCCCAAATATTTTCTCGTACTTATGAACAGCCATCGTCTGTCCCTGGGCACCGACACCTGCCAATCATCCTCCTGTCTTAGGGATTTGCCTGTTAAGATATTTCATATAAATGGAAAGCCCTACACGGTCCGTTTCCATCCTGCGTATTTCGTTCGCTTAGCGTATTTCCAAGGTCCAGGCACATTTTAGGTCTATCGGTATGTGCCACATATTTTAACCATTCATTAATCGGTCGGTATGATATAGTGGATATGGCTACAATGAGCAAGCCTGACAGCTTTTGTGTGGACACAGCTCTCATTTATTTGGGGTACATACCTAAGGATGGGATTAATGGGGCATACAGCAATTCGAACCTTTACGAGACACTGCAAAACAAGATTGCACCCACACTAGCTGCTCCACCTCCCATTCCCCACCAGCAGAGCATAAAGGTTAGTAAGCATTTTGAACAGATAGGTGAAGAGTTGTCAGCCCAGTTACAGAGTGTGGCATTTGGTCCTTCCAATACTCCGCCCACGCAGCTCTAGGGGCTGGACCCTGTCAGGGGAACAGTCTCGAGTACTCTGCTCAGCCTAGGAGAGTCCTAGCCACGGCCTCGCTTGGTCGAGGGCAGTCTGAAGACCCGTCTGGGCAAACCTCTGGGTTGCGGTGGCTAACAAGCCAGGCCTCTACCCTCTGTCCGCCTGATCGCTGACCCTCACAGCCTTCTCCGAGTGGGGTCTGAGGGCCATCTCTTTAGTACAGATGAGAAACGGAAGATTGGAGAAAGTGCTCAGGAACCGCAGAGCCAGGGAGCCAGCTGATCAGCTGAGCTGTGTCCCGTGTTCCATCCCGCCCCCCACGCCCCGCCAGTCGAGGAAGGGCTCGGCTGTGCAGGACTTCGATTGCTGCCCAGTCCTGCACTTTGCTTTGGTGTGTGAAAAGGAAATGAGGTTTTTTTCCCCCCTCAGTTTTATTCCTACTCTTACAATGTTCCCCAGGCCTAAGGGGAGCAGTCACTCGTGTCGGCCAGCAGGGGCGCTCTCCTCCTTTTGCCCCTTTGTCTCCACGGACTGCTCCAGACCGGCTTCTGGGAAAGTCTTTCTGGCTTGGTCATTCGCCGTTTTAGCACAGGAGGTTCCAGGGCCTGTGGTCCCAACACAGGCAGAGAGCAGCTTCAGGCACCCGCGGTCAGGACTTGCCAGGAAACCGCAGCAGCTACGCGGTTGCTGGAAACCTGCAGCTCCACCCCAAAGTGGCCTTTTCCAGGAAAGCTGCAGGACAGTTCCCACGGCCTCTTGCCAAGCACGCTCTGGCTGTTGATGGAGGCGGCTCCCTGCTGGGCTATCTGCAAGTTAATCATATCCACAAGTTAATCAGTGCCTGCAGAAGTAAAGGGGTTCCAACCAGCTGCAGCCCTAAAGACACCCCAGGATTTTGGTCTTTAACAGTATCTTTCGAAAGGTTCAGAAGAATGCAGGTCCCGTAGTCGGTGTTGTTGTCTGGCTGTGCCTGTCAGCGTGTTCATGTGACGGTCCCTGTGGTAATAATTTCAATCACCTGCCGGGATACCTGGGCGCCTTCGGATTGATCTTCTGTTTAGTGTGGGCACCTGCAGGCACGATCTACTAGAGAACCGAGGCTTAGAAAAGGCTAGCAGCGGTTCTCAACCTGTGGGTTGTGAGCCCTTTGGGGGTCGCATTTCAGATATTCTGCATAGCATATATTCATAACAGTAGCAAAAGTACAGTTATGAAGTAGCAGCAAGACAATTTTATGGCTGGGGGAGAGAGGAAACCACGGCCCAAGGAGCTGTATTAAAGGGTCACAGCATTAGAAGGTTGAGACCCACTGGGCCGGTGGGGGGGGGCCTCCCAGCCGGAGGAAAGTAGCGGAGGATCTGAGGGGGCAGCAGGGAGGGTGTCAGAAGAGCAGCCACGAGCTCTGTTCCGGGTGTCCTGAAAGTCCTAAGGGTTGACGGGGGGGGGGGGGACTTTAACTGGGCTAGGTCACCAGTGTCGCGGACAGGGAGACAGAGATACAAGGGGAATGAAGAGGAAGAAAGATGGGGAGGAGAGACGGGAGGCAGGGTCCTGCTGGGGACAAATAATCTCCCCCCCCCACCACCACCCCATCTGCCCCACCCCACCCCTCCAGGCTTGGAGCGGGGCTGCAGGAGCAAGCACAACTTTTCTTCTCTCAAGCAGGGCCAACAAAGGGCAACCGGATCACAGGATTTCTCAAGAAATAAAAATTCCTAGCACACCCCTGGGGCCTTGGGGAGAAAAACTGACAAGGTGTTGATTGAAAACAGACCTAGCGGATGGGACGTTGGGTCTCCGCGGAAGGCCTGGCTCTCACAGGTTCACAGCGACACCTAGTGGCCTTCGCGGGAACCGGCCACCCCCTCGGAAATGGCGAAGCTGGAGGGTCACAGGGAGATTGGTAGGCAACACGCCACACTCCCGGCATTCACCCAGGAGCTGTGTATGCCTGGCACCGCTGAGATGTCCTGCAGTGGTCATTATCTCCTCCAGCCTTCGTCTTAGCGTCTTTTCAATATAACTAAGTGTACTTGAGGGTGACACCAGTGGATTTTTCCACCAGGAGATGCTCTGTTGTTGGATTATGTGTGCAGAAAATAGAATAATCATGCTTTCCTATCAGATGAGAGACCTCTGCTTACAGAGGGGAGCTGCTTTCAAAGTAATAGCGTGTAAATGAGTCTGTCCCCTGCCTTGCTTCCTCTCACCCCACTTATGCTCCCGCTAATCTGAAGGCGTCACGGGGTGGGGGGGCGCGGGGGAGCAGGATATGTCCAGTGTCAAGCCCAGCAACATTGCTGCTACTCAGTGAGCGATGTCTTCACCGAGGGGCCTTGGCTTCTGATGAAGCAGTTCACAGACCTAAGAGAAAAGTCAAGTCAGTGAGTCCACGGGCTCCCTGGAGAATTTATCCAACTAGGGAGGTCCTCGCCAGTTCTCATTCACGGCTGGGGGCTGCTTCTTTGGTTATCACAGGCCAGAGCGGCATTCCTGCTGGGGACAAACAATCTCCCCCACACCCCACCTGCCCCACCCAGAGTGGGGCATAGCAATGCTCCGGGACCCACTGGAGTGGGACCTGTCTTTATAATGAAAGTAGGAGCCTCTGTCAGCCTCTCTCGCTGAGAGGAAATACCTGCGCGCCACACTTCATTCAAGTTTTGTTAACAATTGTGCTAACTGGGCTCTTTTATCTCCCTAGACAGAGGCTCGGGTGCTCCCTGTTGAAATATGAGCTGCGGGGCTGCGCCCCCAACACCCCGGCCGCTTGGTTAGCTCATGCCCAAAATAACAACACACAAACTGTATTCATTTAAGAACTGCTTGGCCCATGAACTCTAGCCCTTACAGGCTAATTCTCTCACCTGGACTAGCCCATTTCTAATGATGTTTGTAAGCACCCCAAGGTGCGCTTACCGGGAAGATTCTAGCCTCCATCCATCGTTGTGTCTACCCAGGAGAGCTGAGCATGGCGTCTCTCTGGGAGCAGAGCAGAGTCTGACCTCACTTCCTCTTCCGCCCAG
>NW_026068087.1:1236679-1320092 GCF_014885135.2 Alexandromys fortis
TTCAGCTTTTCGTCAACACCATTTAAGTGTTTTGTGGCAGGACCTCTTAATGAGCTGCAGGGTTTTGCAGCTGAAGCTGAGTCAGGAAGCCTCTCTTAGGTGAGAGTGCTTGCTTGCTTCTAACAAGCAGAGCAGACCCAAGAAATTTCTGCTACCAAGAAAACATGCTTCACTCCATTCTTTCCCAAGCTTTCTCAGGCTTTTTGTGGATTCAGTTGTCCACACGTCTGGGCGCCATCTGTTGAAATATGAGCGGCGGGGCTGCGCCCCCAACACCCCGGCTGCTTGGTTAGCTCATGCCCAAAATAACAACACACAAACTGTATTCATTTAAGAACTGCTTGGCCCATGAACTCTAGCCCTTACAGGCTAATTCTCTCACCTGGACTAGCCCATTTCTAATGATGTTTGTAAGCACCCCAAGGTGAGCTTACTGGGAAGATTCTAGCCTCCATCCATCGTTGTGTCTACCCAGGAGAGCTGAGCATGGCGTCTCTCTGGGAGCAGAGCAGAGTCTGACCTCACTTCCTCTTCCGCCCAGAATTCTATTCTGTTTACTCCTCCCATCTATGTTCTAAGCTGAGGCCAAGCAGTTGGTTTATTATAACTTAACCAATGAAATCAACAGATTGATATATGACACTCCCACATCAGCTCCCTGGGAGGTCAACGTTGGGAACAACCAGCCTTGCCTCAATTACTCGGTGTCTCCACAGGGAGGAAGAGATAGACAGCTTGGCCTTTCCGGACAGCAGAGTGGACTTGGGCCTTCCGGATGCCAGCTCGGCAGCTTTTTGATAGCTTTTCCTAACCTGGGAAATGTACCACTGCTGTAGTCTGGATAAGGCCCACCCAAGGTCCATATGGTGATGGCATGCCCCACCTCCAGGGTGACACCGTTGAGAGGCAGTGGAACCATTAGAAACTGGGGTCTGGTGAGAGGTTTGTCCTTGTGGGGTACTGTGGGGCAACCTCTTTCTGTGCACGCCACCCTACTCTCCACACCCCCTCACACACCCCATGTGAGTAGTTTTCTCTGCCGTGTGCTCTCTGCCGTTTCCGTCTGGCACACCCACCAGAAACCCAAAGCAATGAGTCTTCCCTGTCCTGGTCTGGGCCTTCTGGAACTATAAACCAAAGCAAGTCTTTTATCTTCACAAGCGAATTGTTTCAGGTGTTTCATTACAGTAACAGAAACCTGGTGAACGCAGCTACATTATAGGTGGTATCTAACTGGGGCTCTGTTATGTGGGGAGGGCCCGGCCATTTGATCTAAGCTGCATGCATTGATGGGGCATCATGAGACTTCAGTCTGGAAGAGAAGAAAGCAAGGGACAGATTCAGCATTGGATCATGTCTCGGTGATGGAGGTACGGTGTGACAACTGAATGGAGATACTCAAGGCAGTATGCAAAAAGGCCTGTCGCCGAATGTCACCAGAAGCTGGGCACTGCTCACCAGATGGACAGGAAGCTGGGCACTGCTCACCAGATGTGCGGGAAGCTGAGGCTGCTCACCAGGTGGGCAGGAAGCTGAGTGCTGCTCACCAGATGTGCGGGAAGCTGAGCACTGCTCACCAGATGTGTGGGAAGCTGAGGCTGCTCACCAGATGTGCAGGAAGCTGGGCACTGCTCACCAGATGGGTGGGAAGCTGAGCACTGCTCACCAGATGTCCAGGAAGCTGAGCCTGCTCATCAGATGTGCAGGAAACTGGGCACTGCTCACCAGATGTGCAGGAAGCTATGCACTGCTCACCAGATGTGCAGGAAGCTGAGTGCTGCTCACCAGATGTGCAGGAAGCTGGGCAACACTCACCAGATGTGCGGGAAGCTGGGCACTGCTCACCAGATGGACAGGAAGCTGAGCGCTGTTCGTGGACTTAGAGTTTAATTTTTACTCTGAGCCCTGTGGAGACAATGTCAGCTGTTAATATGCTTTCATAAATATGATCTCTATTTAAATCAATCAGAGGGAGACTTCCATGTCTGTAAGACCCTCAACTAATAAATTCACTGTGAAAGTTAAACTCCACAGTGACTGAGATTAGGAAGCTGTGCCTAGCATGCACAGAGCTCTGGCTTTGAACCCCAGCACTGTGTGGGCACGTGAGTATGCACATGTGCTTGAGTGTGTGTGTACATGCACACAGACACACACACATGAACAGATACACACACACACAAACATTAAAAATGATTTGGTGGTAAACACAGTCTAAGCATCTTTGCCCACCTACCTGCTTGAGGTGGATTTGTGATTGCTACCTGTTCATTATCTCTGAGGCAACAACCACATTCTACATCCGGCCCTGTGTACCTGTGGGGCTGACAACGGCTGGATCTACAACTAAGAACATGGCCTTCACCAGGCGGTCCAGATGGCTGCTCCTCCCCAGCTCTGATACATTTCCCAAGGTGAACCAATGGAACCAGGCTGCTAATCTAGAAAGTCAGTATTGATGACTCTGTGGACTGTGGGAAGGGGCTGCCAGCCAGAGAGAAGCCACAGCTGGGGAGAGCTGTAAGGGATGGATGGTTCCTGAGTGATGTTGACCACGTGTGTCCAGCATTATCAAGGTTGGATCTGGCCTTAGGTCACTTTCCAGTTGTGGAAGTCACTGAATTCCTTTGTCAGTTCACCCGAGTTTGTTTCTGTTCCTTGAAACCAAAGGGTTCTGATGAATATGGTGGCACATGTTCAAATACTAGATTTTTTTTTTTTGGCAGTTCTTTAAAGGAATTAAATTACACAGCTTACTGTAACACTCACTTGGCTACTCTTCCAGCCTATGCCTTCATTGGAAGATAACTGGTATGGGCCTGCTCCAGGTTGAATGGGGTTTGCCACCTCTGAAATTTTTGTTGGAACTTGATTGTTGGCATGTTGGGAGGTAGGGCCTCAGAGGAAGTGTTTGAGCCTTAGAGAGCAGAGACCTCATGGAGTGGCCAATCTAACTACTGAGGGAGTCTGGGCCCTGCTCTAACTACTGGGGGAGTCTGGTCCCTGCTCTAACTACTGGGGGAGTCTGGTCCCTGCTCCCTGTCCTCTGCATGCATCCACTTGCCCTCCTGCTTTCTACCATGAAGTGAAGAAGATCAAGGCCTCACTAGAAGCCAAGCAGATGCCAGCTTGTACCTATCGTAAATTCTCACCTCCGGAACTCTGAGCTACATAAACGTCCTCCCGTCAGCAGTGGCTCACCTCAGTACAATGGCAGCACAAGGACCGAGACAGGTCCCAACCGTTCTCTCTGCTGTTCTAACGCCCTCAGAAATGTGGCCGTGTTGGCACACTCTTGTCCCTGCAAATCTGCCGCCTTCCTGCGGTATAAACTTTGGGGATTCTGCCATCCTTCATGTAGCACTCCCCGCAACTCTCTGTCTGACAAACGCTGTTGTAACAATATATGCCTCCATCGCAGCAGCAGGTCCGTGTTTCACCTCAAGCACAGTGTGGTACCCACCTGGGACAGGTAGGCTGCCAGACACGGCGCACAGACGCTGGGGTTCACAGCTGCCGCGGTTCTGAGGCACCAGCATGTCTCAATGCCTGCATTCCTCACTGGGCTCTTTCCTGTACATATCCACGGCTCCTCTCTGCTGCCGATCGAC
This sequence comes from Alexandromys fortis, assembly GCF_014885135.2. NCBI lineage: Eukaryota > Metazoa > Chordata > Mammalia > Rodentia > Cricetidae > Alexandromys > Alexandromys fortis. The sequence goes on from NW_026068087.1 coordinate 1,240,291, forward strand.
TCATTTGCTGTCTATTCTTAAAATCAATTTCCTCAAAGGAAAAGGTCATTTGATTTCTCTAACTGAAATCTCTCATTTAGGCAGAATTGTGTGAGATGGAGCCCAGAATGTAGACAGAGGCTGCTCGTCCAGACCCAAAATAATCACACAAAAACTATATTATTTGCAATACTGGTTGGTCAATACCTTAAGCATTTTGTTAACTAAGTCTTATATCTTAAATTAACCCATTTTTATTAATCTGTGTATCGCCACGTCGTTGTGGCTTACTGGTAAGGTTTTGTTCGGTGTCTGTCTATGACCTATGAGAACAGGTCATCTGCAGGGTAAACTTTCATTCTCTCTCTATATATGTTTATATCTACTACCCAGTAGAATTATAGACTCACTTAAAAATCAAATCTGGCTTTAGAGTTGGACAGTGGCTATCCTTTTCTAAATGTATGCATGTTAAAACAAAGTTCAGAGTTTCTGTCTCATGTCAGGAGCCATCTGGTATGGGACAGAAAGAAGAAAAATTTAGTAAAAATTTACTTTTCTCCAACCTATTTTGCCTCTATCCTATCTTTTGTTGAACATACATCTATGAATAATGTGTTTCACAATCAATAGATTTTTCCTGCAGTAATCTTTGAAGTTTCCAGGAAGAAGACGGGGCCCCACAACAATGACTCCACCTGGCTGATATGATGTCATGATGCTGGTAGCACTACTATAAGACCTGTTTGGGGTACCAGCTGCTCAAGATAGTTCCAACTTGGTTAGTTCTGGCCAGAACTCGAAATAAGAGCTTCAGAAAAAAACCCTATCGACTACTCAGAGATTATTTGCAATTATAGTAGACAGTAATGTTGAAATTTAACCATCAATTTAGTTTTACATGATCCCATAAAAAATGACAGCTGGAAATAGTTCTAGAAGACAATGTCCCCTCTCCCAACAGTTTGTCCTCAGAGTTAAGGACATCAATTGGGGTTTATTATAACTGGTATAGGGCTGGGGGTTGGGGTGGAAATTTTGTAGGCTCAGGGATCTCACAAAAAAAAGAGGAAATGGATGAAATAATAGGTAATTAGTGAGTTTACTCACATTAATAATAATAGTGAGTAATAGAGTGAATACTTCTAAACTATTATTTATAGACAATTTACATTGGTATAGATTCTTATATATTATACAAATTCAAGTTATATTTGTTAAATTGAATATGCTCCTATTTCTTTGTACACCTGTGCAAAGTTACTTTGTCAGATCGTACGCATGCATGTTTCTACCTCTTTTAAGACATTTTGCATATTGATACAATTTTAGGATATATTTATCATATTGCTTATGCATTTTCTGCCTCTGATGAAGATACTTATACAATGTTTACATTTTGAGGTCATTGTTCTCATTTGCTACACAGTTGCTTAAAGATTGTTTATTTTCTGCTATGAAGTCTTAGTCTTTAAGTTATATAGGTATTAAGTATCTGGATCTTTTTGAGCCCACCCCGGAGCTCACTTTGTAGACCAGGCTGGCCTCAAACTCACAGAGATCATCCTGTTTCTTCCTCCCAAGTGCTGGGATTAAAGGCGTTCACCACCGCCGCCTGGTCTGGTGTCCAATTTTATTGTCTCAGAAGCCAACAGGTGGAACTGGTTTCTGATCTCTGAGTGACTTTTAGGGACGAGTAAGTGCTAGACATGCGTGGACCTCAATAGGCCTTGGAAACGCAGAACAAGCATCACCGTCTCACTGTGGGACTGGTGGTCTCTAATGGGCATGGGGCATGGCAGTGAGGGTTAAGCAGTCTCCACTTGACAGGCTGGGTAAGGCAATATCTGCCCTGTACTCTTCCTCTGTGGTTGAGGGTAGGGCTCTGGGGATCCACTGCTGCCCTTGGTCTTGTCTGTTTATATTCTGTACTGTTGCACCTAACCTCAAAGGCAGCGTGAGGACTTGTATCTCCAAGCCAAAATGCCTGTAAAATTCCTAGGAGGCTCTGCCAGGGAGACCTGTCTGGGCTCATCCCTGTGGAGGTGTGGGAAGTGCAGCTATTGGCCTAGTGTGTGAGCTTTTTAATGACCTGGAAGACATGCCCATCGCCCTATTTATAAGATAAAACCCTTAACCACCAGGGTTGGCAGTCAGGGGAAATCTGATAAGAGTACAGGCTGTATCAAAGGTCCCCATTTCTTCTCTGAATTTCCCCAGATGGACAGTGTTAAGACATCTGGTTACTTCATTCCCTGGGGGAGTGTGTCAAAGTTAACTCCTTCCTGAACTTAAAGGATCCTCTACAGCCCAGGTTTAACTTTGCAAACCCATGACTCATCTCTCCAGAGCTGTAGCACCTTAATTTGGGAATAATTTATTTAGTTCACTTACTTTTGGAGATTTGTTTCATTTCCCCATGAAAGGAGTATTGCGGGGGCTGGAGAGATGTTTCAGAGACTAAGAGCACTTTTTGCTCTTGTAGAGGACCAGGGTTTGGTTCCCAGCACCCACACGGAAGCTCACAACCACCTGGAACTTCAGTTCCAAAGTACCCAATGCCCTATTCTGGCTTCCTCAGGCACACATGTGGTGTACATATATATGTGCGGGCAAAATGCTCACAAACACATATCTAAAATAAATTTTTAAGAGTGTCTGTCACAAAAGATGCTTTTCTCGCTCTCTCTCTCTGTATGCCTGTGTTGTGGGCTGATCTTTTCGTGTACTGTAAAGATGTGTCTCTGCCACGGCACCTTCTGATTGGTTTAGTAAGGAGCTGAATGGCCAATAGGTAGGCAGGAGAGAATAAGGCGGGGCAAGAAGATAGGAACTCTGGGAAGAAGAGAGGAAGGATTTGTCAGCAAGACACAAGCCAAGAGTGTTGGAGTCAGACGTACAGTATGGGTACAGTATGGAGGAGAGGTAATGAGCCACATGGCAGAATGCAGACTATGATATAAATGGGTTAGTTTGTTGTAAGAGCTAGTTGGGGACAAGCCTAAGCTAGGACCCAGCTTTCATACTTAATAGGAAGTCTTCATGTCTTTATTTGAGAGCTGGTGGTGCAAAGAAAGCTCACGTACATGTGTGCATGTGGGTGTGTTCATATGTGAATAAGTGTGTGGGTGTGTATGTGTGTGTGTTCATATGTGAATATGTGTGTGTGTGTGTGTGTGTGTGTGTGTGTGTGTGTGTGTGAACTCCAGAGGACATTTTTCTTCAGGTACCTACCTTGGTTTTTGAGACAGGGTCTTTCACAAGTCCAGAAATTGCTTAGTAAATTAGTTTGCCTAGCCAACAAGCCCTGAATTGCACACACGACCACATCTGGCTTTTGAAAATTGAACTCAGGTCCCAGTATTTGCAAGGCAAGCAATTTCCTGAGTTATCTCACTAGGCCAAAATGTGGGTCTTAGTCTGGGTAAGCAACCCCAAGATGACCTGCTGCCACTCTGGAGACGACAGGGCTGAATGAAGGAGTGGACCCGACCCTTGCTTGGCACGCTTGACGAAAGCTGACTCTGCTATTATTAACCTGGCAGCAGTAGGTGTGGGCTGTTTCCTCCTGTGTGAAGGGAGGTAGGAATAAGACGTCTGCACGATAGTTCTGTGCACATCCAGTGAGGTTCTGTCCATGAGAAGTCCACAGGAATCAGCCACTGCTTTCCCCTGACTGGGGGATGCTTTGTCCTCCAGTTCCCATCTTCAGGTCAAGCATCACTGGTTCCAAAGAAAGCAACCAGGAGAACAGCTGGCTTGGAGTGAACCATCTGGACACGGGCCATTTATAGAGGACAAAGTGCATGAAGTGCATACTGGCTGCCCGGTGTCACCCTCTCCCCGCCTAGCTACCCTGCACTGTCGCCTAGCTCTGAGAAGGTGACCCATCAAGACAGGTCCTTTACCCAGGCTGTGGGAGAACTAACCCACAAATCAGCCAGACTTTGGTTAGCTCGGTGAGGTAAGAGACTGGCAAATGGTTAAGATCTGTATCTGACAGATCCGGGGCTTGGGGACTCACGGAGAAAGTTGATGCAAGCTTGCTTTTCAGACTGCCAGGCTGCATAGAGCCCGTCTAATCCTGCAGCTGGAACAGAATTTAGAGAGAACCCCCCCCACCCCCTGGAGTGCTCAGTTTAGGATGGACTCTGAGATCATTGGCCTAACTCCTTGTTACATAGACAAGGAAAAAGTCAGAGAGAAACACACACACACACACACACACACACACAATAATGGCAAGCAGTTCCAGGGCCAAGATCTGGAGCTATCTCAGGCAGGGTTTCTATTGCTGCAACTAAACACCATGTCCTAAAGCAGCTCAGGGAGGAAAGGGTTTATTTGCCTTACACTTCCACATCATAGTTCATTAAAAAGGCAGTCATGGTACGAACTCAACCAGGGCAAGAACCCGAAGGCAGGGGCTGAAGCAGAGGCCATGAAGGGGAGCTGCTTACTGGCTTGTTCATCATGACTTGCTCAGCCTGCTTTCTTATAGACCCTAGGACCACCATCCCAGGGATGGCACCACCCACAATGGGCTGGGACCTCCCCCACCAATCACTAATTAAGAAAATGCTGACCAGCTGGTGGTGGTGCACGCCTTTAATCCCAACACAATCCCAGTAGAAACAGGAGGATCTCTCTTGGGTTCAAGGCCAGCCTGGTCTACAGAGTGAACTTGAGAGGACACAGAGAAACCCTGTCTCAGAGAGAGGGGGGAGGGGGGAATAGAGAGAGAATATGCCATAAGATTTGCCTGCAGCCCGCTCTTATGAAGGCATTTTCTCAACTGAGGTTTCCTCCTCTCTGATGGCTCCGCCTGTGCCAAGCTGACATGAAACTAGCCAGCAGAGAGAGAGCTTTATTCTGCCAGCAGAGAGAGAGCTTTATTCTGCCAGCAGAGAGAGAGCTTTATTCTGCCTGCACTTGCTTGGGATTCTTTGCACTGAAAGCCCAATGAACAGATTTTGCTTGCTGGTGTCTCATCTGGTGTCCCTACTACGCACACAGCTTCAGGAATCTTGTTTGGCCTCAGAAAGGGGATAAAGCCTGAGTGGTGGTCCTAGCTTTCCGTGGCCCAAGGAGCCTCTGGGAATCTCTGCAGCTCCAGAATCCAGACTCTCTGTTCGGATGGGAACCTTTCAGCCCTGGGGATGAGTCCACACAGGCTCAGCTGAGGGTTCCTTGGCTTGTTCTGGGTTCCCCAGAGGATGCCAGAGAGGTGGGTCATAACTGACGGAGCTTCAAAGCCTCTGGTTTTATTCTACGAGAATGGCTGAGCAGAGCAAGCTCCAGAATGGAGCTATCCTTGTGCCACGTGATGCGCAGGGCAGCTGGCTCTCCCTTGTCCTTAGCCCAGTGCCTGGCAAGTGGTCTCCAGGACAAGGAAGGGAACACTTTATGAAGAAGCAGGTACTAAAGGGAAGCAGGGGGTCTCCCTAACAGGGTGGCTGCCCCGTGCCCACCCCAGGAACTATGCCAGCTGCCCATGCCTGGGGTTTTCTCTTGGACTTCCTCTAGGTGGCAGGGTACTGCTAGCAGGTACTTTGAAGGAGACATGGCTCACACGCACCCATTTGTAAGAGACGCCTCTGTTCACCCACACTACAAGAGCATCCTGTTGACTTAGTGTCTGTGAAGTTCATATTCAAACTAACAGGATGGGGGCGTTTACACCACCTAGCAAGGCATGGAAAAGGATGACGATCTGGGTACCAGATGTTTGTCTCATCTACATAAAATAAGATAAAGCGAGGAGACCACTGTGGGACAATGGCCCAGCTCACCACAATTCAGGTTTTCTTACTCTCCTTTCATCTTGGGACTTGCCACAGTCCCACCCCACCAACATTCAATCCGTAGCCCATGTCATATAATATTGTAGAATTTTCTTACATCTATAAAGCAACTCAAAAGGACCCCACTTGAAAGACTAGATCAGACGTGGTTCTGACCCCACCCTGTGTGAGCCGGGAAGTCTGGCACAGCATAGCCATCCGTGCGTCATTCAGCCCAGAGATGCAAGGCCAGGGGAAACACAGGCATCTTGAAGGAGGTCTGGGGAATTCCACAGAAGAGGCCTTTTGCAAGGGACGAGAGATCCGTTCCAGTCTGTGTCCCTGGCTCAGTCCCCACTTTTCCCCACAAATCACAGTCCCCAAGCACAGCCACCCCGTGTGACCTCAGCACACGTGCCATCATTGTCCACTTTGCCTAGTAGTCGGTCTCTGTGCTGTCTTGCCCTAAAGCAGGTTTGTGTCTCCCGGAGCCAGGGACTGGAGAGTAACGAGCATTCCCCTGCTGCAAGGTAAACACCCCTCTCTTCACAACAAGCGAGCACTTCTGAGTATTTGTGTGTTGTTGCATGAATAATAAGAACCCAGAGTCAGACACTGGGGTTCAAAATGAAGATCAGAAAAGCAAAGCAGCCAAGCCACTGGCGCTTTCCTCTCAGACCAAAATGGGCGATCCTGCCTCCGCTAGTATGGCTGTTTTGCATTCTGATCCTTGGGCAAGCTTTGTTTATTAAAACACAAATAATATACCACTATGTTGCAAAGCAGTCACACTAGTCAGCCATACAGGTCAGGCAGTGGTGGCACACACCTTTAATCCCAGCAGCCACACTAGTGAACTATAGAGACCAGGCAGTGGTGGTGCACACTGTTAATCCCAGCACTAGAGAGGAATATAAAATGGGAGGAGAGAGAGGAGAGAGTTCTCATGCTCAGGCTCAGTCTGAGGATTCGTGGAGGCAGGATCACCTGTTTCAGTCTGAGGCAGAGGTAAGAGCCAGCGGCTGGCGACTTCGCTTTTCTGGTCTTCATCTTGAACCCCAATATCTGTCTCTGGGTTTTTATTATGCATGATACAGTGTGTAGCCTATATTCCTGGGAAAATAAGCCTTTTTATGATCTGACTAAGTGGGCAGGAGAATCCTCCTCCTAACATCTTCCCAGGCCATCACTGAATATCGTATGTAAGGTTAAGATGGCTGGTAGTTAGAGACTGGCATTTATAAGCCTCTCTCTGGGCTTCATCTAATTCTGCAGTGGCATTTCAAAGGTATTTTAATAAATAAAGACTGCCTGAAGATCTGAGAGTAAAACAGCCCCACTGGTCAGCCTCACAGACCAGGATATAGTAACACAAACCTTTAATCCCAGTAGCCACACGAGTAGCCATAGAAATCGGGCAGTGCACGCCTTTAATCCCGGCCCTACAAAGGAATATAAAATGGGGGAAGACAGCTCTCAGGCACAGTCTCATTCTGAGATTCTTAGAGGCAGGATCATCATTGCAGACTGAGGCTGAGGTAAGAGCCAGTGGCTGGCAGTTTTGCTTTTCACATCTTCAGGTTGAACCTCAAATTCTAACCCTGAGCTTTTATTAATCATGCTTCACTTGGCACCCAACTTTTTGAGGTATGAATTCACGAAAATGCCATTTGTCTGAAGCTTTTTAGCCAATAGCCCAGGTCAGAGTCTCAGAATTGTTGCATTAGGAGCGGCGGGGCTGCGTCCCCGGCACCCGGCCGCCCGCATGGCTAGCTTATGCCCGAAATAATTACACGGAAACTGTATTCTTTCAAACACTGCCTGGCCCGGCTAGTTCCAGCTTTTTATTGGCTAGCTCTTACATATTGTTCTAACCCATTTCTAATATTCTGTGTAGCCCACGAGCTGGCTTACCAGGGAGGATCTTAACCTGCCTCTGTCTGGAGCGGGAGAATCATGGCGACTCCTCACTCAGCTTCTTTTTCCCAGCATTCTCTTCTGTATACTCCGCCTACCTAATTTTCTGTCCTATGAGGGCCGAGGCAGTTTCTTTATTATTAACCAATGAAATCAACAAATAAGATACAAGACCCACCTCCATCACAGAATGGCACTGTGTCTGAGAGCTGTCTCTTCCCATCTTATCTTCCTCTCTAGTGCTGGGATTAAATGTGTGCACCACTACTACCTGGTTTCTATGGCAAGCTAGTGTGGCTACTGGGATTAAAGGTGTGTGTCACCACTGCCTGGTCTGTAAGGCTGACCAGTGGGGCTGTTTGACTCTCTGATCTTCAGGCAAGCTTTATTTATTAAAATACAAATAAAATATCACTACAAGTGCAGACCACATGGGCTGGACAGCAGAGTGGCTGGGGACATTCGCAACCATCACCTTCTAGACCTGAGGTGCGTTTTGCTTTCTTTCATGTTCAGGTTAAAGGCATAAGCTTGTATCACCAAGAAAATAATTATTAGGATGAAAAAGACATGGATAGAGGATATAGAGATTGAAGGCCGGGTATGACCTGGTCTACCTTGTCTCATTGGCTCTCTGTCTGCCCTGGTACCACCATGAAGATATCTAACCAGTGCTTCTCGAGGCCACTCAGTAAAGAATCAGAGTAAAGAAGCAGAGGCACAGGGCTGAGAGGGACATGTAAGCAAGGTCATTTAAAAACGACCGGAGATAAAGACCTTCTCTTCTCGGCACTCACCACAGCAATGCTCTGTCCAACTTTTTACCATGAACCACTGTAAGAAATACACGCCGCATCATATGCCAGGCCAGTCTTGGATATAAGAACATGTACGGAGAGAAGTACACACTTGGCCAGATGTTATGGATGATACTATACGTTGTGTGTGAACCCTAAAATCCTTTCTATTCTACTCTGTCCAAGAGGATGTTTGCAAATTTACATCCTGTTCATGACTAGCAAGCGAAACACTGAGGAAGCAAGCAGAAGACAGAGGGAAGGGAGAGAGAGGATGCACACACGGAGAAGTCAGTCGACTTCTTTGGTTGCGACTGGGTGCTCATTCACGGGTCCAGAGTCAATGTTTTCATCGTCCATCTGCTCCAGCCTGCCTCCGATCCTAAAGTTCCACCTTCTGCTGTAGGATTTGCAGACCAGTTTGCTGGTCTGTTTTGTTCTGTGGCCTGTGAACAAAGAATGATTTTAAACAGAACCAAAGGGGGATAATTTTTACAACGAATGAAAGTCAAGCAAAACACAGATTTCTGCATCCACACACACTAGTTCACAGCACACCTCATTTGTGTAGGGTGGCTGCTCTCCCACAGTGGCTGAGCCCAGATGTTGCTTTTGAGTAGCATGGTCCACAAAGCCTAGAATAGTTATCCTACCCCGACATAAGGAAGGAGTCTGTGTATCTCCTGTCTATCTCCTGGGTCAGGATGAGCTGACCTGAAATGGTTTGGCTGGAAATGCTCTAGGTAGAGAGTGGGTGTGATGAGAACATCTAATTTTCTAGAGCCTTCTTTGGCCAGTAGAGGCATCCACAGTGAGCTGCTGAAACCTCAGAGATGGGTAAGTTGATCTCCCACAGGTCCTGCTTCCCTCTCAAGCACCAGTGACCCGGTCCAAGGAGACTAATGGATGAGGACTCAGAGAGTTCTGTTGGGAACAGTGAGACCCCAGATCCTGAATTTCTAGTAATCCCCCAATCTGAGTGCCTACAGCTGCTCTGAGCACGAGACCTTCAGGAGTTCCTGATGGCAGGAGAGTGGTTTCTGGTGGGTTTGGTTGGGGCGTGGCTATCTCTATATAATCTGCCCCTGAATAAAGGGGGCATTCATGGGGAATTCAAGGATGACCCGTGTCGCTGTCTCTCTGTCTGTGTGTGTCTGTGTATTTTAACCTCCAGCCCCCTTGCCCGAGGCTTGGTAACTAGGTTTGAGCATACTGAGTGCAGACACGGGGGTGCGGTGTGCGGCAGAGTATGGCCTTGCACTCATCAGCACCAGGAACTGGAGAGGTGGCTTGGTGGTTAAGAGTACTCTCTGCCCCTCTAGGGGACCCAGGTCCAATTCCCAGCACCCACATGGAGGCTCACAATTGTCTGTAACTCCAGTTCCAAGGGGCCTGACTCTCTTCTGGCCTCCATGGGCACCAGGCACAGGCTTGTTGCACAGACATATATACAAGCAAAACACCCCCACAGATAAAACTGTTGTAAAAACCAAGAAAACAAATGGACACTCCCCAGAACTGGACTCTGACCATCGGTCTTTGCCGCCTCTCTCTTGCTACCAACTTTTTTTCTCATCTCCCTTCTCATCTGCCCCTGCCATCTTTTTGTTGGTTTGTATAAGACGGGTCATTATTTTCTAGCAAAGTATAAAGGCAGGTAAATTATTAAAATATTAATGAACACACCCATGTCTCCTCAAATTCCCTTCCACCCTAAGGAAGTAGCTAGACTGTCCTGGACTCTTGTTTCATGAAGCAAGGGAGTGAGGAGTGGGTGTGTGGAGTGGGTGTGTGGAGTGAGGAGTGGGTTGTGGAGTGGGGAGTGAGGTGTGGGAGTGGGGAGTGGGTATGGGGAGTGAGGAGTGGGTATGGGGAGTGAGGAGTGGGTGTGTGGAGTGAGGAGTGGGTGTGGGGAGTGTGGAGTACAGAGAGAGGTGCCCCAGGACTCTCAACAGAAACTGCTTCCAGGGAACATGAGTGCACAGAATGAGTCTTCCCTGTCCTGCATCTCTCTGATAAGGATTGGACAGGAGGTGGTTCTCAGGGAAGACAGCCTGTAGTGGACGATGGACACCTCAAAGCCACACTATACAGTCAGCCCTCACTACAGCTAGCTCATGTCTGGTGACCGGCCCCAGCCAGCACTTGCCTGGGTGACTTCCTAGCCTCCAGCTGGGCTCCTTGCCATCTGGCTTGTCCCTGCGGTTTCCTCACATCTGAGTCAGACCAGGAGCTAGAGAAAGGCATGGGTGTTTAGTAAACATGGTGAGGATCATGTCCTCAGTTGGCACAGATCCCGTCACTGGGTTGCCCCTGGGCAGCCAGGCTGGTGGCAGTCCCCGGGCAGGGCGCATGTTCCTGGGTCCCAGGCTGGTCTGGTGGCAGTCCCCGGGCAGGGCGCATGTTCCTGGGTACCAGGCTGGTGGCAGTCCCCGGGCAGGGCGCATGTTCCTGGGTACCAGGCTGGTCTGGTGGCAGTCCCCGGGCAGGGTGCATGTTCCTGGGTACCAGGCTGGTCTGGTGGCAGTCCCCGGGCAGGGTGCATGTTCCTGGGTGTTCATGTATGTTGGATGATGGAATCTGGGGCTGATGGAGGATGAGAAAGAATGCGTGCAGAGCTATTGGCAGACAGAAGTCAGAAATGATCCCCATCACGTGACAAGAGTCTGTACCCAGTGTCCAGCCACTTATATCTCTCTCTCTCTCTCTCTCTCTCTCTCTCTCTCTCTCTCTCTCTCTCTCTGTGTGTGTGTGTATGTGTGTGTGTGCATGGAAAAAGCCGAACCTGATGCTGGCCTTGCTCCTGTGCTGATGGGCTCTGGGATAGAGATTTCCTGCCTTTTCTGCATTATTCCCAGTTTAGGGTGGGACACAGGCAAGGCGGCCTTTCCTTTACTCTTTCCAGACTGCTGGCCCCAGGACCCTCAGGAGGTGGTGGGGGGCTGCAGAAAGTGCCCTCTGACTCGGGGATAAGGGCCAGCGCCTCTTTCCTTTCCTGAGGTAGGGCTTACAGGCTAGGCCTGTATGTCATATACAGCCTTTCAGCTCCATCACAGACGACTGCTTTGTCTCATTTATTTTCTCCTGTTTGAAGTTAGGCAGCTAGAATTTGAAATGGAAATTCATGCAAATAGCATGTAAATTAGGTCACTCCCAGATTAACTAAGGTGGGGGGAATCTGGTGCTGTAGCAAAAGCCATCTGTTCCCTCTCTATTCTTTCCACATCTGAACTCCACCCTCCCCTTTCCCAATCAACTTTGAAACTTGTTTCCCGGGGCTAAGAGATCTTTCGAAGGAGGGAATCCAATCACCGACGTTTCTCAGCCGAGCTGTTCCACTCTGCTTTGGGAGGAAGGAGAGTCAACTCTGCACCACGCCCCACCTGTAGCTCCCCCCTTCCTCCTGCTTTTCTGTCCTAACCCCCTCTCTCCTTTTCGCTATCAGCTGAGGTCTTCTCATCAGCCCAGAAGCCCTTCTGTGGCAGACGGAACCAGAAGGTCTGGGAGTAGTTGTGATTCCTGCAGGTCTGAGGCCACTTTGGAGTCTGCACGTGTGCGTTGGCTGAGGATTCAGTGTCCACAACAACACCTCCTGTCCCCTCCCCAGGGGTGAGTCACGCCTGCCTGGGAACAGTAACAGTCACAGTCCTGCCCGCTCTGGGCAGGACAGGCAGCCAGGATGTCTGCAGTCCGAGGAGGCGTCTCCCACAGCCTTTAGCTTCCTTTGGCCCACCAAGGCTCTCTGTGTGGTGGACGAGGGGCTGCCTGGCTCCTGCCTTCGGGGCTGCTCTATTCCTTAAGGGAAAGGGAGGTTTCCTAGCTATCCAACAGTCCTTCCGTGAAGCAGAGCCACCGCTGACTGCCCAATGAGTAACAAGTGGTAGGTCTTTCTCATGCTGTTTGTCGTTGAGATTTTTGAGGTGGCTTGTGATTGCACCAAAACTTAATGAGAGCGACTCAGATGCTCCGTAATCATCAAACTCCCCCCAAAGTTGCCTCAAGTTAAAAAGAAATCCTTAATGTACTTCTGTGATATTTTCTAAATATTAGGCCAAATGAAAATAAAACCATCTTCACTAAAATTTGTTTTTCTTGACTCATAATATGCTTGTACAAAATGGGCTTGCATAAAATAGACCTCCAAGAAAGGAACAGCTCAAGCGAAGTCCCCAAGGCAGAATATAAGGAGCTGGGGTCGAGTATAAAGGGAATTGGCAGTGGGCCCCTGGGCGTGAGTTCCCGTCAAGCTGCAATTTCAGGATGGAAGCAGAAGGTGGCGCCGTGACGCCCTTCATGGGCCGCTGGTGCTGCATCTCACTTCTGCAGAATTGGGACCTTTAGAGTCAGAACTGGGACAACTCTGGAACTGCCTTCATCAATGGCATGGCTTTGTGGGGTGATGGTGCCCGTGTCTCACCTCCGGGACTCTGGGGCTCCCCGGATTGTCAGATGCGCTTTAGGGGTGGGGAGGAGTCTGTGTAATAGTTTAACTGTGGAAGGCAACCTTAGCGGGTTGGAGCCAAGGGGCACCACAGAGTCACAGCATGCAACAGAGTTCACGGGGAAGTTCGGGGAAGGGGTGGTGCAAAGGCGGCCTCTGAGCAAGAGCAGAAAGAAATGGGGGCGGGGGAGAGGCGAGAAGGGCTTACCTTTTATAAGAGTGTGTTCTTCTTACTCAGTTGTCTGAATTGGCTGCTGCTGCTGACCCTGTCCTGCTAGGTCCCCGAAAGCAGGCCAGTGTAAATGCCTGAACGGGGCGGGGAGGAGGGGTGGGGGCTCCAAGGCTTTCCCATCACGGGGATTTATTCCCCTCGCCCCAAATGGTGAAGGACCTTCTGACTCCAACCAGTGCCCCCATTTTGATCTGTCTTGACCTTTCTTAGTAGCAGGCAGTCTGGGCCACATCCACGTCAGGGCCACTAAGGTCCTAGAGTCAGAAGCCCTGAGCTATCTCAGTGGAAAACCCCAGAGAAAGCAGCACACTGCCAGGCCTGACAAGACCGTGGTGCCCTTCAAGAGGAGAGTGTTTTGGGGGTGGCCAGCACACAACCACACACTCCTCTGTCTCCAGCCTGGAGAAGCTAGCGTGCCTCCTCCCGACTTCTAGATCTGATGGTTTCCAATCATCTGGCTGCACCTATGTAAGACACAGCTGCATTTTAACATGGTCCCTAAAGTCATTCACTCTGTTCACTGACAAGTTTCTACCCATTGGTTAAAACTATGAAATTAGTTCCATATATATATTTATATATATACATACAAACATATAAATGTATGTATATATGTTTGTATGTATATATATAAATATCTTACAGTCTACAATAAGTCTAATATAATGGGGGGGATAAGGGTCTGTTAAATATTCTGAGCTAGATGGGAAAGTTTATATATAAAATGGTTAGAACCACTGCCCGTGGTGCGGGGGGGGGGGGCAGAAAACAGTGTGGAGGAGTTCGGTGGTCTCTGGGGAAGGGAAATACGTGGTGTGCAGGAAGCTGAGGTGGGCCAACACACAGCAGGAAGGCAGAAGTGAGAGTGTAGGACTGGCCAAGTGGAACCCAGAGAGAAACCAAGGCTGACTCCTTTGATGAGGGACAATGCAAATTTATACTTCAGTTTCTTCTAATGCAATATACAAAAAAAGAAAGAAGGAAGGAAGGAACAAAGAGAGGAGAGAGAGAGAGAGAGAGAGAGAGAGAGAGAGAGAGAGAGAGAGAGCGCGCCTTCCTCGGCCCCACCCCAACCTTGTCAGGTGCCTTCTTTCCGGAGTCCCGGATTTAGAACCCAAGCAGCACCCAGCTCAGGGGGTTAGACCTCAGGTGGGCCGTCCTCCACCCCTCCCTCCGGGGTCCTTAAAAATCAGACTGCCTAGGAAGGCAGAGACTGAAGGGTCACCTGAGTTCTCTCCGGTTAAGCTTAAGAACGTCCCCCAGACCTGGCTCAAAGGCCAGAGCACTGGCGTATTTATCAAGTGTTTTCTGGCAGTTAAGAGGCAGAACAGGAAAATCAGGCCAGGGCAGGTGTCTGGAACCTTCCTGGGAGCAGGCCCGCCTTCGCGAGCTCAGAGCTGCCGGGCGAGTTTACACCTCTGCAGGATTCTGACCCCTCCCTGGGAGGTGGGTGTGGACCTGTTAGCGGGGGAGAGCGGGCTTCCGCTCCGCAAGTTGCTTCCCTTTCAAGCCCAGCCCAACTGTGGCTCCTTTGTCCACAGTGTTCTGGGCCGGTCTTCTCGGTTTGGAGATTTACCCTGGGAGACACGGGCTAACACAGTGTCACAATGCCCTGCTTTGTGATCTTGACAGGAGGATTTGTGATGAGCTGGGAGACTGGTCCCTGGCAGATCCTGGCATGTGGTGAACAGCTGTGTGTCGGCCAGTGTATTCAGAGGACGTCCCATCTGATACAGCAGCTGGGCTGCCGCCATCTCCCCGTGGGTGCCTGCGGCCTTGGATTCGTTGGCACCTTGGATGTAGAGCCCAAGCTGAGGTTGTTGGTGCTTGTGGTAGTTGCTTGGAGCTGGGGGCTGGAAACCAGACTGTAGTGGAGATTTACAGGGTCCCCACGATTGTGTACAGCCCTTCTGTAGTCTTGCTGGCAATGGGGGAACAATGGGGCATATTTAGGGATTGCCCATCCTGTCTTGGAACACAGGTCCCTAGCCAGCAGCAGCCCTGTGAGTGGAGATCCATCTGCAGAAAATGGAATAAAGCCCATCTTTGATTGTGGGGTTGGGAGTTTCTTTTCTCTCCTTAGTTAACTGACAATTTCACACACGTATATAATGCATTCCAATCGTATTCACCACCTCCATTGCTTGTACGCAGGAGGCAGAGGCAGGCAAGAGCTCTGTGAGTCTGAGGCCAGCCTGGTCTACACAGGATGGCCAGGAAGACGCTATCTCAACAGAACAACTATACATCACAAGTCACTGAATACTTATAATTTCACCTATATTAAAATTTAGAATCTTGGTTCATTGGAGAATCTGAAAGAAAAAAAACTAAAAGATAAGCCATAAACTAGCGGGGGGGGGGGGAAGGTATGTGTTCTGCCCAGATCACAGAGTCCCCCAAAAACTAACTAGGAGACCGAGTCCTGTATGGAAAAGCAAAGAGCCTTTATTCTTATATGAGTTTGTGAACTCGGACTCGTGTACCCAATGTATTGGAGTAATCGGAGAGCTCGTTGGGTTTTTATAGTAGCAAAGGTGGGGGTAAGGGATTTCTATGGTTCAGGACCCCTGATTGACATTTGTCTAGGGGTGTCCTGGTGAAAAGCGATGGGTGTGTGCTGGCAGGTGATCCTGTCTACAATGGTTGGAACATTGGGAATTTCCTTTGGATGGTCTGTTCCTGGGTGGTCTCAGCTTGTGGTCCAGGTATTGCCCTAGGGTAATCTACTGAGATTCCAGACTCTATCTACTGAGCTTGTCTATGACGGACGAATGACATAAGGCCTAGAAACAGAACACCTGGAGTCATGGAATCCTGACGATACAGACAGAGCTGGGGGGAAAAACCCGAACCCCAAAAAACCCTGGAATGTGGATGGGTGTTTTACAGACAGGAGAACCTGAGGGCGTGGGTGCAGGGAGGTGATGAATAAGTCTGTTGGTGCCTAGGAAGCTGCAAACAAACACTATGAGGATCATCTCCAGAGTCCAGGCCCAGTGTGTCCCTAGGCCGAGCCCATCTGAGTCCAGGTCCAGTGTGTCCCTAGGCCGAGCCCCATCTGAGTCCAGGTCCCGTGTGTCCTAGGCTGAGCCCCATCTGAGTCCAGGTCCCGTGTGTCCTAGGCTGAGCCCACCATCTCCCCAGTGTGTCCTAGGCTGAGCCCACCATCTCCCCAGTGTGTTAGTCCTCCCTCTGTTTCTGTGTTTCACTCTGCAAACCAAGCTCTTGCAGTGCACCAGACAGTGGGAAGGAGTACACAACAGTGAGCAAGGCAGCCTTACAGCCTGGCCTCCTGGAGATTGTGTTCCAGCTGTGGTGAGGAACAAAGCAATGACAGTACAGAGTCTTGAGGAGAAGGCCCAAGTGTCTGAGTGGCCCCAGCTGTGAAAATAGCACAATTGACTGAGCACTCACGGAGACTGGACACTAACAGAGCAGCTATGTGGCAACTCGTTCAAACCGCACTATTACGATGTCATAGAAGAGGCGCAGAGACCTCCCGCCACCCCCATCTCCTAGGAAATGGAATTAGATTGAATGCAAAACCAGGGGATAGAAATCTCCATGTCCCCACCAAACCTCATAGCAAAGTTTAATCGTTATCTTAGCGTATTAGAGGCGCGTTGTCTCCAATAAGATCGCCCCCCATAGGCTCATCTCTTCATAATGCTTAGTCACCAGGATGTGGCGCTGTTTGAGCAGATTAAAAGGATTGGGAGGCGTGGCCTTGTCGGAGGAGGAAACGTGTCTCTGGGGGTGGGGTTTGAGGCTTCAAAAGCCCACGCCAAGTCCAGGGTCTCCCTCTTCCTGCTGTTTGCAGACCCAGATGTAGAATTCTCAAGGCTCACTGCCATGGCAACAGTGGACTAAACCCCTGAAACTGTCAGTCAGCCACATTTTATAAGAGCTGCCGTGGCCACGGTGTCTCTTCACAGCAATAGAACAGAGACTAAGACAGGAGGTAACACCCTCCTCTGTAGGATGCCGGAACGAGTCTGGATGAGTCTCAAGTGGCCACTGTCGCCCTGCCCTGCCGAGGTTTGGTCTGTCCTGGGTACACCTATCTGACCTGGTCCTCTCCAAAGATGCCTGGGGGTGGCTTTCAGACCTGTTGGACCCCTGCTAGGTTGAGGGTCTGCCATGGCGGACTTGGGGCCTGACCTGACAGAGAACACGGGGCCAGAGGTGCGTCTGGAGGCTTCTGGAAGAGGACTTCAAGAAGCAGGGCCCAAGGCAAACTCTCGAGTACATCTCCTAGCACACGCGGGTGCAGCGTGCATGCGGGTGCAGCGTGCCTGCACCAGCAAAGGCTACGTGTCTTGGAGTGCAGACACTACCCCGGCAGCCCTTGCATGCTGCTTCCCCAGAGTAGAGTCTACAGCACGGTGCAGGAGCGGCATTTCCATGTTTCTCCTGTGCCAATAGTGACAGGAAGCTAAACACAGGTACAGAACGCATTGCTGAAATTCCACGAGACAATGGAGCTTGGTTCTTCCAGCTCGTGCACGGTGGAAGAATACCAAGACACCAGTAGGTCATGTGGCCTCGGGGGAGCTCTCTCAGGCTCACTGTCTTTGCCTATAAAATCAAGCTAAGATCTGCTTTTCTGCCTCCGGAATTTTAGTGAGGATCACAAGAAGCAATGCTTCTAAGCGTGTCCTGTAAACCCTAAGGTGACCTAGCCTGTGACCAAATACTCAAATCCTACCAGAGCAGGACACCCCAGAGCTTGTTCAGGCGAGGGCAAGCTGAGGCTGAAACTCCTGCTCCTGAGAGCAGGTCACACACAGTTAAGTCTTTCTTCTGTGATACAGAAGCATTCTTAAGACTAATGGGAGGCCTGAAAAATGACTTGATGGTAGAAGGGTGTCTGCTATACAAACCCAGTGACCTGAGTTCAATCCTTAGGATCCAGTAAAAAATGACAGGATAGAACTGATCCCACAAAGTTGTCCTGAGATCTATGTGTGTGCACATGCACATACATGCACACACACACATGCACACACACCCTCATGCACCCACCACAGCATGCATACCTCCCCAACACATAACATTCACACACCCAATACTCAGAGGCAAATAACTTTTTAAAGATGAATGTGTTTCCTTAGAAGGTTTTTGTAGTGACTGCTCCACCCAATCCTTCCCTTCCTCCCCTGGCTGAGAGGCTGAGGGTCCAGGAGGAGCTGGAGAGCCAGTGTGGAGAAAACAGGTGTCCTCAGGATTGGATCACAGATCCAGGGCTCATGCCATGCTGTGCTCAAACAGCCTCACTGCAAACATCACCCTGTAGGTCAGCTGGGGCAACAGCTGCAGCAAAAGGCCTCTCCCAGGGACAAGGGTGGAACTCAGCAGGTGCTTTGTTCACCCTACAGTGAATGCTGTGACCCTCCCCCCGACAGGCTCCACAGGCTTCTCTTCCTGGGAGGGATTTCAGTTGCTGGGATGAAGGAAACTCCGGTTTGTTGGCCCCCTCCTGCTTGCCATATGCCGCTGTGTTTAATCGTCCCATCAGCTCCATGGAGAATTAACCATACTTTATAAATACAAAAGCTGGGACTTAGAGAGCCTGCCGGCTGCAGCAGGGCTTCCACTGGAACTTGGATTTGCTGCGCCCCACATCACATTCCCTGACAAGGTTCATTACGAAGCAGGTCATGGGTGCCCCCTAACTACCTGTCCTGGCCCTATACTGGGGCAGGGAGAGAATGAGAGGCCCAGAAGAGAGAATATGACCAGGGAAGCCCACAGCTGGGGACTCCAGTTCTCCCTGCATACTCTGAGGTGCGGGGGGGGGGGGGGGCTGGAGTAAGAGCCACGAGCATTTTGATGGCCTGGCAGCTACTCTGGCTGAAAAGGTCAGCTTAGTTGGACTAGAAGGACCGTGTGAGCCACACTTCAGATCAGCTCCTCGGTGGCCAGAGGGTCCTGTGTCAATGCTTGTGCTAATGTTGAAGAGGTTGTTTAGCTCAGTCAAGGCTTGACTCCTCCCCCAGGGCTCTTTCTACCCCCACCATCGGGCATGAGTTTTGGGGCCGGTGGTTCTGGCCAGCGAAGGGAAGGACAAAGGGAAAGACGTCAGGGCTCAGAGCTGCTGCTCTCCCTCCAGCATCTGCTTGGTTCACCCACGCCAAAGCTACTGACTGCTTCTGGCCTCCCATACAGCAGCAGGCCAGCACACAGCACCCTTCCCTTCTTTTCCTTTCTGTGAAAGAGAACACAGCCCGGGGCTTGCTTACTGGACATGCATCATACCTGCCCTTCACTGGACTGGAAGGCAGGTCCTCCTGGGAGGCCCCTGTCCACACGCGTGGTCATCCATGCTGAGCCTCCTTGTCCTTGTCTAGTTCTACCCTGTGTTCCTTCCCTGCAGTTACCACCTTACCAGGACCCTTGGTCCTTCAGTCAGAGCAACTTTGTGACTGTCTGCCATACCATCGAGGGAAAACAAGTACGTTTTGGTCAAGAGAATGAAGTCTCTTAGTGGAGATCCAGCATTGCAAGCTACTCAAGACAGAAACAAGAGATTTGGGTCAGACAGGTCTGATCTATCTTCCAAGGGGCTACCCCTAGGAAGATGGGCTCACTTTAAGCCATGCTAAATGGATAGGTGGAACAATTAATGAGATGCTTTTCTTTCTTTCCCAGAATTCCCTCCCATTAGGACCATCCCTACTGGGTGGCCATGAGGTTTGGTTGGAACTACCCACCTAGCAACCTTTTCTTAGTCTTTGCTCTGTCTCTTGGTTTTTGTTTGCTTGTTTTTCACGGTCCTTTTTTGGTACTTTGGGCTTTCTTACTTCTCCTAAAGCCTCCTTCCCTGCCATGCGCTCTTCCTCCGATGTCTGATCTCCACGCCAGTGTAACCGAAACAGTATAACTTTTTTCCTTCTCCATTCTCCTCCTCTGAGCAGCTGCCTACACTCACTGCCTGCCTGTCCTGGAGGTTCGCTTTTAAACACTAATGACGCCCTAGAGATTCTGCTGGAGTCTGTTCATGAGACTAAGACCCCCCCCCCAAGAGGATCCTGAGTTCCAGGAATAACCTGGCACCCCAGTAATACTCCAGCTTTGGACTCAATCCCTTCCTTTCACAAAGAGTTGGCTTCTAGGTTTGTTACTCTGCTTAGAATAAGCGTTGGCTTTGATTGAGTTCAAACTCTTCCCTGCCTTTTAATTATTTAATTGGCAGAGAAGGCAAACTCGTTTCCTGAACCCTCCATGGCAACACCTCCAAGGATTCAGGATCTAATGCTGGAATTCCAGGAAAGGGTTCCACCAGTCAGTCATAATACCTTGAACTCAAGAAGAGAGCAATCCAACAGTGTCTTAAAGACATCTTCACTTGGTACACTGAGTTGTGTATAAGTGCTGAGTTCGATACCAGGGAATCGAACCTTTTACCTGTGTCCTCAGACCCGCCCTCCCCCTCCAAGGGTTCCTATTAATGCTTAAAATCCAGTGTTCCGGATGAGTGGATTTCTTTCTGGAATAATCTGTGGAATGCTTGCTCTTTCCTCTGAACGGCTTCCCTGCTAACTGCAGACTGTGTCGTGTAATACAGAAAATGTTCTTTTACAGACTTATTGCTTTCTTTTTCTTTGAGAGAAGGACTCACCTTCTGTCTGGTCCCACCCAGGATCCCCCTGCTTCAGTCTCTTGAGTGCTGGGATTATTGGTGTCCATCCACTATCATGCCTGGCTAAGCCTCTTGTTCTCCCTAACGATTCTCAAGACCGTTTCTGTGGAGGCTTTTCTCTTGATGCAGGCGATGCAGGGAGACTGATTAGCCATCCTCCGAGGTCAGAAGGCACAGAATCACACTGGCTGTGCCATCAGAGGCCAGGAGGGTATCTGCCTGAGTAGGAGGGATGTGGGCTGCATTACAGCTAGTGGGGATGTGGGTGCTGCATGCCGCTATCAGGGGTGGGGAGTGTGGTTGCTCTCTCCAAACCCTCCTGCTTCGGTCTCAGGCTGGCCCCTCCCGCTAAGCAGCAGCTCAGACGTACTTAGCACTGAACCAAAGGGCCGCAAGTACATGAGATCATGTTCTAGCTCTGCCGTGTGTGTCTGGCTGGGCTATCCACCTCTCTGCACTTCTGACCTGTGTCTCTGTGTACAGGTTAAGGCAAAATGACTGTGATCTGCCTCGTGAGCACCCAGCACATAGCAATTTCCTAATCAATGACAACTCGCCCTTCTGAAGCCTGTGGCGCCTGAGAAGAAGTCCGGTGTTAGGAAACTGAACATGTACTGGCAGCGTCACCATGGAGATGAGAATCATTTGGGAAAAGCCTAGAAAGGGAAACATGGAATAGAAGCTCTTTGCAGAAACTAGGGGAGTCCCTTGTAGAAGCTAACTCGATTCGGGAATAACCAGGCTAGCTTAAAGATAAAGCAACTATATTTTTATTTATTGTAAGGGGAAAACTCACGAAACCGGACCGAGAAGTCCAAGCTCAGCTGTGTGGCAAGGGAACCACAGAGGGAAAGAACCTGAACCGTGCTCCCGTTTTTTCTCCGGGTCCCAGAAAGCCACACCCTAACTTGATCCCACTTCTTAAAGATAATTGGTTAACAAGGCTTCCCCTTCAGTCCCTCCTTCTTCTGTGTTCTGGTGAGTAATGACCACAGGGAAGTGGAAACCTTTCCCACATATGATGCAGGAAAGTCATTTCCTTCACGTGGGGCCGCGTGTGGCTCACTGTCACTTCCCGAGTACATTGCTGGCTTCCTGTATCAATGTCCTAGCTCGTCTCCTTCCTTGTTAAGAATGCAAACCCAGGGACTGGGGAGTTCAGAGTTCAAGGCCAGCCTGGCCTGCCCAGCGAGCTCCAGAACAGACTTCTCTTTGGGGTTCTGTGAACTGCAGGACTGAGATACACACTTCTGGTCATGTATGCTCTGACCCTGGCTCCAGCAACAGATTCCTTTTCCTTGGATCTGTGCCTAGCAATGCTTGCAAGAGAATGGCCTTCCTGGCCTTACGTGTAGTGTGAAGAAACGGTTCCCTATTTAACATTCTGTCCCCCTCCCCGTCAAGCTCCCATTTCCTGTTAGTCAACCAAACAGCCGTCTGTGACCCCTTTCCATGGTGTTCCACACCCCACCAATCATCAGGCCTTGTCAGTAAGCATCCTTTAATATTCATTCATATATGCAATATATGTATGCACATATATACTTTATGTGGCTTCCACTCGTGGGAACCGGTTCTCTGCTTTAAACCATCTGGTTTCCAGGGGTTGATGTCAAGTTTTCAGGCTTGGCACCAAGCCCGCATACCTGGTGAGCCATCTCGCCAGTCCGCAACCAACATTCTTCACAGCTTTAACACGAAGTCACGTCTGCTCTAATGCGTCATTTTTCCTGATCACCCCAACCTCCTGCCCCATCTGCCAGACTCTCATGGTCCACTCACCCACCACTAACACCGCTGACCTTTGAAGGCCCCAAAGGACCCACAGACTTTCCAGGTTTGACATGGTCTGTGGCCAGGTACAAACCACGCCTGTCTGTCCTGCTGGCTCACCGGCTTGACTAGGATCTGTTCTAGAGGGAGTTGCTGCAGTGTCTGAGGGAATTAGCCACGTATGGGGAAACAGACACGTGAAAACACACGCGGTAGAAGTGACAGAGGATGCTTCGTTACGCGGGATGGCGAAGGGCAATTAACCTAATGAGTATGAGATTGCTGGCTCCATCCTGGGCTCAGCGTGGCTGCAGCCACTCAGTCCTCCTGGCAGTTCTGGAGCAGGACCAGGTCTCTGCGCTGCTGCACAGGCTTCTTCCTCTGCCCGCAGGGCACCAGGCCACCCGGGGAAAGGTCCGAGTCTGCCTGGCTGCAGGCAATTAAGTCAGTCTATCATCTCGTGGTTGTTTCCAGGAGACAGAGAATCCTGAGTAAGAAGGAGTAATGGCAGCAAGAATTATGGCGATTTAATACTGTTTTCTGAGCCCAGGTTATCCAACACTAGGGTTCAGGAAGATAGCAGAAATGTAAATAAGGTATCTGAGGGCACACACTTTTGAACCCGGCACTCAGGAGGCAGAGGTAGGCAGATCTCTGGGAGTTTGAGGCCAGCTGAGTGGACATATCAAAATCTAGGCCACCCAGTCTACAAAAATAGCAAATAATAAAAATAAAGACTTGAGACCACATAGTCTCTCTCTTTCTTTTAATGGTGGTTGTCCAAATGACAGCGTTTACAGACTTCTGGGTGCTCACTGAGGCCTTCATAGCAGCAAAAGCGAGCACCACACTACGGAATCTGCTCAGGGCATGGTGGGAAGACAGAGAGAATTCAACAGAGGGATGGCAGGACTAAATTCTGAAGCTGTGGCAGAGAGCAAAGGGCTGTGGGAGCCCCGGGAGGAGGAAGCCAGTGAGCTTCAAGTTTTCATCAGAAAACAAATATTGGTCTTGGAATGAACACAGCATAAGGGGAGGGGCGGACAAGGGAATGAGGCGGAGCCTCTTAGGATTCGAATTTCACAAAGCAATGTGTCACTCTCCCCCACCCCCAAAACAATGTCACACACACACACACACACACCCTGCGCCCCAAGGAGAAGTGGTGTCCTACTGAGGAGCCAGGCTTGGCTGTGGGAGGAGGGCAGCTTCTGTGGGGCATTGTGTAGCCAGAAATGAGAAGAGAGGATGTCCGGGGGGAACTGGGGGACATTTCCTGAGGTGGGGCTGGCCGAGTGCTCATCGTCCCGCCATAACACCCGGCAGCAGCAAACCGAATCCATCCTGGGCTGAACCCAAGTCCGCAATTCCACCAAGCCTGCTCGCCACGCCCAATGGGCAGAATTCCGGATCAGAGGTTGTCAACGTACCGCTGGCTCACAAAGCAATTTCTGAAGCCCAGGGGTCAGCGGTATCTGTTTGGAGTTAAAGACGAGCATGATCTCATCTTAACTCCAGCCACGGGCAGGGCAGGCATATCCCAAACTCTGGCCTGTGAGCGCGTCAGGTTCTGGGAGTGGGGGGACCGTGAAGGCGGCCCCACACAACAGCGCTGGCTTGGAGCCATCTCTCTCAGTTTTGCATCTGGCAGGGAAGCTGGTCAGGTAGGAATGCGGCCAGGTCACACAAGGGCTCGCTCCAGTTCCGTCACCGTCACCAGTTGCGGGCACCTTCCCTCGGCAGCACCTCTCTCCCGGCAGACCCACATCTAGGTGGGCTTGTTCCTCCCAGCTGGACTGAGAACCCCCAGGAGAGAGCCGTGCCTTTCTCATCTGCGTGCACCAGGAGCCCCGCTCACTTGGGTGAAATTAAGGACAGAAGAGTGAACACGCCTCGCCTGGGGGGAACGGCTAGTGTACAGTGTGGGCTTAGCGGGGGCCCTCTTCAGAAAAGGAAGGGGTGTCATAATGACAAGGGGACTTACTTACATTTAAAATTAAAAAAAAATCAAAAAAACCAAAAACAACAACAACAAAGCTAAGCATTTCATTTACAAATCTGGGGGAAACTACGGAGATTATCCTGTTTTCCTTCTGTAGCATCTCTTCAAAGGCTCACCCCACCCTCGCTCCCCTCCCAAACTTGTCCACCCCAGTTTGAGAAGCTGGGCTGACCCATGCGACTTATCCCTCCCTGTCCCAATTTTGGCGGGGCCTTCAAGGGGTCCTGGGGCCAAGGAGAGGCTCATGGCATCTGCCTTCCGCTGTCAGGCAAGGAGTTACCTGTCTAGGAGACAGGGGAAGAGAGAGGGGAGCCGTCTAGAGGTAGTCACTAGCCCTGCTGCTGGTCCTGCCCCCTCATGCCTGGAGGCTTTGAAAACGGGAAGTATGGTGCGCCAGACAGTCCTGCGAGGATCTCTGAGCCCTTCAGTGCACTGGTACTGGAGCTATCTTAGCAAATAAAGGCATGTTCTACCAAAGGGCTCTTGCCCAGGGACACTTCAGGCACGCACAGGTTCCTCTGACCAAAGGGCTCTTGCCCAGGGACACCTCAGGCACGCACAGGTTCCTCTGACCGCTTTGGAAACTGCCTGTGTGGTGTAAAAACAAGCGTGTTTGCACTCACCGTATTTCCTCTTGGGCAACAAGGGAAGCTTAGCTGTCAGGAATGGAAGCAGAGTGGAGTCTCCCCTCCCTGGAGACGTCACACCCACCTGACAGAGGTTCCTTTAAAGGGAAAGCAGCCTTGGGTTTGTGGAAGGCATTGATTCCTGTTTAAGCACAAAGGTTGGGGGGGGGGGGTCACAGAGATCATGTATCTTCTTGCTGAGGGCAGACCTGGAGCTTTGGCCTGGGGCCCAAACTTCTTGTCCTTGATAAACACATTTTACAGGTCGTTGGCAGGGGCAGCCAACCCTGATCAAGCAACCAGGTCTATTTCAGAGCTTCCTCCTACTTCTGAAAAAAGTACAAGATAAGATTTTCAGAGCGACTTCTTTCTGTATTGTGGGAGAGGGCCAGAGGCCGGCGAGGAGAGCCTGGAGCTGGACTTCAGGGGTGCACTGCCTTCCAGAAAGGCAGGCCCAGGGTGCAGCCAGCCCACTCACAAGCACTGTTCGGAATCCTAACAGGGCTCCTGAGGATTTGAGGATTTGTCTACAAGTCATTAACTCACTCGTTGGAGCAGCTGTGCACAGAAAATTTCAAGATGACACCTGGGGAGTGGCAGCCAGACAGAATGTTCACCCAGACACAAACAAGAAGAGCCTTCGAAACGCTAGCGTGAAGTAATGGTTCAGGACAAGCACCAGATCATCAGCCATCTTAGAGAACATGTCCAGCCCTTCACGGACTAGGTGATTAATACTTCAGTGGCTGCTCAGCCTCAGTCATCACCACGAAAATCTAGTAGCCTCCACACAGGGCAAATTGCCCTAAAACAGATTTCTGTAAAATGGGCTTGGTTCTTTCTTTTCATCCTGAGAACAAATGTTCACCTCTGGAGTTGCTTTCCTGATCAGGGCATCGGCATTAAACACATCGTATTTGATTGGATGTTTTCCATCAGAGCCTCGCGCTCTTAACAGTGAGCCCGTACAGGTGGCTGGCCTCCTGCTGCTGCTACCCATGGCCTTGGCGCCTTTGCCTTGCCTTTCCCTCTGCCCAGACTCTCCCCTGTTCCATGGCGCACGACCAAACAGCCTTGCTCTCTCTTGAACTGTCCACCCTTTCAAAGAGTCTTGCCTTGGCCTTCCATCTCATCAAAATACTGAAATTCAAACCACTTGGTCCTAGGCATTTTAGATGAGGGACACTCAACTTCTCCTGTGGCTCTTGTGCAGGCAATCCCAGCTGCTGTGAGCTCATGACTTAGTGACCCTGCCATGCCCAGAGGACAGCTCCTCTCTGCTCCTCCCTCACCTCTGGCTCTTAAAATCTTCCCAAATGCCTTCTTCAGAGATGGTCCCTGAGCTGTAGGGGAGGGGCTGCAATGTCCCCATCTGGGGCTGATGACTCCACTAACAACTTATTCTCTGCACTTTGACCAGGCATGAGTTTCTGCATTATCCACTGTCCACTGCACGAAGAAACTTCCGTGATAAGGTCTGAGACCCACACTGATCTAGGGATACAGAGACAGAGATTTAGAGGGAAGTTTGACATTATGTTTATTTAGTAAAATAATAATATAATTATAATAATAGTAGTAGGCTCACTCTGAGGTCTTTGAACTCCCCAACCATGTGTCTTGGAAGGCGTGAGTTTCAGGCATGAGTTTCCTCCTGTGGAGTGGTCCTTAAATCCGATAAAGAGAGAGCAGGTGTTTACCCTATATTGCTGGTGCGCCATTGCTCCCCAGGGCATATGATGTCACCCCTGTCATTGTAGCTCGTGGGGCTCACAGCCGGGTCAGGCTGTTGGTGACTTTCCCCTCACGTTGGCTTATAGAACACCCTTCTGGTTCTATAAAATCTCATTGGCATAGAGGAAGTGTCCTCATCAGCACCAGCTGGATTTTCCCCAAGTTCTGTGACCAAAGTGTGTGTTGTTTTTACGCCAGTATCATACTGTTTTTGTTACTACTGCTCTGCAGTATAGTTTACGATCAGGTATTGTGATGATTTGTGCATTGGGCATCTTTTGTGTTCCATACAAATTGCAGGGGGTTTTGGTTGTTTGTTTGTTTCTACTTTTGTGATGAGCTTCATTGAAGTTTTTTTTCATGGGGATTGTATTAAATCTGCAGATTTCTTTAGACAATATAGTCATTGTCATAATATTAATTCTGCCTGCCTATGAACATGGAAGGTCTTTCCATCTTCTAGCGTTTTCAATTACTTTAGCGTCCTAAATTTTTCACTGTAGAGGTATTTTACTTCCTTGATTGGATTTATTAGATAAAAAATAAAAGCTAGTGTGGATGATTTTTCTCTTGATCTATTTCCCAGCAGGTTCATTATTGGTATATAGAAAAGCTACTCATTTTTATGCATTTATTTTATATCTTGTTACTTTCTTGAAGGTGTTTATCAAGGCTAAGTCTTTCTTATGGAGTGTTTAGGGTCTTTTATAATATCGGATCATGTTGTCTGCAAATAGGGACAATTTAACTTCTTCCTTTCCTGTTTAGCTACCTTATAGCTGCTACTTTTATCTGCTACTCTAGCTAATACTTCAAATTCTGCACTGAACAATTGTGTCTCATCCCTGTGCAGAGGACATGCATTCAGGTTCCTCCTGTTAAGCACAATGTCAGCCCAAGGTTTGCCTACACAGGCTTAAAGTTCTGAGATGTATCACTCATATTCCTTCCTCATTTCCTTGGGAGCTTTTCTCAAACACTGTAGAGGCATTTTCTGCAGCCATTGAGATGATCATGTGATTTCTGCCTTGGAGACTATTTCTGTGCTGTATTACGCTTATTGATTTACATATTTTGAACCTTCTGTGCTTCTCTGGAATAAAAACTACTTGGCTGTGGCGTGAGATTTTCCTTAATGCCTTTTTGAATTCGGTGTGCAAGAATTTTTTTAAAAGATTTATTTATTTATTATGAACACGGTGTTCTATCCGCATGTCTGCCTGCACACCAGGAGAGGGCATCAGATCTAATTATAGATGGCCGTGAGCCACCATGTGGTTGCTAGAGATTTCAGGACCTCTGAAAGAGCCGTCAATGCTCTTAACCTCGGGGCCATATCGTCAGGCCCAGATTGCAAGAATCTTATCAAGAATTTCTGCGTCTATTTAACAAGGAAATTGATCGACAGCTTTATTTGTTGTGCCCTGCTCTGGTACTGGTATTTCGGGAATAGCAGCTTTGTAGAGAGCTTGACCATGTCCTTCCCTTTCTACTTAGGGAGCAGTGAGAGGGGCTTTCTTTAACACTTTAATAGCATCTGACAACAAATCTATCGGGTCCTGCATCATTCTTTGTTGAGAGACATTTTGTTATTGCTTCTGTCTTGTTGCTTGTTAATGGACCAAATGAAGTTGTTAACATCCTGATTTAATTTTGGTAAATCATATGTACCTAGATATTTATCCATTTCTTCTAGATTTTCTGTTTTTGAAGTATGTTTTCAAAACACTCCCTACTGATCCTCTGAATTTCCTTGGAACCTTCTGCAATCTCTCCTTTTTCTTTTCCTTATGCAATTTTATTAGTTAGGATTTTTCTTCTCCTTTGGAGTTTGTTGGATTTGTTTCTTTTTTCAAATAGCTCATTGATTGATTCTGTGTGTTAGTCTCTTAGTTGCTATTTAATAATTTTCTGCTGTGAATTAAATTTTATAATTTTTTATTATTATTTTATGTGTGTGGGTGTTTTGCCTAAATCTATATCTGTGCATCTGGTGCCCACAGAGACTAGGAGATGATGTTGGATCCCTTGGAACTTGAGTTATAGACAGTTGTGAGCCACCATGTGGGTGCTGGGACTCAAACTCAGGTCCTCTGGAAGAGCGACCAATATTTTCAACCACCGAACCATCTCTCCTGCCCTCTGCTCTGATTTGTGTTATTTTTTTGCTGTCTGCTTTTGTGTTTGATACCCTGAGGCCTCTCATTACCATAATGAAGGCACCCACTACTGGTATGTCAGGACCCACGTGATCTTCTATGCTACTAATGGCTGTTTTATGAAATTGGGAGCACCAACATTTAGTGTGTATACTCAGCGATTTTGATATTTTTGTGACGGATTGCTTGAGCACAAGCTGCTAAGTGTCTTTCCTGTGATTTATGGTGGTGTTGAGCCTGCCTGGGGCAGGTGCTCCGTGTCTGTCAGACTGTCTTGGTAGTTGTTCCTCTTTGTACATCAGAGTACCCTCTTGGCCACACCTGGTTTCACAGTCTGACAGCCAGGCAGATCATCCCAATGCAATGGTCTGAATAGGAATGACCCTCACAGACTTGAATGCTTGGTCGTTAGGGAATGGTACTACTTGAGAAGGATTAGGAGGTGTGGTCTTGTTGGAATAAGTGTGGCCTTATTGGAGGAAGTGTGTCACTGGGGGTGGGCTTGGAGGTTTTAAAAGCCCAAGCCAGGCCCAGTGGCTCTCTCTTTCCGCTGGATCAGCCACTTCTCTAGCCGTGTCTGCCTGAGAGCTGTGGTTCTCCCTGTCATGATGACAATAGACTAAACCTCTGAAACAGAAAGCCAGCCCCCAATTATTTATTTTGACAGCTGCTGCAGAGATGGGAGCTGCACGGTGGGGGTGTGGCGTTTCAGTGTAGTGTAGTTTTATACTCTGCTAACTTTCCATTTCTAAAGTCCTTCCTTTCTTTCCCCTTGGGGCAGTCTGTTTTCTCCCCACCCGATTCCTTTGCCAGCTTTCACAGTGGCAGCTTCTAGTCCACAGCCTTTCTAGAAGTCTTAGAATAATCGCTTGTGTAGTTTGGGATATTTGTCTCCCCTCCCACGATCTCTCTAAGCTCATCTTGGGTCTCCTGCTTGGACACTTGTTATCTATTAACAATGATAGCTCAGTGTCTCCTTTTGCATAGTTTTTATGTTTTCTCGTGTCATTGTGTTGGCTAGGATCTCCAGAACGATCCTCTTCCCAGAATCAGCATCATGGCTCTAAGCAAGCTCCATCCCAGCTGTTAGATTTGGAGACAGGGCCTTGCTATAGCCTACTCTGAACTTCAGATCCTCAAGCCTCCACCTGCCACGTGCTGGGCTTACCAGTGTCTCCCATGCTCGGCAGCCTTTTAATGCAAATCTCTACTTCTCACCTCCTGCCTACTGAGTCTGTATGTCACATCCCTGCTCATTCTCACGGGATGATCTTGCTCATTTTCAGAACAGCTTCAATGAAAGAGAACATTCTTAGCCACTACATCTAAGAAACTTCCTTAAAACTTCTGTGTTTGGCAGATCTGGGAAATGGCTCATTGGGAATGCGGATCTCAATCCCCACACTCAGGAGGAACAGCCAGGTGCAGTAGAGATTAGTAGTAGATTGTGAGGCCAGCACGAGGGAAGCAGAGGCTGGAAGGATCTGTGGGGCTTGCTGTCCAGACAATCAGAAGGAATCAGTGAACTTCAGTTTCAGAGAATGACTGAGGAGGAAGATACAGGACATCCACCATCTGCCCTCCACATACATCCACACAGACATGCCCCTTCTCAGACACACAGGCACGACTGTCCTCATGTGCGTTTTCCCTTGGGTTCAGGATCCCTGCCTGTCCTCCTCTCTGGCTCTGCAATCCTTCCTTTCCTTCCCACACCAGCAAGGATTTCCCAGTTCTCTGCCTCCCTCACCGCAGAGCGCCTCTGAAGGACCGCCCACATCTGCTCACACCATCCGCACCCAGACGATTCTTCCTGTGCTACTCTAGACCACTGCTCTGAAACTGCCTTTGCTGAGGGTAACATCCACACGTTGTCAGACCAATGTGGTGGTTCTTACCCTCAGTCCTGTTGGTGCTCACTGTCTTGGCAGCAGATGGCAGAGCTGACCTCTGGGCCATGTGAGGAGGGTCTAAATGCCAAGTGGACTACTTCACTTTTTTTTTTCAATACAGTAAGGCAGTTAGCTAATAAGATACAAATAACTTTCTGTTATTGGCCAAAAAAAAAAAAAAAAAGCCTTCCTTGCCAATTCAGAATTTATAGTGCGTTAGAAGAAACAGGGTATGTGTGGGATGTATGTGTAAGGCAAGAGCTGTTGGCTTGCACAGGTCAACAACTTCCCGTCAATGAGGGTCCTCAAGGTGGGAGGGAGAGCTAAACTGAATGGCACTTTGGATTGGTCTAATAAAGAGCTGAATGGCCTGTAGCAATGCAGGAGAAAGGACAGGCGGGGCTGGGAGGCAGAGAGAATAAATCGGAGAAGAAATCTGGGAAAGCGGGGAAAGAGGAATGAGAAAAGGAGAGAGGACACCAGGGGCCAACCACCCAGCACACAGCCAGTCCCAGAGTAAGAGGTAAGGAAGGGTATATAGAACAGAGAAAGCTAAAAGACCAGAGGTAAAAGGTAGACGGGGTAATTTAAGAAAAGCTGGCTAGCAACAAGCCAAGCTAAGGCCGGGCATTTATAAATAAGAACAAGCCTCCATATGATTTATTCAGGAGCTGGGTGGCGGGTCCCCCCAAAGAGTCAGAGTAAAAACACAGCTGCGCAGTACAGTCTGCTTCTCAACCCTGTTCCACAGGGAGCTTCACAGACATTCCGCGTCGTGATTCAGGATGTGGTATCTGGCCTGAATGTGCAGGCTAAGTGGGCTGGACTGGGGGTCCAGAAGTACTTCTGCTTTGGGAATGATGGGGATGCCACGTTCTCTCAAGCTTAACTCGAGACCCAATCTATAAAGCGAGGGAATTGAATCTTCCGGGGCTGACATTCTGCACTCAATTTACACGTATTTCTTATGTATTGCATAACCCAGCAGCATGAAGACAGATTCTGGTTTAAAGTGAAACTGCACACGGACCATTTTGCCACTTGAAATCCTGGAAAAGGAGATTTTGTGCCAAAACTCTTTCCACACTTAGATGGTTTTTCCAGATTTATGCCAAGCACAGGAAAACCGAGTCTGAGAGGCAAAGACACACTTTCCTTCCCGAGTCTTCCTCTGCTTGCTGAGTGTGCAGCCTGGCAGAAACTTTCCTCAGCAAAAAGAGGAAGAACTTGTTCCCAAAAGTCAGAGGAGCGATACATTTCCTTACTTCTCCCACTGAGGGGGAAAAGCCATTATATATCAAGAAATACAAATCTCCAGAGGTAGAGAGGCGGAGGAGTCCTGGGGTCTTTCTTTTCTATTGCTGTCTTGATGACTAAGGGAACACCATCTGACGCTCCGCATCCATCTTGGTACCCGCTAGCTGTCTGCCTCTAATTCCAGTCCCGGGATGATAAGTTCTACTCCTTGACCCCCACCAACACATGTCCAGTTGTGACCAGTTACTTATGACATGACTGCTTTTTGTTGGCTTTTGTAACCTGCTTATGCAGACATTCGCCTTGACCACCTAATCTTGGCAGAGCAACACCGCTCTTGGCTTGCCTGTGAAGATTCTCAAGGTTTTAAATCTCCTTCCCTCATGCCTCTTCATGTAGTAGTTTCTAATTTTCCTGAGAGATTGCTGTCCTACCAGCAGAATCAATAAACTTAGCTAATTATAACCTGGAGTGAGTCTGTGGTCTTCTCCTGGGGGGGGGGGTCCTCAAACTCCATAACACTGTGAAGAGACACAATGATGAAGGCAACTTATAAGAGAAAGCATTTAATTGGCAGGTTGTTTACAGTTTCAGAGGGTGAGTCTATGACCACATGGCACAGAGCAAGACAGCAGGCAGGCAGGCAGGCATGGTGCTGGAGCAGTAGCTGAGAGCAGACACAGAATGGACCCAGTGTTGCACGGCTTTCAAAATCTCCAAGCCCAGCCCCCCATGACACGCCTCCTCCCACAAGGCCACACTTCCAATCTTCTCCAAACTGTTCCACTAATTGGGGACCAAGCATTCGAATATGTGAACCTGCGGCCATTCTCTTTCAAACCACCACACCTGGCCAGGGACCTTGGGAGCCAAGGTCTGAATTTTTGCTTTGTCTCATAAATTCTAAACTTGAAGCTGAAGAAGCTGGCAACCCCTATCTTAGGGTTTTTGTTTTTCTGTGTGAAGAGACAGACATCATGAGCACAGCAATTCTTACAAAGGAAAACATTTAATTGGGGTGGCTTGCTTACATTCCAGAGGTTCAATCCATCATCGTCATGGCGGGGAATATGGCAGCATGGTGTGGTGCCAGCTACATCTTGATCAGAAGACGACAGGAAGTGGACTTAGTGTCACACTGAGGGAAGCTAGAGCAAAAGAGACTTCAAAGGCTGCCCACACAATGACACACTTCCTCCAACAGGGCCACACCTCCTCCAAGACTACACCTCCTAATAGTGTCACTCCCTTTGGGGGTCATCTTCTCTCAAACCACCACAGGTCCTCTCCCAAAAGTGGACTCTCTAGCAAAGGATGGAGACAGGGACAGCCAGGCAAGCCCGAGAACCCACCCACTGCAGTCATATACTACAGGGAGAACCTGCTCTTGCTGACTCATAAATGAGTGGAGGTCATATATACAACAGACAATTCCAGCTGGATCAGGCTGTGCTGGGGTCCCTTCCTCTACCTAGAGGAGTGGAGCCACAGGAGGCCTATTGAAGTAAGGAGCAAGACCTGCAGCCTCAGTGTAATCCTCAAACGTTCGGGTTATAATCGACAGTCCTCTCCACAGTCTTCAGGCCACAGGAAAACCGCGATAGATGACGACAGTGCCTGTGACGTCAGAATTACCTAGTAAGCCTGGCCAACCAATCACATAACATGCTTACCAAGCAATGCTTGAAGCAGAGGGAAAACAGAGCCTCAGCAAAGAAACAGAAAATACGGAGAAGCCAATGGAAAGTTCAGAAATGGAAACATTCCGAACCCCCGTTGATGGACTCGGCAACAAAATCAATGACTTGGGAGAGACTAGAAATTTTAAAAGAGGAAATTTTAATTTCTAAAGAGGAAATAGATTTGAAGTGAATATGTCTCAGAGACCTGTGGGATTCTAGCCAAAAAGCTAACAATTATGTTAAAGCCCTATAAGGACAGGAGAAAAAGAAGTACCAGGACAGGGCTCCAAACCCACCAAATCTTGCTAAAGATACCTCTGCTCCAGATTCAAGAAATGGAGCCAAACCCTAAAGTCAGGTGGCTTATTCTCAGTGTTATCAACTTACTGTATCCTAAAAAAATTGAAAAGATTTAAACTACACAATAAGTAACCTGGTGTACCCTGCAAATGGAATGCCGTACCTGAGTATTCCCCTTCACGCTCACCAAATACAAGGCAGGAGCCCCGTCTCAGCAGGGGCACATTCAGAGAAAAAGCAGGAGAGGATAAGCTCTTCATTATGCAAATGTCAGAATGTATTGACACAAACCTGATGTGCGTGACACTGTACACATAGCCTATATGGTCTGTCATAGGTGTGGTCTCTTACCGATGGTTACGTCATGTGGTATGTAACAGTGGTTAAAATTATGACTTATAACTAGGTCCCCAGACACTCAGGGAATCTCAGGTGACTGGACATAGCAGAGATCACAACACTGTCACTTCAGTAGATTAAAAAAAAATGACAAAGTCCCATATGCTTGGAAACTACTAATTGTAGAATTGTGATTAAAAAAACTGGGGGCTGAGAAGTTGGCTCAGCTGCTTAGAACACTTGCTGCTTTTACAAAGGACATGGGTTCAGTCCATGTCCAGGACATAATATAGCCATGTGGGTATACCACACACTTGGTACACATACATACACACAGGCAAATACTCTTATTGAAACTTTATCCACATAAAATTAAAAACAAATCTTTGAAAGAATTATGATAGGGAGCTATGATAAAATCACGATAGCAGGAAACTACACTTGGAACTATGATTCAACACTGCACCGAACTTGTGGGACAAAGTGGAAGTTGTGGAAATTTAAAAATCTCCAACGTGTATGTTAAGAGGAGAAGACAGGTTGAAAAATCAATGTACTAAGCACCATTCCACATTAGAGGGAAAAGAAAAGTAGACCGGAAGAACTAAAGAAGACGACAGGGAGAATTACAGAAAAAAGATATAAGCTGGCAAGGTCAAACGGCCTATTGTAAGCCTGCAAACCTATCACAAAACGGATCAGGGGAAAATAAGGCTCAAAAATGATAGACATGAAAGGACCATTGCTGCAGATGTTAGAAATACAACCAAGGACAAGAACTTGGTGCTAATACAGGTGAACACTCACGATGAATCGCCCTGCGATCACAAGGATGACCCAGAAACTATCTCCCCAGGAAGTGAACTTCAGGTCACAACATAAGACTAGTGAACCCCATTACATAGGTCAAGGAACAGAAACATCCCAATGGTAAACAAATTATCCCAGCATGACAAATAAGCAAACACTTCTTGGCTCATGGCGTGGGCCAGGGGCAGCAACAGGCACGAAGGAACAGTATCGGATTATTCTAGAACAAGTCACTGGGTTTACTGCCTAGTTACAGTAGGAAGAAACAGCAAAACAGTGATTCTACAGACAGACTAAAAATACGGTGTGTAAGACAAGGTGCACGCAGTGACAGAAAACAGTGATTCTACAGACAGACTATGAACACGGTGTGTAAGGTGGGGTGCACACAGTGACAGAGCATTTGCCTAGGATGCTTGTGACCCAGGATCCAAACTCAAGACTGAAAAAGGAAAAAAAAAAAAACTGTTCAAGCTCATTCACTTACTCACAAGCAAGAAAATTAAAACCAGTACAAAATCACATATTCACCAAATTAGCAAAAATTAACCGGGAAATAATGACACCCCTCATCCAACCGAGGGAAGTGTGCTGTCATAACTATTTTGAGAACTGTTTGGCAATCCTAATGTTTCTACAGCCCAGCGATCCCTCTGTATTGCTTCACAGCAGCAGAAGCTTCCGACAACTCAGATCCTGTCAATAGGACAGATCCGTGAACGACAACATATTTATGATGAAACACCATCTGTGAGGGCCAACAACACAGCTACATCCATCAACATACATTTTTAAAAGCAGCAAATGAAATGACTTTTAAAGATGAATTTCTGAAGTCAACAGTCACCCATGTGTTGAGGAGCAGAAGCAAGGGCAGTGACGAACACACCATTCGGACACTGGCAAGGCCAGCCTGAGAACTGGACATTCATGTTCTCATGTATTTTTAAGGATTTTGTTTATGTGCACACATGCCACACGTGTGCCCACAGAGGCCAGAAGAGGGCCATGAATCCCCCAGAGCTGGAGTCACAGGCAGTTTTGAGTTGTTCAACATGGGTGCTGGGAGCCCAATGCAGGTCCTCTGTAAGAGCAGCAAGACTCTTCAGACTGAGCCCTGTGAAGTCATCATTATAAAGTTATACATATTCTAAAACAAAATTATTTTGTATAATAGGACATTTGGTCACCCTTAAAATACCAAATCTTTACCCTAAGAACTTTGAAATGCTGCCTTATGTGGAAATACTCTGCAGATGTGATGAAGGATTTACCCAATAGTCTATGATGCCAACTGTCTTTAAGAGAAAGGGAACGGAGGGAAATTGCATCATTCTAATAATGCTAATTTTAAAAAGGACCAAAGTAAACTGGGCATAGTGCTACAGGCGTGTAAGCTCAGCACCCAGCTCAACAGGAAGAGGCTGCTGGAAGCCAGCCTGAGCTACAGGAAATTTCAGGCTGGTCTGGACTAAATAGCAAGCCCCTAACAAACAAAAAACCCAGGAGGAACAAAGGGAGATTTACACACACACGTAAGGTGATGTGAAGAGTGGTGGACATTGGGGTAGCGTGGCTGCTAGCCCTGGAAGTCAGGGACCACATGGAAGAAAAGGGGGGAGTCTTCCCTGGCTCTATGTGGAGTGCGAGCTTCCTGACACCTTTAATTCAGAAGAAAACAGGCTTTACCCTCTTGGTTTCAAACCTGTGAGAGAACAAACTCCTGTTTTAATCCAGTTTGTAATTTGTTCCAGCAGTTCGCGAAACTAGTGTTCATGGTGAAGAATGGGTAAGAGAGGTCACAGGCAGAATCCAGGGCGTGTGGGTGTCCCGAGGGCCCAGCAGCGCTCAGCAGTCTTCAAGCAGAGCACAGCAGGCACAGTGACGGCTGACTGGGCTTCTGCTTGACAGGCACGGAGGTGCAAAACAGTGGCCTCATACTATGGTATGCCCAGCTGTTGAGTCCTCAGACCATAGGGGTGATCCTGTCCCTAAGAATCCTCAGACTGAATGCAATGAGCTCCTGCCTCCTGCCTGTGTTCTCTGCCCAGCCATATCCCTTCCTGTCTCCATTTCCCTAGTGCTGAATTAAAAGCGTGTACTTTTTTAATTCCCAAGTACTGGAATTAAAGGTGTGAGCCGCTCTGTTTCTCTTTTAGACTGGAGAAATCTTGTGTAGCCCAGGGTGGCCTTGAACCCTCAGAGATCTGTCTGCTTGTCGCCTGAGTGCTGGGATTAAAGGTGTGTGCCACCACTGCCTGGCCTCTACTAGGGGCTAGTTCTGCACTCTCCTCTTCAGGCAAGCTTTATTTGTTAAAGCACAAAGCATCACCACAGTGAACAGCTCCAGTCCAATGAAGGAGCAGCTGAGTGGGAGATAGCAGCTGAAAAACTCGGGGTGAAGCGGCTCAGACGTGGTCCCCACGGTGATGAAGGCGCTCGTCACATTTTGACATCTTCCGATCACGGCGCCTCCTTTTCAATCAGTTCTGAAATCGACCAATAAGCACAGCAGAATGACTTGGATGAGGCAATTAAATGTTCACAATGGCTTTCTGTTGGCGTGTGGCCAAGCAGCTTAAGACTGCTCTTGGTGAGCTAGCAGAGCCGCGAATGTTTAGGGTGCGCCCCAAAGTAAAGGATCCTTGCAACCTTTTGTCAACAGGATCCGCTGGTCCTCAAGCTTGGCAGCATACCGCTGTTTGTGGGACTTATTAAAATGTAGATTCCTGGATGTAAAGTGCAAACTGTGAACACCAAAAGGCACCCAAAAGCTTGGATTACTAAAAATTTTATAGACACATCAAAAGTAAATCCATAGGAAAATATGGTTAAATCAACAATGCCAAGCACAAGGCAATGAAATCTGTTGTTAGAAACAGAAAGAACAGCCCAATAGATTTTGCTCTTAGAATTAGAACCACGATGGCACTGTTACACACCTACCAAAAAACAGTTCCAGTTCCAAATTCTGAGCACGACACCTAGTGATGAAGAAACTTGTCTCAGACGCTGTTGGTCCACAACCACTTTGGCAGTTTCTCAGGTTAAAATATCTCTACCATATGATCCAGCTGTTGTTTTTGCTCTTTTGGGGAGGGGGCTGCCACTCAGCTACCAAGCCAATCACATATAATTTTTAATTATAAATGCCCAGCCTTAGCTTGTTTCTTACCAGCTTTTATTAAATTATCCCATCTATCTTTGGCCTTGGGGCTTTTATCTTTCTCTGTTCCTGTATACCTTTTCTTTCCTTCTTAATCCATGTCTAGCTGTGTAGCTGGGTAGCTGGCCCCTGACGTCCTTCTCCTTCCTCTCATCCCAAGATTCCTTCTCTCCCAGATTCCTTCTCAGATTTATCCTCTCTGCTTGGCAGCCCCACCTATTCCTCTCTCCTGCCTCGCCCTTTGTTAGACCGTCAGGTGTTTTAGACAGCACAGTAACACAGCTTCAGAGCTAAACAAGTGCCACATAAACAAAAGTAACACACCTTGAGATAACATTCCCTAGCAAGCTGTTCTAGTAGTTTCCTTTTTAAAAACTTTACAGAAGTGTACGTCTCCACATGTATGTGTGTCCACATGTATACATCACAGTGTCCACGGAAGCCAGAACAGGGCATTCATTGGAACAGTGGCTAGACGGCTGATACAAGTGCTGGAAACTGAGGTGTTCTTAACTGTTGAGCCGCCTCTCCAGCCCTATTTGTGTATGTGTGATGGGGAAGTTAGTGTCCTATATGTAACCGAGGCTGGCCTTTAACCTGATTCTCTTGCCCCTACCTCCTCTATGACAGAATGACAGGCATTTACTATTTACGGAATGTCCAGGTATTTAATATTATAGTATGTACACAGTTTTTTTTTTATTAAAATTGTTGTTTGAGACAGGGTCTCACTGTGTCCTATCCTAGTTACAGCTTCTATTGCTGTGATAAAACTCCATGACCAAAAACAACTTGGGGAGGAAATAGTTTATTTGGTTTACACTTCCACATCACTGTTCATCACCAAAGGAAGTGAGGGTAGGAACCTGGAAAGAGGAGCTGCTGGAGAGGCCATGGAGGAGAGCTGCTTACTGGCTTGCTCCCCATGGCTTCCACAGTCTGCTTTGTTACATAACCCAGGACCATCAGCCCTGGGGGCTCCCACCCACAATGGGCTGGGTCTGCCCCATCAATCACTAAGAAAATGACTTATGACCAGATATTATGGAGACGTTTTCTCAACTGAGGGTCTTTGTCTCAAGACTCTAGCTTGTGACAAGCTGACATACAGCTAGCCAGTACACTTCGTAGCCCTGGCTGATCTTGAACTCACTGTGTAGACCAGGCTGGCCTTGAGTTCAGCAAGATCTGCTTAGTCCTGCCTCCCGAGTGTGGAGTCTAAAGGTGTGTGCCACCACTAATACCTTTTTCTGTCCTTTTTTGTGGCATTATAAACTTATTAATTCTCCACAAATGGATTTATAAACATAATGCAATTCCGTACAAATGCTACCTCACAAAGGGCTTTAGACAAGCTGATCCTAAAATGTATACAAGAATAAATGACTTCACCATGGCCAAACCACTGTGGAAAACTAAAAGCCTTGGGAAGACGTCACATACCACTGAAATGAACAAACCCACGACAAAACACAGTAAAAATACAAGCCAGAGAAGGGAGAAGCTACAGCCTATTTAAATGCCACGGGGTTATACCAAGATAATGTGGGGCACTGGTGACACCCACAGCAAGAAGTTCTCACAGAAGAAAACCCCAACAACAACAAGCATCCCTCAGAATACTCATTTCTGAGCTATCGGTACCAACTGCATCTCAGAAGGGAAAAGGCTATTGTTGTAATGCTTTTTTAAATGTGGCAATTGATCAGTATATTATACATTCACGTACTTTTGGAATTACTACATGTTGGGAGCAGTGAGATCCCAGATCCTGAATTGCTTGTAATCCCCTGATCTGAGTGCCTACAGCTGCTCTGAGCACGAGACCTTCAGGAGTTCCTGATGGCAGGAGAGTGGTTTCTGGTGGGTTTGGCTGGGGCGTGGCTATCTCTATATAATCTGCCCCTGAACACAATAAAGGGGGCATTCATGGGGAATTCAAGGATGACCCGTGTCGCTGTCTCTGTGTGTGTCTGTGTATTTTAACCCCTGCCCCCTTGCCTGAAGCTTGTGAACTGGGTGCCAGCGCACCGAGCGCAGACACGGGGGCACGGTGGGCAGCAATTACATAAAAATTTCTAATTGTGCCCCAAACATAAAATATGTACTGCCGCCCTTTC
Source organism: Alexandromys fortis (assembly GCF_014885135.2). NCBI lineage: Eukaryota > Metazoa > Chordata > Mammalia > Rodentia > Cricetidae > Alexandromys > Alexandromys fortis. Next base: position 1,280,945 of record NW_026068087.1, read on the forward strand.
CTTTTACAGATTAAAAATCTTTATCAAGTGAACTTTATTTAAAAATAAAAACAAACATTAGTATGAGTCTATCTCTAAAAAGCTGTCTGCGGCTGATCTCTGGGAAGTGGAGGCTTGTATTGAGTTTGTCCTACAAACTGTCTCTGTAATGTTCACTAAGGAGTGGGGGGGGGGGCAGGAGTCCTTTCTAAGTTTACTCTAATTTCAGTACACTACCACTTACTCCACTCACCTTATCAATATCTACCACCAAACAAACAGTCACACCTAGGTCTGGTTAAGAGAAATCAAACTGCAAACACCGCAAAGGGAGAGGCTTGTATGCTTGAAGCTCTCTCTTCCTGCTTCCCCAGCCCCCTGCACTCCAGGCTAACAGTCTAGACATAGCTAACATTTAGCGGACTTACGTGCTGAACACGGTTTCACGGCCACTTGCTTTTCGAGGTCAGTTTAAAAGACAGGAGTGCTTTGCCTGCCTGTGGAGGTCAGAAGACGACACTGGATCCCCTTGGAGTTATAGGTGGTTAATAGCTGTCCTGTGGATGCTGAGAATCGAAACTGGTCCAATGGAAGAGCAGCTGGTGCTCTCCACCTCTCCAGCCCAAGGTCAGTACTCTCATTTCCTGTTTTCAGACACAAATGGAGGTGAGAGGGTACTTCCTCTAGCTTGTCAGCTAGTGAACGGCCAAGGTCCTGTTAGTTCCAGGGTGGGGCGAGGAAAAGAAGGTGGGAGGGAAAGAAGGAGGGGGGAAAGACGGACACACACACACACACACACACACACACACACACACACACACACACACACACGGCACAGGCAAGGAGGAAATGAGTGTACCTGACTCACACAGCCCAGCCTGGCCTTGGGCCGCCACAGCTGGATTATGCAGTGCAGGGGATTAAAGCCAGGGCCTGGTGTATGTAAGACAGTCTACCCATGGGCTGTATAATACACAGCTGCATTAAATAGCAATCACAATCATAATCTCTGCTATTTGCCTGACCAATCAGAAAACGTGCATCAGGAAACAACTGAAGAGTTATGTTTTCAAAGGAGATGAAGGCCGAAGCACTGCAGTCTGTTCTGTCCCCGGACAAGCTCTTACTACTGCTACACGTCTACCTCTGCTAACCCTGCAAGGCTCACCCTGAGGCTGGAGCTCACTGTGACGTAACAACCGGGCACTCTTTACTTTAACGTCTTTATTGTTTGCGGTATTAAACACACATTCTTACAGAGCTGCTTTGCCATGAATAAAGCAACAGAAATAGGGCACTGTCTCATAATGTGTTTCACACACACGCCTCCCCGTAAGAACAGAAGTCTGGATCCCTGTACAACAAAAAGCTGAGGAACAAAAGCAGTGTATTCTGAACATACCCCAGTGTGTGTGGAAGGTCAGCACACACACATCCAGCTTACTTAGGTCCCTTTATGAGCATAATTCCTTAATCATCTTTTTGTGGAATAAGATTGAATATTAAGAAGTATGAAATCCGAACAGCATTTATTTTCACCATATCAATGTTAAACTCAGGAGAAGCAACTTCATTGACTCAATGTTGAATGTTTCAAAAGTAAAAGGCAAAACCTTAATTTTTAGTGACCCTATAACCAGGGTCTTGTAGAAGAAGGTAGATTTTTACCCCTTGGCATGAACAAGGACATCAAACAAGGATCACTGAGAATGCCTACATATATAAAGCCACCGTTGGGATCTAACATTATGATCTAACATAGCAAGCCTAAGAAACCACCAGAAATAACTGCAACAGAAGCGCCAAGTTAACACCACATGTTTGTTAGAATTTTCAAGTCCTTGCTCCTAATACAATCTTAGTACACGTAATAAGTATAGCAGGTCATTTAGAAAAAACATTTAAAATATATACTCAGTCTTTGCAATTCAAATTTTTTTAAACATGAACAATATTCAGATATAAAATTGTACTAATTTTTTTTTCTACATACAAATTATGCAATCAAGGTTTTCTTAAACAAGCCAAGTCTTAGGGATACAATGTGTACAAGCTAAGAGTAGTGTATATTCCAAACTCATTCTTCCTATATTATGATATAACATAACTTTTCTGAATGAAGGTTTATGTTAAGGCTTAAGGTGTAAACACTTTAGAAGGTAACTTAGTGAAATTACTGTTCACTTCAAAATAAGTATCATCTCATAACAGGTTCCTGAATGTTCAAACTTACATGTACAAATACATTTACATCTTACATTTCTAGAAAAGGCACGCTTTATATAGAAAAGCAGCAAAATCTTAAACCCACCAATTTACTGAAAAAAACCATTACTTTTTATTAGAAACAATAATGCTTCTCAAGATGTTGGCAACAAAGCATAGTACAGCACACATTTCATACAGTATATTTAGTTATATTCCAGAAGGGGGTGGGATGCCTCCTTGGCTGTGGGAAGCTGATGTATTTGATGGACTATGTAAGCTGGTCTCCTTGTACACAAACCAAGCATTTCCTCCCCANATGCCTCCTTGGCTGTGGGAAGCTGATGTATTTGATGGACTATGTAAGCTGGTCTCCTTGTACACAAACCAAGCATTTCCTCCCCAAAGTATCATATTCAGAAAGCCAAAGATCTATGAAAGAGGGAAACAAATATAAAAATCGAATTTGCTTTAAACTACATACAAATTAGAATAAAAGACAAAGTCTATACATACAGCCCATCGTACAAATTTTGGATGCATAATAATTTATTATACCCAACTAACCTCTAAATCTGTAACATAAAACAACAAGAAATGGCAACCTTTTCTTTCTGCACATAGGTTCCCATTTGAGAAAAATGACTTTAGACTCTGGTACCCAGGGTGAAGAGGGGCAACAGGAAGCTGAGTCTGCACCTGCACGGTTCTCACTTTTTTTCCATTCCGAATGGTTAGAACCTCATTTCCCTCCCTCTTCTGACTGCCCTCCGCTATTCCAACAGCTGCAGCCAGAAGTGTACTCTCCACACCCTGCACTGACCAACATGCATGCAGGACTCAGCAAACCTAACTACCATATTTAACAAGGTCCTTCAGCATCAGTGACGGTGACTTAGGAGTAAGAGTGGGGTGAGAAGCGGAGGAACTAAGAAGCTTTACCTTTTCTGTGTAAGTGCACCCACAGCACTGCCTGTTGATACAAACTACAAATAAGGCTTTTACATCTCAGAGTTATTATCAAGAACATGGGTAAACTGCTTTATAAAGTAATACTGACTTCATCTTATGGAAAAGTATTTTCTGGCAAGTCTTCCAAAACAGAAAATATTCATCATTATTGGCAATTTCAGTTTGATGAACAGTAGAAAAATATTTAATGAATCAGACATATTAAATTTTACAGATTTGAGAAACTTTAAAAATGTCAGTTCTATGTTCCCTAAGTAAACCAGACTTAAGACAACAGTGCAAAGTCAGATTTGGTTCAAAAGCTGTGTCTCCTCAGAGAAACATAACACATTTCTCAGCTGTACAACGAAGCTAACAACTGCTTTTCATATTCCTCTCAGAGAAGCTGAGTAACTTCAGATACTATAGCACAATGGCTAGCACAAAATTTCAATAAAAGTTACCATTGTTAGTGTCTTTTAGTCTCTAAATCTTGGCTACAGGTCACACTTTTCATAAGTATATATCTATCCCTAGAACCCACATGTCTCAGTAAGAGTCAACTTATTCAGAGATGATTAAAAGTTACTTTCTTCAATGTTGTTCTATTAAATGAAGCACACTGTGCAAGCAACAGATACTTACCACAGACACATTCAGGGATCCCATACTAGTCACAGAGTCAAAGTAACATGAGACTTCTGATGGCTGCTGACAATGAGTGAGTTCCTTAATAATATTCTGTCCGGTAGTTAATTTAATATCTGTAAGAGCTTTAGCCCAGGCCGAGGAACTCACCAACCACAAAAAAGTGGCAACAAGAGTAACAATAAAGTCCTAGAGCAAAAATAAGCTCCAGTCAGTGAGCAATCAATTTAAAAGCAACACAATTCCTATAAGCAATAACGAAATCAGGATTATGTTTGATCCCATGGTAGCGATGGTCCTCATGATAGACTTTATTTAAAAGGTCGCATTCAGTCTAATCATTATTGGTGTTTACTATTTCTAGAGCACCATGCCAGAGACACAGTAAGACTTAATCATCTCCTTAGATGTCTACAACTTAGCTGGGCGTGGAGGCGCACACCTTTAATACCAACACTCAGGAGGGAGAGGCAGCAGATCCTTGTGAGCTAAGGCCAGCCTGGTCTACAGAGCAAGTGCCAGGACAGGCTCCAAAACTACAGAGAGAAACCTTGTCTCGAAAAAAAGAGAAGTCTACAACTTAAAATTTTATTATTTCTGAGGCAGGGTTTTGCTAGTCTTGACCTCACAGTAATCGTCCAGATGTAATTTTGGCACGTGTGTGCACACCTACAGGCACACATGGAGAACAGTTCAGACAGGCTGTCTAACCAGCAAGCCCCCAGGATCACCTATCATCTCTGCACATAGAGGCACACATGCCGAGCCCAAATACCACATGCATGCTGGAAATCTAAACTCAGACCCAGCTCTCACAAGCGCTTTCATCCACTGAGCCACCGCTCTAGCCCTGAAATCCACTGCTTGTGCAGAAAGGTCAAGTTTTCTAAATTGTCACCACAATGTCAGGAATACACTGAGTCCTCCTTTCCCCTACTGAAATGATAAGAACACTTTCCATCATCTTTTTGGTTTGTTTTGTTTTTTGAGACACAGTCTTGCAATATGGCATTGGCTGGCCTAGAACTAAGAGAGATCCAACTGCCTCTGCTTCCTGGGAATAAGAATGCTGGGGACTGAGGGAGCGCTCCCCAGACCAGGTGTTTTCCATCCATCATCTCTGTGTGTGTGCTAGGCTGCACACCTGTACTCAGGTGAGCTCAGCCCCCAGGCTCACATAGCAAACACTTTACCAATGAGGGCAGCCATCTTCCCAGCCCACAGGCTACGCTCTTGAAATCTGATTTGCTGACACTTAGATTAAGGCATAACACCCACCTATCTCAGAAAGTAGTAACTTTTCTAAACATGGAGCACAAAATAAACTCTCTGGAAGAAAACTGAGCGACTACTGTGGTCCCTCCTCCTAGACTCTGCCACACACCAGACTACGACACCTGTTCCGCCTGAGGTCTGCAATGCAGCGACCTGCAGCTTCTGGGCTCCAACCAGTAAGTTAATATGATTCATCAAAGATTTTAGAATTTGGAAATCCTTTTTTCTGTGTTTAAATTTTGATATACCTGACTTGTTGCACCATTAAATCATCTGCCACTTTATACAAAAAAGTACTATATTAAAAAAGAAAACCTAGACTCAAAAATCTGAACCTGAAATACTTAAAATACTTTAGTACAGAATTGAGAATAATGTTAATTAACAACAAACTTGTAACTTATCCTTGTTATATTTAAAATTTGGGTATATAAAAATTTACTTTTATTATTTTAAATGTGTGTGTGTGTGTTTCTAGGGAGGGTAGGGAACGTCATTAAGGGTACTGCATCCCTCTGGAGCCAGAGCTATGGGAAGTTGTGAGCTTCCTAATATGGGGGCTGGGAAATAAACTCAGGCCTTCTAGAAGAACAGTATGTGCTCTTATCTGCTGAGCCATCTCTCCAGCTCCTGAATTTTACTTTTATAAACAAGAAGCACCCATTTTTCTTGGCATGGTAGTACAGACCTGTATTCCCAGCACTTAAGAGCAGAGACAGAAGAACAGAAGGTTTAACGTTATCTTTGGCTAGCTAGCAGGCCAGCCTGTCCCAAAAACAGCAACAAAAAATAAGAACTCATCCTATGTTATACTAGAAAAAACCATTGATGAAACCAACTATGAAATATCTACATGACCAATAACATCACTCTAATACAGAAAAATACTTCTGAAAAAAATACAGAAAAAAACACAGCTAGATTGTTTTACTTTTATCATAAAGAAAACACTCTAAAATGTGTACATTTACACATGGAGTACTACACAGCAGAAAAAAAATGACATCTTGAATTCTGCAGGAAAATGGATAGAGCTAGAAAACATTATTTTGAGTGAGGTAATCCAGAAACAGAAAGACAATTATCACATGTACTCACTCATAAGTGGTTTTTAAACATAAAGCAAAGAAAGCCAGCCTACAAACCACAATCCCAGAGAACTTAAGACAACAATGAGGATACTAAGAGAGACTTACATAGATCTAATCTACATGGGAAGTAGAAAAAGACAAGATCTCCTGAGTAAATTGGGAGCATAGGGACCTTGGGGGAGGGCTGAAGGGAAGAGGGAAGAGGCAGGGAGGGGAGCAGAGAAAAAAAAAAAAAAAAAAAAAAAAAAAAAAAAAAAAAAAAAAAAAAAAAAGCACTCTACAAACTAGATCTTAATACTCACCTAAGTGCAATAATTTTGAAGTTATTGGATAAAATACAAGAAAGGGTTGCTTTATTTAGTAAAGAGGATTATTTTGGTATAACAAAATGCAAAATAAAACAAAACAAAAAACCCTTTACAAATGAAAAATTTTTCCCAGCACTCAGTAAGCAGAGCCAAGTGGCTCTCTTTGAGTTTGAGCCTGGTTTAGTCTCGAGAGCAAGTTCCAGGACAGTCAGGACTACACAGAGAAACACTGTCTTGAAAAAACAAAACAAACAAGCAAAAAATTAAAAATATTATCAGTATGATCAACCTAGTCACTTTTTAAGGAAAAGCCTGAACTGTCCAAAGCTATAGATTCCTAATCTGTAATGAATAAACACTTCAAAATGCAGTTAAGAGCCACAAATATTTATGGAAACAACCAGTTTTCTTCTGCTTTTCCAGATAGGAAATAGAAAACATACATGTGTAAAAAATGATTTTGTTCTTTACTTACCATTTACATTCTATAATCCAAGCAGCAAAAGTTAAAAATAAATTGGTAAGTATAACTTATCTCAAAAATTCCTTCATATTAAATTAAGCAGCCGTCTTTTTCAGTGCTTTTTTCACAGATACAAATGACTAGCATCATCCTAAGGCCCTCCACATTGACTCCTAAGGCCCTCCACATTGACTTTAAAGTTATTTCTTTATAGTGGAGGTCTGACACAAAACCATGGCTTATCTCTGGACTTGCCCCTGATAATCCAGGAAGGACAGCCTATTCCCTTATTCTTGAAGATTATTTTATTTCTAGATTAGCAGAATCTGAAGCTCTAAGAAAGGTATGAAGATTTCAAGTCCAAATCCTTTGTTGGCATCTCAGGATCCGCTGTAACTCGCTGATACCAGGGATAATGAATATAAGAATTATCTGGTCAGAATTTAGCATAAGAGCAGCCATATGCAATGCATGTATAAGGGGTTGAGTATTGCTAGACAATGTTCTATTTTAAAAAGTCAGATCTGATCTTTGGGCCACACTTTGCTGATAAAGAAAACAGAGCTCACTAAAAAATGGTAGTGGCATAAAAGGGGTTTTGAGGAAAGAGAACAAAGATGAGAAGCAGAAATGAGACCTGCAACTCTTCAAATTAAAGACATCAATTTCTCAACTTTTAGCTACTTAAAACTTATGGATTTATCAAATATTCAAGAGCTTTTCAGGTTTATAAAAATTAACCAACTCTCTTAAGAATAAACAGGCTATGAAACTGAACTAAGCTTGATGACTGAGGCGAGCTCTCCTTCGCTCCCACAGAGCACGCACGATCACTTACAATCATGGGCAGCTTGCGGCTCTCCCGGTAGAGGCTGGTGTAGCCCACATAGAGCACCAGGGCAGCCATGCAGTAGAGGAACACGAAGACGGCAAAGGTGACGTAGAACTGCGCAGAGGAGGAGTAGTCGCCTATGAGGACGTACTTTTCCCACGTCACGTTACACACGTCGCCACTGGAGTGCGAGTGGAAGGACGCCTGGTTCAACCTATCAAAAACACACACAAGCCGCTGGACTCCAGCAGAGAAATACTGACATTTCAAAATAAATTCCCAAGTATACTAAAAACATTCTCTTTTTAAAAAATATTCAAATGCTTAACTAAAACAAAAATTTCATACGACACAGACCCACCCATAAATTTATTCAGCAATAAGTTTATGACAGATTCACTGTAAATGGAGTCCAACAGTCTTAACATTATTTATATTCTAGAAGGCAGAGGTCTGGGCCACTAGTTCTAGGAGAACCAATTACGATCTTCTTCTTCCTCTTTTTTTTAAAGATACTGTCAACCAACCTGGAGGCCCAGTTTTAATTTTTATCTTATGTGTGTGGATGTTTTGCCTACATCAATGTCTGTGTACCACCTGTGTGCTCATGCCTGCAGAAGTCAGAGAAAGGCATCAGATCCTCTGGAAGAGCATTCAGACAATTGTGAGCCATGTATGGGTGCTGGGAATTGAACCAGGTCCTTGGAAAGAGCAGCCAGGAGCGTTCTGTCATATGAGACGTCAAGTAAAGCCAAGCAGAGAAGACTCAGACACGGACCTTCCAGAAGAAAAGAGACCTGCTGCTATGCGCCTCTCTAAACGTCAAACATGGTTTGATACTTGAGAAATGGTATGCTTTGTGTGTGTCTTAAAATAACCAGAACACTATCAGTTCAGGAGCTGCAGAGGCATGCGCAATGTGTGTCTTGATAAACCGAGTTTGCTCACTAACACAACAGTCCCCATTTTCCTCCATTTCTGATCTACTGTCATATGACAGAACGTCAAGACAACGTCCGCTCTCTGCGATCATCCGATCTACCCCCATCCCTCTCTACCTTTCTCTCTCTTTTGAGACAGGGCTTTCCTATGCTGCCTTGGAACTGTAATGTAGACTGAGGCAGTCCTCCTAGTGCTGACATTAAAGGCATGTGCCACCACACGTAACTGCCTCGCTGCTATGACTTTAGTATGATAAGTCGTGTGTAAGCAAGCTCCAGTAATGAACACTTGGCTCCCTAGTGATGTCAGCAAGGGCTTTGCTGGAGGAAACAGGGCATTTGGGACATCTTATTTCACCACGAGATGAAGAGCCGCCTTTGCCACAAACTCTCTCTGTCTTGATTCTGCCCAAAGTCACGAGGCTGACTTACTACCATGGTACAGCCTCTCGAAACAGTGGGCCAAAGGAGTAATAAATAAACTTCCCCTTTGTATATTTTCTTCATCAGACACCAGAAAAAGTTTGCAGACAGGTGATGTGGGATTCCCATCCACCTGTGAATATATTTTACTGCCATTGGTTAATAAAGAAGCTGTTTTCAGCCAATGGCTTAACAGAGTAAAGCAAGGTGGGAAATCCAAACAGATGTAGAGAGAGAGAGTAGGCGGAGTCAAGAGATGCCCTGTGGCTGCCACAGGAGACAGATGCTCAGGAACCTTGCTGGTGAACCATGAACCTCATGATAAAATATAAAATAATAGAAATGGGTTAATTTAAGATGAAAGAGCAAGTTACAAATATGCTTAAGCTATTGGCCAAACAGTATTGCAAATAATATAGTTTCTGTGTGATTATTTTGGATCTGGGTGTCCAGGAACAAACAGTCTCCATCTACAGACAGGCACTGGTCTGTACCACAGTCTAAGTAAAATCTCACAAGTGAAGATCAAAATCCAAATGATTCTACCACCTTCCATGAACAAATGCTGGAGTATATGTCCCAGTTCATGTGGTGAGAGCTGAGGCAGGCAGGGTCTGCTCCCCAGATCCCCTTGGAATGTCCTCCTGCCTTGGCTTCCCAAGTGCTGTGACTGCAGAGTACAGGCCTTTGCCACTGAGTTCAGACCAGCTGTTAGAAACCCAAGTCACTAAATATGGAGTTAAAAACAGTTGTTTAACAATTAAAAGATAAGGGCTGGAGAGATGGCTCAGCGGTTAAGAGCATTGCCTGCTCTTCCAAAGGTCCTGAGTTCAATTCCCAGCAACCACATGGTGGCTCACAACCATCTGTAATGAGGTCTGGTGCCCTCTTCTGGCCTGCAGACATACACACAGACAGAATATTGTATACATAATAAATAAATAAACATTAAAAAAAACAATTAAAAGAGAACTCACCTGAATGGGTAGCCAAAAGCTGCTGTAATCGTCTGATTCACAACACCTTTAGAAGGACAACTCACTAGAATGTCTGTTTTGCCCTTAAACCCGCCACAGGTGGCAAAAGTAAAGATGGAAGCAAACTACATAAAACGAGACCAAAACACAGAAAAGAGAAGCATTACTATGGCAAACAAAAGTCATTAAACGTAAGTACACTGATCACTAAACGCTGGCTAACAAGTATTCTACAAATTACTAGCCGTATGCTGAAAACATTACAAAATGTGAGTTTATTTTCCTGAGTACATAAAATACACTAGCCCATACAATATGAAATTCAGAGAAGACTTTTGGGGTATTGTGGCAGAGATAGGACTGCTTTGAGTTCAAGGCCAGCCTGGTCTACATAGATGCAGAGAATTTCAGGACAGACAGATAATAGAGACACTTTCTCAAAAAAACAAAAACACAAAGCAAAGAAATTCAAATAAGACTCATTTTTCTCTATCAAAATTTTAAACAGGTGTAAAAGGAAGGTGTTTTTGTTTGGGGCTCAAGTAACTGGTATACTGCTGGAAACAAGATGCTGTATAGGATGAGACTCTTTTCTAACTCATGAATGTGTGAAATATCACTTTCAAGCATTTTTGGGTTTCGATACATATGCTTAAAAATATAATAATGCTTCCTTAATTCTACTTATAAGAGAGGAAACCCAGAAGCATGTTACGTATCGCTAGAGAGTCAAATAAACTAGAATTCATTTATACAATAGGATAAACTTTTAATTGCTAAAATATTAGAGATTACTTAATAACTAGCAACGTGCTCATAATATACAGAATGTTTATACAATACATTATATATGTATCCGCATCTACACAACAGAGGGTACAACTTAGAAATTTTTACTAAATTTTTACTAAAATTTACATGAAAATTTTAATAGTGATCATCTTTCAGTACAACACAAGATTTAATTTCTTTTTGTCTTCTAAATTTTTCCACAACAAAAATACTTTGATTTGGGTGCTATCATAACTAAAAATTCAGTAATTCAGTAAATGTCAATAGTTCTTATTTTCAAAATACATGTGGGGCCTAACCATCACTTCCTAATTTAGATGACTATCCATCCAATCACCTCTCGGCTGGAGCCTGCACTAACAGCCTCGATTCTGATTCCTTCTTTGCCACACTTCAGAGCCCTGCCGTGTGCACACACGTGTGAGCAGACTACCTTCCCTCGGCTGAGCCCTGCAGTGTGCACACGTGTGAGCAGACTACCTTCCCTCAGCTGAGCCCTGCAGTGTGCACACGTGTGTGAGCAGACTACCTTCCCTGGGCTGAGCCCTGCAGTGTGCACACGTGTGTGAGCAGACTACCTTCCCTCGGCTGAGCCCTCGAACACCCTTTACTTCCCTCATGTCTTTAACTCTGTTACACTGATTGCTATTTTCTCTTCCCTTAACTTTCTACACACTTCCTATCTGGGGGCTAGTCACTAAACACCTTCTTCAGGGCCTTCCTTCGCTGTTCCCTCTGCCTGAAACACGTCCACTCCCGCATGTAATCTCAGCAGAGCTGTTCTCCTTCACTCCCTCCTCTAACACTAACCCCCTGAGTGCTGGAAGCACAGGCAGGAGCCACTATACCCAGAACGCAAGTCTCCCATGCCACGTGCTAGGGACTGAATCCAAGACCTTGAGCAAGCTATGGCACATGCTCTTCCACTATACCCTCAACCCCCCACTCCAGCACATTTTGAAGACTTAAAGGGCATGGGACCAATACAACCACATGACTGAGCTTGGAAGTAGAACTGTGAAGGCCAGCAGTCATGAGAGAGCCAGAGGCTGTAAGATTAAAATACAGTTCTGGCCAGTAGCTGACAAGAACCTCAGAAGCCCTGAACCCAAAGCCTCTGATTCCTTCCACATAGAAACCATGAGGTAATAAATATCTGTGGTTTTAAGTTGCTGTGCTGGGGCAGTTTACTATCCAGTGATAGATAACCAAGTAAAGGGCTAATCAATACATGGCTCAAAGGAGCCACAGCCTAAATGAAAAAGCCTTTAAAAAGGAAAACCTGTAACCATGCAGAATTATTTAAGGCACTAACCATAAAACACAGTTAATTTCAACTACAGAAGAAAATTTAAAATCAAAAGTCAATTTCTGAATATAGAGCAAGCTACAAAGTAGATGAAATGCTTGTAATAAAAAGTCACAGAACTAGAGATGGCTCAGTGGTTAAGCGCCACTCTTCCAGAGGTCCTGAGTTCAATTCCCAGCAACCACATGATGGTTCACAGCTATCAACAGTGGGACCTGATGCCCTCTCTGGCATAAGCCTGTACATGCAGATAGAGCACTCATATACACAGAATAAATAAATAGATAAATAAATCTCTAACAAAAAGGTGCCAAAGATCTAAGGAGACCCTTTCTCTATGAATTCTCACAGCAATACTGTTTATATCCCAGGGGAGGAGAAAGAAGCAGGAAAACTGACCGCAGAAGCACACTCTTACAGTGCAAAGGTATAATCAAATGAGATACCCTAGCTACCATCCTGTTGCCTGCCCTCTTGCAGTGTCCGCAAACCATTTTTTAAAAGATTTATGTGCATTGAGTCAAGAGTTTTGCTTATATGTGTCTGTGTACCACAGGAGTGCCTGGTGACTCAGAGGTCAGAACAGGGTGATGGATCCCTGGGAACTGGAACCATGGATGGGTGTGAGCCGCCGCACAGGTGCTAAGAATCAAATCTGGGTCCTTTACAAAAACAAGTGCTTTTAATAGCCGAGCCATCTCTCTAGCCCCTCATTCTTAAAAATCAAAACAAAACAAAACACCATAAAGAAAAAAGTTACAAGAACTACAGCTTACCACATCAATATAAAGGAGTTGCAGAAATCTAATGCTGGATTAAAAAAAAAAAACAGATTGTGTAAGATTATACAGAATATGAAAACTTTCAAAAAAGTTTGTTAAAGATAAAGATCACTTTGCAAACGAGGCTGGCCTTCAGCTCACAGAACTGTGTCTTCTGTCTCCACTTCTATGCTCTGGCTTACACCAGCATATCTAGTCTACAACCATTTAAAGGATGCTTGTATCACATCTACCATGCTTTGGTTAGGCCCTTACTGGTTTTCACTGGACTCACTCAACAAACTTTTGCTGTTTCTAATTTTATTCCAATCAGCACACATCTTCCATTGTGTGGGCTCTAAAGCTACAGCATCCAATGAAAACAGACACCAGACACCAATGGTTGCTGAACTGTGAATGCTGCCATTTAAACTGTACCATGCTGTAAGTGTAAAACACATAAACCGGGGGTGGGAATATAGTCAGTTGTTGTCATAGCTCCAGTTTCTATTGCTACAACAAAACACCATGACCAAAAAGCAAGCTGGGAAGGAAAGGGTTTATTCAGCTTATACCTCCACATTGCTGTTCATCACCAAAGGAATCAGGACAGGAACTCAAACAGGGTAGGATCCTAGAGGAAGGGGCTGATGGAGAGGCCATGGAGGATGCTGCTTACTGGTTTGCTTCTCATGGCTTGCTCAGCTTGCCTTCTTAAAGAACCAGGACCGCCAGCACAGGAGTGGCACCACCCACCATCAGTAACTTATTAACTTCACCTTTATGGTTAATACAACATTCAATTACTCTGTAACGTATGCTTTTGTTTGCTCTGTTTTACTTTTTGGACAAAGTTACTTTAGAAATGATGTCACACTAATCTGAAATAGCAACCTGATCAAGTAGCCTGGTTTAAAGGGAGTCCTCCAATGCTTTTCGGGTCTGCATGTAAGAAATTAAACACCTGCCACATTTGTCATGAATGTCATGGCTACTGCAGCCACACCCTTTTCTGCAGACTTAGCTGAAGCATGTCCTCTGTCAGGTACCGTTATGATTGACACTCTGAACTTTCACTGCTTCTGGAACACGCCAGGATTTATGCTAAGCTGCATGCATAAATCTCTACCTAATTCACTGACCTGGACCTACAGACACCAGTCTATCCACCACTAACTCTACCACTACAATTTTCCTTGAGCATTTTGTTATGTAACAAAGACTTTGGTTTTTTAATACAGAAATTAGAGAGCATTGTACTATCCTATCAAGTTTTGCTTTCATGCTAGTAATTCTTGTATTCTTTTTACCCAGAAAAAGGAATAAGGTGCACATTTATAATAACTGAAATACCCACGGTAATTATTTGAGTAACCATACAACCAATACTATTTTTATTGTACAGAATGTCTGACCAAGATTAGAAGTTATATACTAGCTGAGAGTGGGGGTGCACACCTTTAATTCTAGCACTTGGGATTTACAAGCAAGAGGATTTCTGAGTTTAAGGCCAGTCTGAGCTACAAAACAAGTTCCAGGCCAGCTTGGGCTGTATAAGACCCTGTTTCAAATAACAAAAGCCCAAACAAACAAAACCCCACCAAAACAGTAAGTTATATACTGGCTGCCCACCAGGAAAACATGCTTATGGTAGACTTGCATAATTCTTTCAGTATTTATTTTTAAAATGTGAATTTATCATTAAACTTGGGATGCTGCACATAAACCTGGGCTTCCTGCTTTTCCTGAGCACACGTGGAAAAGCTGAAGATAACGCAACATCAGAATCACACTCTCACAGAGAAGCAGTCATACAGAACGGGAGTGACATTAAAAACAGGACAGGAGCTTTCCAGATTGGCTCGCTCTCTAGGGTCCTGACAATTTGCAGGAAGCATGTTACACCTGGTAAAAGTACTATTGTTTTTTCAGTCGCTCACTTTTCCTGAGGTGCTCTGAACACGATGGTCTGTCCCACAGTCTATAGTAAACGAAACTAATTCCTTGTCCCTTGTGAAACTCACTTTCCTCCGCTAACTAAGAAGAATGAAAGCACAGACAAGGGATTGATTCTCTCTTCAGCCGAACATTTTAAACATTTTAACTTTTTAAAAATTTATTATTACTAGTTTTTCGAGACAGGGTTTCTCTGTGTAGCTTTGGAGCCTGTCCTGGAACTAGCTCTTGTAGACCAGGCTGGCCTTGAACTCACAGAGATCCCCCTGCCTCTGCCTCCGGAGTACTGAGATTAAAGATGTGCACCACCACTGCCCAGCTACATTTAAACTTCCATTCACATAGTTTTAGAGAGAATTAGAACTTTACTGCTGGGCCTGCACGTTAAGAAGGTCATATGTGGATGCAGTGGACTAGCTATGTTCTGAATCCTACACCTGGAAGAACAGAGCAATAACCTCACTTATTTTCTCATTTTTAGTGTTCATATATCCCAGTGTGAGTATCCCTGTCTACAGGTTTATGGAATAAAGTAGCTGTAACCAAATGGATCGGTGGTCTGAAACTATGTGCTGGGATGTGTAGACTGATAATACATTCACATATAAAAGAACTGGAAGTCACACTGTGAGATAGAAACAGATTCTACTTTATCAAACTAGAATAAAAAATGATTGCAATACAAGGATTTAAAAAATATAAGCTAGCTGTGGTGGTACATATTTATAATTCTAGCACTTAGGGGTTGGGATCAGAAAGATCAGGATTTCAAGGCCAGAACCAGCTACAAATCAAGTTTGAGGCCAGCCTGTGCTACCTGAGATCCTATCTCAAAGATGTACGAAAGAAAACAAAATATATGAATGTAAATTTACCCTAAATGTACATTATGCCTTAAGGTACTATCATTAAAATGTATACCCAAACTACAGATGCATAGAGGGCTTTGTGCAAAAATGTTTGCACTGATGAAATGTTTTCATGCAGGAAAAACCTGGGGACACCCGATATTTTCGGTAAACTGCCTATCCTATCGACAGGCACAGTACTGTCTCCTATGGGGATCCTGAGCTCCTCTAAGTGAGGGAGTGGGAGCAAAGCACTTCCAGGTCGTCACTGCTGCTCAGTGTCATCAGCAAACCTAAGTTATCTGCTTAAATTTCTTCATGCTTAATATTTTGTTTTGAAAGGAACCAACTGAAATATTTAGAAACACCTGGAATCTACTGCATGTGTGTTCCTATATAAAGCCAAATACCTTTGTTGTTCTAAGTCAAACACTGAGAGCACTGACATCTCGGCTTACGCTCATAGACCGAGCAGAGGAAGCAGTGTCAGAGTGCTTACCCCCCCCTCCACACGCACCCCCATAACCCTGCGGGATTTAGACTCCTGAGGCACAGCTGACTCTCAATCACTGCGCTGGCATCTGTACCATCTTTACCATTAAACATGCCTGGTCGAGTACAGAGCTGAAAGTCCCCAAGGAATATAAACATATTTACTTTAAAATCATTTTGAAAGCCAGAAGTCAGCTGCTGTAAGATGCTGGCCACTGAACCTCATGACCTGAATCCAATCACCAGGTCTCACATGGTAGAAGGAAAACCAACTAACTCCAGGATGTTATCCTCTGACCACACGTGATAAATAATAATCTTCAGTCTTTTCAATTATTTTCATGACCTCTGGAGTAGATCAGCATCTTCATTGTTGATATGGCTGGCTGGGTTGACAGGAATATGTTTTATTATGGAGAACTAGTAGGATTTGTGAACACTTGATAAAATTTGAGTTAAGTAAAAGTTGGTTTTCCTCCTATGTGTCAGGGTATCTGATGCAGGCTCAGCATGTTTTTCTCCCACGTCTCAGCTGTTAGGTGTGCACTCTCTTGGTCATGCCCATGTTGTGAGGCACCTTCTGTTCTCAGTCACACTGTCTGAGGCAGGGTTCTCACTGAACCGGGAACTTCTTATTTCTGCTACATTGGCTGTCTCCATCCCACAGCTCTGAGGTTACAGATGTCTACCTGTGGAGCATCTAAACTCTGGTCCTGGGTTTCGGCAGCAAGCACTTTGCCCACTGAGTCACTTCCCCAGGCCCTCCGCCTACCTTCTGAAGTACTCACATCTACAGCATACCCCTAGCGGCTCTTACTCTATACTCTGTTTCTGGTCACCAACAATGTTTTCTGTACAGTAAAACATTCATCTCAGCCTGCAGACCCGAGAGTTCCCAAGACTCTTAACTTACAAAAGTCAAAAGTACTTTTGTAATAACACCAAGACATTAATTATTCTAGTACGTTGACACCTGCACTGATTAAGCAAATGGACTGATGGGTAAAACGGCTGGCCTTTAAAAAAATCAGCAGTATTAGCAGCTTGGGGGAAAAAAGTTCACTTAAGAATGTTTGATGTCCAGACAGTGGTGGTGCATGCCTTTAATTCCAGCCCTCAAGAGGCAGAGATAGGCGAATCTCAAGAGTTTGAGGTCAGCCTGATCAGGGCCACACAGAGAAACCCTGCTGTAGGAGCTCCTTCAGCTCCCTCAGCCAAACCCCGCCTCAAAAAGCCAAAAGAAAACAATGTTGGATGAAGCAGTAAAAATGATTAAACCCTGAGTCCTAATCTTACTAGTTTAAGAGGCGGAAAACACAAAGATTTTTATTGCATATCTCATGATAATGGCCGGCCCTAGAGAAAGTATTTAAACAAATGAGCTGTGACTGAAATTAGTATTTCATTTTTCTTTCTAACACCACCAACTCTCCTGTGCCCCAAATACTGTCAACCTTCACTGAGTTCATCACCTTCCCCGACACCCACCCCTTAGCCTACACCAAGGTGGTTTCTGATTTTATTCTTGCTAATGTCATCAAGCCTCCTGACTACAAAAACAAGACACACGCTTTGGCTCTGATTTTCCCCAAGTGCTCCATAGCACCTGATGTTCCTGAGCATTCTTTACTTGAAATTCTAGCAGTGAAGTCAAGATGTTTCTCAACACCCACCCTAACCCTAACCCTTTCTTCTTTGCTGGCCTGCATTCTCAACAGTTAGGCTCATATATGCCACTGCCTTCAGGACACTGCAACTTACATTATGTGAAGGGATTGCCAACAATATATCCTGATTAACCATCCAAATATTTCCCCTTCCTCTTAATGACTTGGACAATAAGGCCGTTATCAACCAAGCCAGAAATATGCTGGTCACCACAAGAATGCTACTTCTCTCTCTATATTTTAGCTTCTCGACCTCCCGATCCTCACAACTGATGTTAGGCACAGGTATCTCTAAAGCAACAGCTCTCTGTCCGCGGCTGGCCATTTCCAGTTAACAATGCAATGAATCCCCTGGGCATAACTGGACACTACCCAATACACAGCCTAACACTTGTACACAAAGGGCCAGTTTTTAAGCCTAAAACCTCAGGAGGATCAAGGGCTTCAAAACCTACCTGTCATAATCATCTAGAACCATACTTTTGCCCGGTATGTGCATGTTCCAACCGAGTACTTCTTTACACAATGCCATGCTGCATCCCACTGCCTAGGAAGTCACTCGGCATCCCCACCCAAATGAGTGCATCCTGCTTGCTTCCTCCACCGCACTTCACAAGGAGCTTCAGTACAGAACTTACCATATGGTGTCTATATACTCCACGCCATCCAGAACGATCATTAGCACGGCGCTCAAATAGACCGCCTCAAATATTTGTTGGGTAAATATTCAGCACGCCATTAACACAATACAGTCTTATTACAAAATTACTGCCTGCGTGGTAGTCTTCAAACTGAAGATAGCATTTCCTTACATTTAAGGATAATTTCAAAATACAACAACAAAATCACCCCTACTTCAAAATACATTTAAGTGAAAACCTAAATTATTGAACTGAATTGCAACCTTCAAAGAGACCAAACGTAAGGGATTTTCTCTTGATTTTTTTCTTTACATTTCTTTGATTTCTCGCCTATACTTTGGGGATTAAATTAATAAATTTCTTATAAACAGGTTTGTACAAAAAGTCACGTGTCTTTTGCCACATGCAAGAAACCGGCACCCGTTCCAGTTTTCATAAAACTGGTGGCAAATAGTGTAAATAGAAAAATCAAAGCATCCTCGGAAGTCTTGAAGTTCTATGTTAAAACACATGTAGGGAACTGGAATGAATTGTGAAGGGGTTTAACGTTACTGGCTATAAAAACACAACCTGACGGCACACTGGGCAAACAAATGCCAACCGCGTAAGTTAACAATTTTTAAAACCGGCACCGAACTGTATAGTGGGCCACGAAGTGTGTGAGGCAGATCTCAGCGCTCCGTGCTCCGTAAACTAACTTCGAGCGCCAAGGTCGAACTAGCAAGTCTCCTTTGATGTTAATGATTGCTTGCCAGGGAAAGGGCTGAGAGCTGACTTTCCAAGCAGGATGTTGCTAGAAGAGAAAACCATCTCGAAGTCCTCGGTAGGTAAGGTATTAAATGGGCCGAGCAGCGAGCAGCGGGATGCGTGTAGAGCAAGGGCCTCGCCCCGCGTCCCTGACCCACACACTATTTTTAACCCGGCCAGCGAAGAGCCAGCGCAGCTCGGCTCGGCCGCGGAGGGCGCCGGCCTCCGGGAGCTCGGTTTCGGTTGGACCGCAGCAGGAAGTCCGGTCTTCCTTTGCGGCTGGCGGTGGAGCTTGAGAGGAAAGCGAGCCGCTCCCACGCCTCCGCGCCGAAAGGCGGCAGGGACAAGCCACGCGCACCCGCGCCTCGACGCCACCGGCCGCCATCTCCGCCCCGCGGCCTGGGAGCGCGGTCCCCGCCTCCCCGCCTCCCCGCAGGGCGCCCCCCGCGCGGTGCCGGCCGGCCGGGGGTCCGCGTCGGCTGCACTCACCCACTCCAGGATCTTGATGAAGCCGAGCGGCTCCTTGAGCGGGTTGAGGTTGATCTGGAAGGCGGACATCCTCTGAAGGAAAGGAGGGAAGAGAGTCAGGACGCGGGGCGGAGGAGGGGAGCGGCGCTACCGTAGCAGCTCGGCGGCGAGAACGGGAAGGCGGGGCCGGGGACAAGGCGTGACCAAGGGGCGTGGCCGGAGGGTCTGTGGGGCGGGGCGTCCTATGGGGCGTGACCGGAGGGCCTGGGGGCGGGGCGCCCGATAGGGCGTAAGCGGAGGGCCTGCGGGGCGTCCGATGGGGAGGAGCCCGATGGTCTGCGGGGCGTGGCCTGAGGCCTGCGGGGCGGGGCGTCCTACGGGGCGGGGCCGGACGGCGGTTGAACGTCACTGCGGAGCCTGAGAGGGCGAGCCGGGAAAGAGGAGGCTACGAGGCGGCTGGGCAGGACTGGCTCCTCCCCCGGCCGCACCTGACTCAGCCCGCTGAGCCGCTGGCGAACTAAGAAGCTATTGGAAGCCATGAGTGCGCCGTGCCTCCTTCCCCGAAGCCCGGTCCCCCCCGCGCTCTCCCTACGGCGCGCGTGCTCCCTAGGCCTCAGCCTTGCTTCCGGTCTTCCTGCGCCTGCGCAGCGCGGACCTCCACCCTAGCGGCGTTCTGGTTGCTATGCCCCATTGTGGCTGTTGCAGCCCGCCCCCGCAACGCCCGCCTCTGTCACGACGCTCTCCCCGGAGCTCTCAGCCTTGGGACCGGTTTATGAAGTATGACCGCAGATAACGCCGCACTCGTGTTAAGGGCACTTAAAATGAGTTATTGCAAAACAACAGACGTCTGGCGAACCCGCCTTGTGTAAGGGTACTTGAAAGTGTGATTCACCAAACGTTTCTGCGGACATTACTTTTAAAAATTGTTGGAGTCCGATTAGGAGAAAGAACACTGGCTTGCAGAAGCCTCGGCGTGACAGGTATCGCCAGTCCGTCTACAGTCCCGCATACTAAGCTATCTACTGTCCTGTCGAGGCCCGAGTTTGGGGCAGTTTTTATTTTTTTATTTTATTTTATTTGTAAAGTTAACTCTTCTTTCGTGACTTGCCTTAGGTGACAGTATCTCCTCCCACCAGAATGGGAGGCCAATCTAGTCTTCAGTTGTCTGGCTTCCCTCAGTAGCTTGAGTTTTGGAGAGCTGGGACAGTACCTGTTTTCATGCATGGTATGATCCACACTAACAGCAAAGAAACAACTTTGTCTACCAGGAGAAGGCCCCAGGACCGGCGTCCAGGACCTTCCTTGTGTTTACTAAGTGCTGTTGAATCATTCCATCAGAAACGACCACTTTTAGTGTGCATATGCCACCACGCTAACACTTTCTCCTCCCTCACCTTTTTATTTCCGTGCATTCCTCCCACCGTTTCTCCTTAAGCCCTTTATTTTAAGTTCTTTTCTGCTGGGGCCTGCTGGAGAGGCAACTAGGACTGGATTGTTTAGCTTTGGCTTCATAGAGAAATAGTGAAAGTAGACTCCATGTAGTTTGAGAATGAGATATGGCAGTATGGACCACTGCACATCTTGCACCTTGTAAGGCTGGAGGCCCAAAATGGTTTGCACCCGTGGTTCATTCGTTAGTTCTGCCGCCAGTCAGCTGGCTGAGGTTCCTGTGACTGTGTACTTGGGTAGGAATTGTGAGGGGCAGTGAGGGGCTGGTCTAGGGCAGCAGTGAGTGGGTGGCTGTACCCAGGCAGAAGCAAGAGCAAGTGGCACCCTCTAGTGTTGCTGTCCTCAGGACTTAACCATGAAAGTGGTAAGTTTTTAAGTCTAGGAAACTGAGTTTCTCAACCCCTGGCAGCCCTTGACCCCGGGTGAGACCTTTGGCTCTGAAGGCTTAACCACTCTCTGGAGCTCTTGTGGTGACGAGGGCCTGTCCTTTCTCTTCCCTTAGCTCTCCACCTTCCCTCTCTAGCCTCTTCAATGACTCAGTCACTACCAGACCGCTAGAGCTGCGCACCTTAGACACGGCGCCTGCTGCTGCTGCAGCCACCGCTTCTGCCTCTGCTGCTTCCTTCTCTGGGTCACGGCAAGGAGTCAAGGCCTCTCCAGAGCAGTTGTTTGGGGACCTAATGCTGCAATACTAGAGGAGTTAACACACTTTAGTATCTCTGGCTCAACTCCCTGAGTGAACCTGAACATCCTTCCACAGCCCGAGGACTATGTCCTCCAATTACAGCCAGTTGTTTGGACCAACCACAACTGCTTGTTTTAGATAAAGCATACCCATCACTTTGGGCCAATCGCAGATTTGTCTCTGAGCACCAGTCAAGTTTCTCTTCTCTAGACCCCCAAGGAAGTGCTCCTTGTCTAGATGTGGTAGGAATGATTGAGGTCGTGAAAGATCTGATATAAACTGTTTCAAAGAGTCCTGACTGGTGCTGCACCTCCAAGAACCAGAGCAATCAGCTACAATCTTTGCACAATTGCATCAGGGTGTTCCTGGGATGTTCAAGATGGCCAGTGCTGGCGTGAGAGTAGCTCTGTTGGCTATTAGACAGTTATTTGGATGAGGGGAGCATTCTCCCATTCTCAATGTCTGTGCTAGTTTATAGGAAAATGAACGTCAGAAGGAATATTTTAAAATATAAACTTAATGAAAATATTTGGACGTGTAGCGTAGTGGGTGCCTGTATCTGTTTGGAAGGCTTTCTCCTGAAATTAGATGAGAAGCAGCGCGAACCAGCTCTTTAGGATGGTTTGCTATCCTACAGAGAACTGTGTTCCTGTCAGGAAGAGCCCAGTGTGATGGTTCCCAGCACAGTGAACTGGTGGATAGAGTGCGGGACAGGGTGGCCTGGGACCCAAGCTTCTACCGTTGTCTGTACACTGGGGCTGGAGCATAGCCCGCCCTCCTAATTCTACCTTTGTCTGTACACTGGGGCCTGGAGCATAGCCCGCCCTCCTGATTCTACCTTTGTCTGTACACTGGGGTGGAGCATAGCCCGCCCAACTGATTCTAGCTTTGTAGAACAAGTGTTAGAATCACCGTGATCCTTGGAGTGGTGTCATAAGCATTTACTAAGAATGGACCAACAAGGTGGTCACTTCCCGTGCCGGCTTCTTTCGCCGCACAGGTATAATCTCAGCAGCAGACATGTGGAGAGGGGACGTACAGAAGTGACCAAATGGAAACTAACCAGGAAATACAGATATCAGTGACACGGTACAGGGGAAGTTTGTATGGAACTGCTTTAGGCAACAGAAGAAACTCCCCACATTAGCTGAGTTTCTAGAAAACTAATTATAAATTAGTTGTAATCAAATGTACGCTAGGAGATAGCCATTTAAAGGAACCTTCAGGGTAACCTGCTCTGATCCTTTGTTTTGTAGCTTTGTGTCTTTTCTAACCCAGGGCAGCTCCGTGCTAGGCATGTGGTCTCTCAACCTTGAGGCAGGGTTCCAGTGTGATCTCGCCTGGCCTTAAACTCACAGTCCCGTTTTAGTTTCCCGAGTGTTATGATTACAGCATTTGACTCCACGCTTGGAAGCCCCCACCCCCGAATCTCTTTAAAGCAGTAATCATTTGTAATTATTTTATAAGCTAAATAAAATAGTCTCCACTTTCTTAAGCAGTTTGTTTGGTTTGTATTATTTTCCCTTGGAGGGAAAGCAAGGGTTTTCATTCTTCATATTTCAGCTTCTCTGGGTTCTTGTTCTCCTCACTGTTGTTCCCAGTCTCCTCACGTGACCTGGACTTTATGATCAACAGATGAGCGTCTTTATGATGAAGCCTGGAAGAATAAGGAAAGGGCGGAGCACTCCACCACCACCTGTGGAGATCCTCTCTCTCTCTCCCTCCCTCCATCCATCCATCATCTTTCTACTGTTCTGATCATCACTTAAACCCTGAAATGCCACCATAGGCTGGCAGCTCCATGCTTTAAAATACAAACACCCTGGAGGATGACTGCAATAAATGGTCTATTACAGTTTGACAGGAAGTCATCGGATTTTATTTTCCTGGCAATGAGACTAATGGAAGTTTTCATGTGAGTGTATGAAGAAACGATTTTGGAGTGTGGGGTATAATCCAAGGAAGGGAGGCTTAACTGTGGGGCAAAACTTTGGGCTGCCATAAAGGGACATGGGACTTACTGAACGCCTAGGAACATGGTTGAGTCTGCTCGGTGCTGAGGGAAAGGAAAACAGAAAACAAAACAAAACAAAAAACAAGGCAAACGTAGCATAGGTAGTGAAGGTGCTCATCAGCATCTGTAACAAGAGTCCAGATGTCCCATGCCTTCTTTGCAACTTCTATTAACATGCATTTATACCAGGCACCTTGGTAAGCCCTGATCATACAAGAAGAAACACAGTATTATCCTTGTTCTTCAAGAGTTGACATCCAAAAGGAAGGAGTACGCCAATAATAATAAAGACAATGAAAATATATTATCAAATAGTGGTGAACACAAGGACGAACAGAAAACACGGTTTCTGATCTATAATTTGGCCAACTGCAAAACATCTGTGGTCAAACAGTTGAATTCACAAGGGCTGCAGTCTCCATGTGACCCAATGCTATGACCTGGGAGGTTCTTAGGAGTAATCTTATGACTTCCAGGCCTCTTGAGATTCTGTGGACTCCATGTCCTCCATGTGGAGCTGCCTGTGTGGCTCGAGACTGAGCTTCTGTTGGCCATTCTCAACCCAGCACCATGCCTGGGCTTTCTAAACCCAGCACCATGCCTTTTCCTGCATTTCAGCATCAAGAACTCTAGGTCAAAGGGAGAGAAGAAAGAGAAAAATAGTTGGTTATGGGGCAGCGAGAGACGAGAAGGGAGAGGCAGAAGGAGTTTGACCAGACCCTGGAAAAAAATTAACAAGAAAATGAATTGGAAAGTGTCACCAGCTGGTGATCAAGTAACTCCAGAGAGGAAAAAGGTCCAGAATGACTCCCCAGCTAAGAGTGAATGCTGCTATCTGAGTTTTCAGAGTTAAAGCCTGGGCTCTGGAGACTCAGCCACCTCCAGTCTCCGGTGCTCTAGTTAAGAAGACAAGTACTTTTTTCCAGAAAGAAAGATTGTTTAATGTGGCCACATTGAGAAGAGGAACAAATAAAGAGGTTCACTGACACATCCTCCACCCACCTAGTTGATCTTCAGAGTCTTGACTCAAGGTTTAGATTTAAATGCGGGCAAGAGGCATGGGTAACTAAGCCGTCCTGGTCAGGGTGTGGTTCCTCCCACTTATAATCCACCTCGATTGCTTCTATCCTAGTGGCCTCTGGTATGGTGTCAGAACCAGATACAATCTGATGTGGGGAGGCAGGCTTGTCCTCTGGCGGTACCGGGGCTTCAGCCTACTACAAGTTTCCTGGACAAATTTGAAATCTTGATAGCATAAATGTCTCTCTTTAAAATTCTCTCTTGCCAGGATGGCTACAGTGTGGGAAACCAGTACACAAAACTGCAAACTATGACCTTGAGTGTGATGTCATATGCTGTTAACTCACAGTGAGAATGTCCTGTGACAGCCCCAAGCATCCTTTTATGAAAGCACGTGACTACTAAATCTTACAAGATGAAGTCAGATAGATAACGTAACAGTTTATGTTTGCTTGTCTTACTGGATTTGGGGTCCAGTTATTGAGTATTGGCCTCCCTGTATAGCCCAGGATGGTCTTGAACTCAGGATCTTATTGCTTTAACTTCCCTAGTACTAAGATTACAGGCAAATGGTACCACACTTGGTTTGACTTGTATCTGTTCATATTACAAGGATAACTATGCAATCAATACAATACTGAGGATCAGTATAAAATATCTTTCGGCTTATTCTCACATACTTGCTAGTGAAAGGGGAAATGAAAGCAGACAAGACTGTATCCTCCAGTCTTTTAGTAGCGCACAGTTTTGTGTCTGCCCAGCATCCCTTTGAGGCAGCATCTTCCCTCTCCATACATCCCAGAGTATTGCTACTCATGTGATCTGGCTTAGGTTTGAGTGTATGGCCTAGGCTCAGTTAATCTGCATATTATCCCACTAGGAGCAGTGATTGTTTTATGGAAGAACATGTAAATGAGTTGAGCCAGCAGAAATATTTGGACTTTTATTAGCTCGTCAGTAAAGTACCCTCTTCTGTGGGTTCATAGTCAGTGTCTAGGGGTCTGAAGCAGCCAGGAGCCATCTTGCTGCTTGCAGGAGGGAGCCAGCTTGGCACTGGAGCCAAGTAGAGGGAAGTAATACTAGAAGGGATAGGGAATGAGTGAGGAAAGACCCCCTCCACCCCCACAGACACTTTTATCCTTTGCAAGACAGCGTTGTGTGGATGGAACTGGGGAGAAGGCCAGGGCACCAGGCTTTGGAGAAGGTGAATGTGTCTCTGACTCACCAAAGAATTAACGTCCTTGCCAGGAGAGACTGAGCTTCTCGGCATTTATAGTGACAGGAGAGGGATGCTAGGGCCAAGAGGGCCTGGGATTGGAATTAGGTGCCTGTGAGTAACTTCAAGATAGGCATATGCCTGCCCATGATTCTGAAGCCTCCTTGTGTTTTCTAACGTTATCCTGAGTTGTCTAGTTCACCTAGAGGGGAAATATATGTGTATAGTTAAGAATCAGGGCTAGAGAGAGAGCTTAGTAGTTAAAAGCACTTGTTATTCTTGCGGAGGATCAGGTTCAATTCCCAGCATCCACATGGTGACTCAGCCATCTGTAACCCTAGCTTTAGGGGCTCTGATGACCTCTTCTGGCCTCTGTAGGCACCGGACATGCATGTGGTACACATACAAGACATGCAGACAAACACTCATTCTGTAGCAGGACCTCAGACCTCAGTGCATCTGTAACAGGCTCAGACCTCAGCACAGCTGTAACAGCCCCAGACCTCAGCACAACTGTAACAGCCCCAGACTTCAGCACAACTGTAACAGACTTCAGCACAACTGACACCATGTTAGAGGTACTATTTTGACCTCAAAACCCAGCACATAGGCCCCCATACCTGCCAAAACAGGAACAAAGACCTACCCATCAAAGACCTAGTACGTAGTTCCAGGAAAGTCCCTAACAGTACTAACCTGTCTTTTTTGCTTCTTGCTAACTGCAGTGTGACAGCCAGGGAGTGGTGTTTGTGTCTTACAGACAAAAGGGCTGCAAGGCTCAGGGCTGCATGATTTGGATAAGTTTCCCACGCAGCCGCCAGCTGGCAATAAAGACTATCTTCTTGACTTTAAGAGTGTCTGTGTGGTCTTTGGTGGGCTTACCTCGCAACAATACAGTATACATAAAATAAAAAAGAAGCAGATCTTTTTAAAAAAGAAAAGAAACTGGAAGCCGGAGACTGTGTTCAGGTTGCACGTGGTGTTCTTTTCTAAGGCACAGGCCAGTTACCTCCTCCTGCATCTTCAGGTCTGGTGCAGATCTGGAAGGCATCAGTCTTCCTAGAGTCAGTCCAAGAACCTCATTGATTTGGATCAAAGTACTACCTGTCCAAACCTCCTCTTAAAAATGCAAACACCCACAGGAAACACAGCACATTTAGTTTTCAGCCAACAATCCTCAATTTTGGCTGTTACCAGAACAAATGGGACAACAAAATCGGACTTTAGAAACCACTCAGTGTGTTAGAAAAGGCATAGGTTTGTGTAAGAATTTGGAAAACAAAGGCCAAGTATTCATTTACATCCCTCCCAACAATGGGAGGACTGGACCTAGAGAAAGTTACAGATTTGAAAATAGAGGGATGTAAAAGAACGCAACAACTCTACCATCCATGCCACAAAACCTGCAAACAAAGAAAGTGCCCATAGACAGGAAAAAGGGGTACACTGTGCTACGTTTGTACCCCTGAATATTACAAGGCAGTGAAAATAATGAATTGCACTACCTTGCGAGAGTGTAGCTGAGCCCAGCAATTAAGCAATAAACTCTAAGAAAAAAATCCCAAATTTACACATAAACTTTTATAGATTTAAAGCAATAAAAAAAGGATACATTTTAGGAATGCATATAAATATAATACTACATGTCTTTTAAAGTAGAGGAATTCTGGATAATGGTTTTCTTGGGTCGGGAATAAGATGTAGGGGACACATGGCTACATGAAGGGTACATCAAGGACATAGCTTTTGTTATGTATTCTAGGCTCACAGGCACTTAGAAAGTATTAATAGTGATGTAAAATCCTACAAGCGTAAAGAGCTTGGGTCCTAGAGGGAACTGAGGCTGACTTCACTGGGAGAGGAGGGAAGGGGATTATCAGGCCGTCTCTCTAATAGATAAAGTCCCAGAGGAGCCACTGGTGGGCGCTCATCTGGTGAATCACAGTTGGGGACCAAAGCTTATGGTCTGTTTCTACTGGGTCTGGAGTGGCAGAAGGTGTCGCCCCTGCGCACCTTGGGCCTTCTCCTGCACACCAGCTACAGCAAAGGGAAAGTCCTGGTGGAAGATGTCACCACTGCACAAGGGGAGTTTCAAAATCAGAAACAAATAATAGATGTGAGAATCCAGTGAGCCTTCCCGCCATTTTATTTCGTTTCAATGGGATGGCACCGTAGACGAAAAGTCCATGGGAGAGGTTTGCCCAGCCAAATGTTGGGTACAGTTTCCTGCACTCCTGCAGAAGCACATTTACAATGTTGTTTTGGTGGCCTAGCTTTTTATATACCCAGACAGCAAACACTTATTTCTTTATCGACACAAAATAGATTGATTATACTACCTGTCCAAATTATCGCCTAGTAGGGAAACTCATGCTAGGATATTTCTTTTCTGATTCTTAGTACTTTGCAAGACTGTATAGTGGGTCATTGTGACTCCCACATAGCTTAGAAGTAACTGAAGGCCACATTTTATGACTTCTGCATGGAAAATAACAGGTGCACAGTGCACACACAGAGATGAGAAGGGACTCCAGCTCAAGCAGCTGTAGCTTCCTGTTGGCTGTAAGTCCAGCTCTGCTGGTATGGTAGATAAGGCAGTCTAGACCACTGTCTGTATCGGGGCTAAGACAGTCTAGACCACTGTCTGCTGTGGGAGATAAGGCAGTCTAGACCACTGTCTGCTGTGGGGGCTAAGACAGTCTAGACCACTGTCTGCTGTGGGAGATAAGGCAGTCTAGACCACTGTCTACTGTGGGGCTAAGGCAGTCTAGACCACTGTCTGCTGTGGGGGCTAAGGCAGTCTAGACCACTGTCTGCTGTGAAACTAAGGCAGTCTAGACCACTGTCTATATAGGAGCTAAGGCAGTCTAGACCACTGTCTGTATCGGGGCTAAGACAGTCTAGACCACTGTCTGCTGTGGGAGATAAGGCAGTCTAGACCAGTCCAAAACACAGCCAAATCCCAAAGGGGCCCAGACTAGAGAAGTTACCTGAACTGTGGCCTGGTTAAAGGTGTGTTCATGTTTCCTGATTTAACTGGGCCAGTTTGGTGGTTTATTTTTGCCATTTGGCATCAGGGCAGGGCCCGATTCAATGTGGCAGCAATCCCCAGCTATTGCACGATTTGAGTGACAGGGACAGGTGTTCATGAACCCCCAGGGACTATTATTTAATTTTGTTCCTCCCCCAGCCTCATGCTTTATAGATGAGCAGTCTCTGCCTGTGTTCTATTTTTAACTGAGCATGCTCTGTTCAGCTGGAATCACGTTCTCTAGACTCTGCATTATGCAAACTGGCTCCAAAGTTTTCCAGGAGCGCTAAACCAAACTGTGACAATTCCCAGCCATCGTCATCGAAGCCCCCACAGTGAAGCCAATAGCACGCTTGCTTGCTGCAAGATAGAGTCTGGGCTGTGTTAGCCGACAACTGCACCTCCTGGTGAGAAAGCACGGCTGGCCATTTCAGAGTGCCGCTCAGCTCCACTCCCGACTAACCCCGGAAGGAGTCCTCTGGGCTTTGAGAAGACATTCAAAGGGCGCTGGTGAAGAACAGTCACAACGAGGCTGCTGGTGCTACAGTTAATCTCCATTCTAAAGTGACACAGACTAAGTGTTCCCAGGGTTGGTGTCCTGTACTCACTAAGTAACACTGAGGACTTTGCACCTGCCCTCATGGGGGTCCCAGGGTTTTCCCCTGGTAACGGAGCAGGGACAGCAACAATTCCCAGAGCCTCCTGGAGGGCAGAATCTGGTTTATTTAAGCTAATCACACAGAAGGGCCAGACAGGGATGAGAAGTCTCTGCAGGGAGAGTGAGTATCTGGTAGGGTTCTTTGGTGGCAAGAAAGAGGAAGAAACTTTTGATAAGAGCTAAGGTACCTGAGGCTGAGTGTGGTGTGTGAATATGGTACCTGTAATCTCAGATCTCGGGAAACCGAGGGCTGGGGATTTGAGGCTAGCCTGTGAACCTGATGCTAGCCTGAGCCATATACTACAAGGCCTTGTCTACTTGAGCAGGAGGACTTTTTGAGAGGTAAGTTCCTTGAGAGCTAGGATTACTTTGTTCTCTTTGTCAGGTTGCTTCCCCCAACAGAGCAGTAGCCAGAGTTACAAGTAACTTAGTTAACTTCCCACTCTGCTTGCGTGAGCCGGTTACAAGTGACTGTGCGTCACATGATGCTGGGATGAGACTACGGTCCTCTGCGAGGCTAGTACAAGCTCTTAAACTTTTTTAAAAAAGTATTTTGTTGTGTGTTGTGTGTGTGTGTGTGTGTGTGTGCGTGCGTGCATCACAAATTCTGCAGAGGTCCAAAAAGGTGTTAGGTCCCCTATAATTTGAATAGCAGATGGTGGTAAGCCATTATGTGGATACTAGGAACTGAACCCAGGTCCTCTGCAAGAGCAGCAAGTGTTCTTAACCATTGAGTCATCTGTCTAGGCCCTGGTTAAAGTGTTAGTGGCACCCAAAAGCAACCTAGAAAGATGCCTAGTCTCCAAGGTCAAATTGACATCTGAAGTTCAACATCCTTGGGGGAGAGGGGGAGACTGTGACCTGCGGTGCTTGAGTTGTGTGTCCTTCTCTCTGCTCAACAGAGGACAGGATGCTTTGCTTAGCAGTGCTCTAGGCTGCATGGTGAGGGTGCAGAACTTAGCAGGGCTCTAGGCTGCATAGGGCAGATGCAGAACTTAGCAGTCTCCAGGGCTGCACAGGGAGGGTGCAGAACGGGGCTTACACAGGTGGAGTGGGAAGTTACCATCTAAAGAGGGGGGCTCCTCCCCAAAGGCCTGGCTTTGTTTGTGTGAATTCGTAAGACATGTTGTCTGCTTTGCCTTCCTACCCAAACCTCATTTTCTCTCTATGAAAGACAGCAGCCAGGAGTGGAAATATATTTTTCTCTTATTTTTCCCACTCATCTCCAGTCCAGAGCAGCAGAGACTGAGGGCTCACCATTGCCTCCGAGCTCTTTCTCTGAGAGGTCGATGAAGAGTCACCAAATGCTGACTCTGAAAGAGTCCCTCCCTCCCCCTCCCCTCCTCCCTCCCTCCCCAACCCAGGCAGACTGCAGGGCTCTCCCAGGATGCCCCTGCCCCAGAAAGTTTGCATCTGTTGTACTTCTATCCTCTGTATCCATTGGTCAGAACTGACATAACGGACTAATTTTGTTCAAACAGAATGCTGCCCTGTGTACACCAGAAAGCTGTCTGAACCCTAGTCTACCATGTTGGCAGCATGAGTGATGCTTTTCACACACACTTATGTGAAGATTTGTCCCTGGCACGACAGGCCTGAACTGCTGTGAAAACAGGCGAAAGAAACAGCCTGTGCAGTGCACTTGTGAATGGTGTGTGTGAGTGAGTGCGCGTGCACGTGTGTGCACACGTGCCCTCTCTTTGGGCGGTTTCTGACCAGTTGCTGAAACTATTGCTCAGACTCAAAACAGAATGGTGAGTCCAGGAATCCTTTAGAGGAGCAGGACTCAGCATGATACCTGCAAGGGGAGGGGGGTCCCTGCTTTCCTTGGCAGGGCTCCTGGCAGACATGCACCGCTCAGACCAGCCTAGGCCGTGGGCATATATATACACCACTACTCCAAGGACATATGTGTTGCCAAGTTCTCTGTGGAAATTTAGAAGACTGATTTCTGATTAACAAGTTAGAGATGACTTACTTCAAATTCCCCACATCACAAGGTGATAGGCAAGATCAGTAGTCTAAAATGAAAACAGATGAGACCTTTGTAGAAAGCCCCACCCCCCACATTTAATGGACTTACAGGTGTGTGCCCTGGAGCAGGCGCAGTTCACTCCGCAGACACTGGCTGACCCAGAACCCGCTGCTCGACTTTCAGTGCATTTGTACACAGGGTGGGTCGATGACCACACTTCTCCTGCCTGGATACAGCCTCACTCTCTTACAACACCTGCCCCTCTGGATGTCGGTGGGTGGTGTTCAGGGAGGGAGAGCT
The DNA here is from genome assembly GCF_014885135.2 of Alexandromys fortis. Lineage (NCBI taxonomy): Eukaryota > Metazoa > Chordata > Mammalia > Rodentia > Cricetidae > Alexandromys > Alexandromys fortis. Next base: position 1,313,067 of record NW_026068087.1, read on the forward strand.
CAGACACACGGAGCTGCGAAGGTCGCCCATGCCAAGATGAGGTGTAACTGTTTTCCCCCAGAAGACAGCAGGAACTAGGTGGCAGAGGCAAGACTAGTGTGTATTCACAGTTCCACAGATACCTACTTAGATCTACACCTGCATGCTGACATAAATGTTATCAGGGTTCCTTGCATTTCCTAGAATCTAATTTTAAATCATACTGGCAGACGACTGGGCAGTGAGATGGTATTTTGAGAGCAAGCCTCTCCCCACCCCACATTTAAAAAATCCCTTTCACTGTGAAAGAAAACCAAAGGTAGAAAGAAACCACACAAAAACACTGTGTAATGAGCGCTGGTGAGGGCAGCAGGCCACAGCTGCCTCCTTCTCCAGGGGCAGCTACCTCCTTGTATTTCTTCCTGAGTGGCCGCCTGATTGTGACCCTAGACACCGTAGTTTAACATTGTCACCTCTCTGGGAAACTTTTTGATATGTCAACAAGTAATTTTTAATTCTAGATCCTTGCCTCTTGACATCTGTGCCAGCTGAAGAGCCGGAGTCCCCTGACCCAGAGTCTGGCCTTGAGATTTTGTGAGCTTGTCTCCCTGTGGTCCTCTGACCTCTGTGTTCCTGAGGATTGGCAGTTGGACCCGTGGTGTGTGTGTGCGTGAGAGAGAAAGAAAGAGAGAGAGACAAACAGATGAGAGACAGACAGACGGGGGGTGGGGTGGAGACAGAGAGAGACAGTAACTGCCACCGACTCCCTTGAGGCCCACTACCTCCACTGGTCATCACTCTGAAGGGAGAAGCCTTTTTGTTCAGTTATCTCCACGTTGTGTGAGGAGATGCAGAGGAAGGAAACTAGGGTCTGCACAACCCTTATTCACTGCCAATCATGAGTCCCTGGCAAGCTTTTCTTTCGGGATCTTGCAGAATGAAGCCTCGCCCCAGAAACTCTGACTCAGCACCTTTTCTGTCACTGGTCACTCGGGAGACACTGAGGAAGAGGCCTACAGCCCCGGTGACCTACCCTTTGTGCAGTGAGATAATTGTTTGGGGCCATATAGTGATTAGACACTACAAACTGCTTCTCTGTCCAGTTATTTGTTTGTTTGATGTGGGATTCCCTTCTGTATGCTATGAAAATGTTTTATTACCTTTCGTTAATAAAGAAGCTGTTTTGGTCAATGTCTTAGTAGAGTAAAGCCAGGCAGGAAATTGAACAGAGATATATATAGAGAGAGTAGGAGTCAAAGACATGCCATGTAGCTGCCAAAGAAGAAGGATGCCAGAACCTTACCAGTAGGCCAAAGCCTCATAGTGATACACAGATTAATAGAAATGGGTTAATTTAAGAAATGGGTTAATTTAATCTGAGTGCAGGAGGAGCTAGCTAGGAATATGCCTAAGCTATTGGCCAAATGGTGTTGTAAGTAATATAGCTTTTGTGTGATTATTCAGGTCTGGGCAGTGGGGTAATAAACACACAGTTGCTGCCTAAATTTATCTATCTATCTATCATCTATCTATCTATCTATCTATCTATCTATCATCTATCTTATCATCTATCTATCTATCATCTATCCATCTACCAACCTATCTACTTATCCATCCATCTATTATCTATCTATTTATTTATTTATTTTGAGCACATGTGTGTGTCACAGCTGGCACATAGAGGCCAAAAACCAACTTGCAGGGTTGGTTCTTTCTTTTCACTATGTATTTTGGGACTCAAACATGGCTCATCAGATTTGGTGGCCAGTCAGACTGGTCTCCCAGTTGTAAGAACAAAATTAAAAATATCAGGTAAACCAAGAGCTTAAAGAAACGTATCAGAAGATCTACAGCGATCAAGAATCGAACGGGAAGCGGCATCTCACGAGGCACTGCCCAGAGAATTGTGAGGCTGGAAAAAAGGCTGTGCACTTGAGGGTCAGTGTTGGTAGCAGAGAGGATGGCGGAACAGAACCCAGGGCCAGCTAGGGCACGCCTGAGGTGTGGTGTGTAGGGGGAGAGCCTTCAGCGCCAGGATGAGAGTCCAGCCTGCAATCTGAGTGCGGGAGGCGCACAGAGGACACTGGGGGACAGAAAGAAAAAAGATTCTGTTTCTACTTTAACACTAGAGAGAGAAAATTGTTCAAAATATGCTGGCAATTGGTAACGAGAAACTGGCTTCTTAGAGTCCAGATCCAAACACATGTAGACTGTAATGATTAAAAAGACAACAACAACCTGGGAACATTGCTAAATTTAGAACAGCTCTGGGCTGATAGGGCCCCCGAGGGAACCGTCTGCAGACCTGAAACTTCAGGAGCCTGCAGCTCTGAACAGCGCCACAGATTTCCTCTGGGGAGATCCCCGCTGCTAAGCAAGTCAGCAGAGCAAGGTCAGAGTGAAGAGGAGCAGGAAGGGGATGTGAAGGAGGGATGCAGCTGAGGAAACTGATGGAGGTGGGTCTTACACAAACAGGAAGCTGGCATGGTCATCCCGCCACTCAAGAGGTGGAGGCAGGAGGATTGCCTCCCATTCCAGGCCAGTTAGTGCTACACAGTGTGATCCTGTTTTAGTAACAAACACATTACCAAAATATCAGGAAAGAAGTAAGAAAATGTCAGAAGCAGAATCCAAATCAGTCATATTTGATGTACTCAGGCAAATAATTTTAAAGCGTGATCAGGAAGGAGGCTGTGAGGAACAACCAGGCAAATTTTATAAAGAAATAGAATCCCTGGTGATATGAAAGTCATAACTGAGAGTCACAGTTTCAGTGATGGAGCAAATATCATGTTTTAGATGATACTGAAGAGAGAACTATGAGTTAGAAAGTGAGCTAGAGAGGTTATTTGTAAGGATATAGATGCAGAAACAAGCGGGCTAAGATGGAGGGGAGAGGGAGTCTGAGGGATGGCAGCCACAGGAGATGACAGCCCAGAGAGTTCTCTGACCTACCAAAAGCAACCCATCCTAGATTCAAGAAGACAACATTTACATCACAAGAAATTCACCAGGACACATCACAAGTGTAGCATAGGCACCGTACAAAAAGGACACCTTTCAAACAGGCAGACTAGCAAGGACTTAGCAATCAGAAAATCAGAAATAAAAGTCAGAAAACAGTGGCAAAATGGCTTTAATTTTTTTTAAATAGAAAATTATTTTCAAATCTGAAAACCACAGTCACAGACTCTTTCTGAAGTACAAGGAAGCAAGTCGTTTCAGAAGAATCATGTTTGAATTTACTAAGAAGTTATCACCAGAAAAAGCTTCAAAGTTGAACTGCAAGAAAAAGAAGTTTCCAGAGAGGAAGAAACAAGAATAGACCGGCAATAGGTGTAGTTTTATATATATGCATCTTGGCACTCTTTAAAATGATGAAAGGGGCCAAGGAGACAGCTCAGTGGCTAAGAGCACTTGCTGTTCTGACAGGGGATCAGTGTGAGTCCCAACACTCATGTCTGGTGGCTTCCTGGACACCAGGACCAGGGAATTTGGTGTCCTCGTCTGGCCTCTGTGTGCACTCACACATACAAGGCACACACGCAAACACAGACACGCATAACACTTTAAAATATTTTTTAAAAAAGATACAAACAGGGGCTGGAGAGATGGCTCAGTGGTTAAGAGCACCGACTGCTCTTCCAGAGGACCCGGGTTCAATTCCCAGCACCCACATGGCAGCTCACAACTGTCTGAAGATCCAGTTGCAGGGGATCTGATACCTTCACACCAATGCACATAAAATAAAGTTAAATAAACCATAAAAATATTTTTTAAAAAAGATACAAACGGGCTGGAGAGATGGCTCAGTGGTTAAGAGCACCGACTGCTCTTCCAGAGGACCCGGGTTCAATTCCCAGCACCCACATGGCAGCTCACAACTGTCTGAAGATCCAGTTGCAGGGGATCTGATACCTTCACACCAATGCACATAAAATAAAGTTAAATAAACCATAAAAATATTTTTTAAAAAAAGATACAAACAGGTCCATAGTTGTGGCAGTTGTACAAAATTGGACCAAGACAGTTAAAATAGCAAGTTACCGGTGTTAAGTTAGCTTACGGACTTTACGAAGAGGTTTAATACAGTCCCATCTGATCTGCGTTTAGCTTGCTTTGTTCTTCAGAGAGATTTCGGTGGCTTTGTTGTGCTCTTGGGGTTGAGACAATCATCACAAGAATAGTTTTCACCAGATTGTGATTGCTTAAATATGCCTAAAATAAACCACATGGGGTCAGAGTCCCAAAGCTTTGGCCAACACTGGCTGCTGAGCTGTGTTGTGCCAAACTGCCTTCATGCCTCCCCTTGGCTCATCACTCTGCTGCCTGTGAAGGTTCTGGAGACCCCCCCCCCCACTGCATCCAACATAACAGCATTGTAATATTTTTTAAAAAGTCGGATTGTTAGGAGAAAATGATAAACTTATCGTGACAGTACAGATTTTAAAAGAAGATTTTTTTTAAAAAAATTGTTTTATGGGTGTGAGTATTGTGCCTGCACACACGTGTGTCCACCATGTGCATACCTGGTGCCCTCTGAGGCCAGAGGGTGTGTCAGATTCCCTGGAACTGGAGTTACAGACAGTGTGAGCCTCTATGTGGGTGCTGGGAACAAAACCTGGGGCCTTTGCAAGAGCAGCAAGTGCTCTTAATTGCTGAGCCATCTCTCCAGCCCAAATAGTGCCACGTTTTTGTTGTTTTCTCGAGACCTGGTTTCTCTGTGTAGCTTTGGAGCCTGTCCCTGCACTTGCTCTGGAGACCAGGCTGGCCTTGAACTCACAGAGATCCACCTGCCTCTGCCTCCCGAGTGCTGGGATTAAAGTCCTGTGCCACCACCGCTGGCTAGTACAACTTTTAAACACATCACTTTAAGTTTTGCATCATGCAGACAAAAGCAGGGACAGGGTTAGGAAGATGACTGGGGGGGCAGATTGCTTGTGGTACAGAGTTTAGATCACCAGAGCCCATGTAAAAGCTGTAAAACCTAGGTAGGCATAGTAGCTGCCTGGAATCCCTCCTCTGGGAGCCAGAGACGTGGTATTCCTGGGGGCAAGATGTCTAGATTAGCAACCTCAGCTGAGAGATCCTGCTTCAGTAATAAGGTGGAGAGGAATCAAGGAAGACACCCAAAGCAGCTCTGAGCTTCCAGATGGGAGGGAAGGAGAGGAAGAGAGGGAGATGGGGAAAGAAAGAGAGAGAGAGAGAAAATATTAATAAGTGGATGCTGCTTGCTTCAGCAGAAAGATGATGTCGTCATTCTACCTTTCAAATAATGCAAAGCACACCTGGTAGAAGAACCTACTTCACAGAGCTGCAGTAGCTGTAAGGGAGTCCAACAGGAGAGGATTTTAACATTCCAGACTCTAAAATACGGTTGTTTTTGTTTTTGCATATAGAGAGATTTGGAATGGACTATGAACACTAATTTACCAAATCCATCACAACTCATGAACCAAAGTAAAAAAAATAATAATGATGCAAACTTAAAATCATTTAAACTTGATTGGTAAAAGGTCTGTGTTTCTGTGAGGTGCAGCTAAAAGAACACTCAGAAACCAGTGAATTAATTACTAGATCAGAGAAGATCAATACCCAGGAACTAAGATCCAAAGTTAAACCTTAGGGGTAAATCTGTCATATCATATACAAAGAAAGCAATCTAGAAATAATAAAAGCAGTTTATTGACACAGGAAAATGACGTTAGCAAAGAAAGCAGAGACGTGGAGCTTAGAGAAGACCAATAAAATAGGCTTCCAGCAAAATCATCTCACAAAAAGGAGAAAGAGAGATGATAATGACACCAATAAAAAGGGAAATAGAGCCACAGACACTGAAAACATTACAACAATAAAAGGGGATTACGAGCGACTTTTGCCAATAAAACTGAAGGCTTACAATATTGCCTTCTCAGGAAATACGGTTTTCTAACGTTGACTGAAGAAGAGCAGGGGAAATGAAGTCTTCGGACCTTAAATAGAAGTCCAGTTAGTAACACCACCCTTAGAGAAGACCTTCCCAGAGTAGCTAATTTCGAGCAAAGAAACCCTTTCAGTGACTGAGTTCACTAACACTTGGAGTTCTAATAGAGCATTCTCTATTTTTAAATGCTGGCAAGTTTTTAAACATTTTTTTTTTCCTTGTCAGTGCAGGCAAAACACAATATGTCTGCAGGCTGGCTGCAGCCCACAGTCTGCTAGTTTGCAACCCCTGCAGGAGCACCCTTTGTAAGTCACAGTGTAACCAAGTCCAGGGACTTCGTCCTAATGGTGATAAAACTCGCTGAGGGAACCATGAGATGCCAACGTGCGTTCTCAGTGCGCAGAAGGCCTTCGTGGTCTGGCACCACAGCTAGCTGCAATGCTCCTAAATAAGGCAGCAGTGCATGGTTGCCTGGAGGCGTGTGAGGGTGACCAGAGTCTTCCTGGTTGTCTTGCGAGCTTCCGGTCCTATCATTGCATGACTTGCTGTTCGTCTTCTTTGTCTTTCCTTCCATCCTTCTCTTCCTCTGTGTGTCTGAGGATGGCTCGGCAGATAGGGCCCCATGCCTGCTAGAGACCAGCCCTACCACTAAGCTGCACCCTAAGCTCTTTAAGACTGTGATTACTTTATTTTGAGACAGGGTCTCACCGGGGTGATCAGACAAGGTTGTACTTACTATTCCCCTGCCTCAGCCACCTGAATAATTAGGATTAATGGCCTTTACCACTAGGCCTGGCTTAGTCTTTCTAATAAATACTCTTCTTTTAAAAAATATTTTCCAGCTCTAGTGAAGTACAACTGACAAAAAATTATACATATTTAATATATACAACATATTGATTTGATAAATGTATGCATTATAAGGCGATTTCCACAATCAAGTCAACACATTGGTAACTTTAGTTATCCCTTTCAGACTGTCTATTTTGCTTTTGTTTCCTCCCCCCTTCCCCTCCCCCTCTCCTTTCTTCCCCTCCCCTCCCTCTCCCCCTCTCCTTCCCCTTCCCTCTCCTGTCCTCTCCTGTCCTGTCCTCTCCTCTCCCCTCCCCTCCTCCCCTCTCCTC